>NC_136267.1:7775893-7953393 GCF_964187855.1 Myxine glutinosa | reverse complement strand
GCTTTCTTATGTCTCTCTCTCAGCAGTGGGGTACTCCTGGGTCTCCTACCATATAACCCCCTTTCATTGAGTTGGTGATGGATGGTGCGAGTTGAAACTGTCGTACATTGTGTTTGAATGTCAGCTTGAATCTGTTTAGCAGTTGATAGAGGTGCTTTCTCCACCATTTGAACAATCCTTCGCTGCAATCTTCGATCAAGTTTTCTCTTGCGGCCACGTCAAGGGAGGTTGGCTACAGTGCCATAAATTGTTTATTTGTGACCAATCTAAGCCGTTCATATACACAGGAGGTTGAACCCCCTAACTCGACGAGGAAGCAAGGCACAAATTGAATCTCACCCCAGCAACGTCAGCGTCATGTCATAGGGTTAGTGTGCTTCTTTCGTTAAATTTAATATTCCTAACTGCAAACCTCCTAATTGTTGATGAGCAGGGCAGAGACAATGTGTCAGCGTGGCAGGCTGCACTTGTTACTAACAGGTTGTGCAGCAATTGCTGGAGTGTTTATGTATGTGTGTTTATATATGTGTGTGTATGTATTGTTGTGAAAATCAACCAAGTCCACAACTTTGTCCCATAGGTAGGTTTAATTTCAATCAGATCTTTGGCATCATCCTGTAAAATACAATCATGCAATATATAATCAGGATCTTGGCATCATATAGGAAGGATTGATAATATTAGTCAAAGCAAGCAAGCCTAGAATATAAAAGGGTACGGACCATCCGAGTCTACATATCATAGAATAATGTCGCAGGAGTGGCCTGAAGTCGCGGACGTCCGAGGTCTTATAGACGCCTCTCAGTGGTTTAAGCGAGCATCACACCTGGGTTCAACTTTGATAAATTTTCACTACATTCTCGCCACCGTTAGAACTACACTGCCGCTAGGCAGGAATCAAGCGTGCGTCAGCATTAATTGATTAGGAAAGTCAATCCATGTCAGTCGGTCCATCCATAGCGGTCAGGGCGGCGAATTATCCTGCCAGCACGGGTCTGGAAACTATCGGGTACGACATCCCCAAGCCCTGAGTCCCCTGCATCGGAGTAGCCGCTGGAGGCAGGCGTCGGAGGGGGCACCTCAGTGCCTTCAGGCAGGGGTGTATCTGGCGAAGGGAGGGACGGCAGATGCTCCATAGGGGGAGCTTCGGGAGAGTCCATAGACTCGTAAATCGGTTCGTCGATATCCCTATAAGGGTCGATGACCCCACAAGGGGTGAGATGGCGTACGGAGACAGTGGACTCACGTCCATCTGCCGTCATCACACGAGCATGCTCGGGATTAGCCTGGAGTACCTGCACCTTATCCACTAAGGGATCGTACTTGCTCATGCGAACCGCACGTTTGAGATAAGCTGGCCCCGGCTCAGCGAGCCAACTGGGTAAAGATCGGATACTACCCGAGCTTCTAGGGTGGTGGAACAGCCTTTCGTGAGGAGTTTGGTTGGTGGCCGTACATAGTAGTGCCCTGATCGAGTTCAGCGCCGCAGGTAGCGACTAAGCCCAATTATCTAGGCCCCGGCCGAGGGTCCTGAGGCTTAGCATGATGGCCCTCCATATGATCCCATTGAAGCATTCGACCTGCCCATTCGCCTGGGGTCTGTACGGAGTGGTGTAACTCGAAGCGACATTATTTTGGAGCAAGAAGCACCTCACTTCCTGGGACAGGAACACCGCACCCCGATCTGTATGCACGTAGGCCGGATACCCAAGCATAGAAAACAAATTCTGCAGGCACCGTATGACTGTGGCAGCCATCATATCTGCACACGTGTAAGCGAAAGGGAATCGCGAGTACTCATCAATGACAGTGAGCGGATAACGAGAGTTACTCGACACCAGCAGCGGGCCTTTGAAATCCATCGCCAATCTCTCCCACGGTCTAGTAGCCCTGACCAGCGTCCCCATGGGAGGGTTGTAAAAACGCGGTTTGAGTTCCGCACATACAGCGCAGTCGCGGCAGACCCGGCGGATGTCCTCAATCGAGTACGGCAGATTACCACGACGCACAAAATGAGCAAAACGCATCACCCCAGCATGACACATAGTGTCGTGCAAAGCGCGCAGACCCTCCAAAGTTATGAGACCCGCACACATAGCCGGCCTCGATAAGGCGTTGGCGACCAGGTTATCCTTCCCTGGGCGATATTTGATGGTGTAGCAGAAGTCGGCGAGTTCGATACGCCAGCGAGTGATTTTCTCGTTCTTTATGCGTTGAGCATGTAAGGTGTCATACATAAACGCCACGCTTTGTTGGTCCGTGATGATTTGGAAGCATCGCCCGAGCAAGTATTAACGCCATCGCCGAATCGACTCGACGATCGCGTACGCTTCCTTTTCGACAGACGAATGCCTCCGCTCAGCGGAGGTGAGAGTCCGCGAAAAGAAAGCCACAGGGTGCCCCCCCTGGGAGAGAGTCGCCGCTATCGCATGATCCGAGGCATCACTTTCTAAGACAAAAGATTTGCTCTCGTCGATCGTCGCCACAGCGGCGCCAGCGATGTCGTCCTTAAGGCCCCTAAAGGCAGCCAAGGTGGCTGGGCTCATGGGGAACGCGTCGCAGGCCACAAGTGGGCAGAGTTTCGCGGAGAAATTTTGCACCCACTTAGAATAATGGGCGAACAGCCCGAGAGCACGCTTCAGCGAAGCTCGATCGCAGGGCGGGGCCATATCGAGCAAGGGTCACAGACGCTCCTTATCAGGAGCAACAGAGACGTGGGTCACGGTGTACCCCAGAAGATCTATCGTGCGCATGGAGTAACGACATTTAGCCTCATTCATGGTTAAGCGATACCTCTGCGCGACCTCGAGGAAGCACTTCAGATCGCATCATGATGCCCCTGGTCATGCCCACAAACCGTAAGATTGTCCAGATATACAAAGACATCGGTCAAGTTCTCCTTAGCGATGAGGTCGTCCATAGCCCTCTGAAAACAGGCAACCCCGTTCGTCACCCCAAAAGGTAGTCGGGTGAACTGGTATAACCTTTGACCTGATTCAAACGCGGTATAGATGCGGTCTGCCTCGGAGATGGGGATTTGATGATACGCACTGCGTAGATCGAGAGTGCTATAGACTGAGTACTGGGCAACCTGTCGAACCAGGGCGTCCATTCCCGGGAGGGGGTAGGCGTCCAGCTGTGTAAATCGATTAATCGTCTGCGAATAGTCGATTACCATTCGGTTGCGATGTGCCTCACTTCGCACCACTAAGACCTGTGCTCGCCACGGCGACTGGCTAGGTTCTATGATACCTTCCTTTAAGAGCTGGGCTGTCTCTTCCGCAATGAATTGCGCGTCAGCTCGTGAGTAGCGCCGCGATTTTACCGCTACCGGTGTGCAGTCCGTGGTCATATTGGGGAACAGCGACAGAGGCTCAATCTCCATCCCTGCGAGTGCACAAACAGCCAGCATATCAGTACCACCAAATTCCATTTCCAAACGTCTGTGTCGCTTAAGAAAGTCATGTCCTAACAAGATATCAGCACGTAGAGCAGGTAAGACCATGAGATGTACATCTGGAAACATTCGTCCCTTTATCACAAGCTTCAATCGACATTCCCCTTTTGTATAGAGCCTAAGCCCTTGGGAGGCCATAAAGATCCGACGGCATGTCCCGAGGATCGGCCATCCATGTTTTTGCACCAGTCGATGATCGATATAACTATCCGTGGACCCTGTATCGATTAGAGCATGTGCAAAAATTCCTTCGATCATAAGTGGGATGATGGCCTGAGCCAGGCCAGGCGGTCCGGCAGAAGCCGAGCCATCAGAGCGAGACGATCGCGCCTCGCGTGTAGATCCAACGCCAGCTGCAGTTCTCCGTTTGTTCAAGCAGCCTCCGGAGGGCGCTCGTGTCATGCGCGTAGTTTGAAAGCCATCTGCAGTCTTCCGTGCCAAAACAGGAGCTTGTAGTTCGTACAAGCAGCCTTCGGATGGCGCTAGAGTAGCGCGGTGAGTCTCATAGCCATCATGAGATGTTCGGATACCAGCCAAGGACAGTCGCTCCGCGTTCGAGCATATTTGCGCCATTTGTTTTGGCGGTCCGATGGAGCTCACCAAGGTCGAGTGCGCAGCCAGGGGCCCGTGAGGAGGTATGTCGCTCATCAAAGGCGGGTGAGGCGCCCCGCTCTGTGCTCGGCCCTTTGGCCCAGCGATAAGCACATTCATTGTCGCGGTGTTCGTTTGCCCCGCGCAGCCTTTTGGCACACTTTTGCGAAATGCCCTTTTGTTGAACACAGATGACATATCGCTTCCCGAGCCAGGCACGCCGATTGGGGATGTTGTCGATTCCCGCAGAAATAGCACATAGCGTTTCGTCCGGGCTTTGGACCCACAGCTGCTGCTGCGGCCAAGCCAGAATCATGGTCCTCCTCGGGAGAAGCCAGGGGTTCCGGCAGGGATGCCGTGTCAGCTTCCGTGTTGTCGGTGGTAGCCCTCTCCGGTCGGGCTTGACGAGAAATCCCCGCAGTGGCGCACGTGTGATCGTAAGCGTCAGATTGTTCACGAGCTGTAGTGTCGACGTGAGCCAGCCGTAAAGCCTCCGTGAACGTCAAGTCCTCAACCTCAAGAAGCCTCTGTCTAACAGTAGAAGACCCGATTCCTGAGACAAAAGAATCGCGTACAAGGTCGTCCTGTACTTGCTCGTGTGTCCGTACCTCCTGGGCATTCTCAGCGAGCAGACGTCGCAGCTCTTGTGCGTAGTGGTCTCGCGACTCTGTGGGCTGTTGAGTCCGCTTTGCGAGCAGATGCCGGGAATAGACCACGCTTCGCTTCTTAATGTAAATCCGTTTTAGCTCCGCCACCGCTGCATTGAATGTCGTACACTGTTCCATTCCCCTGTAGACCGTATGGTGTACTTTAATTTGCAGTACCTGTAATTTTGTTTCATCAGTGACATCGGCGTCCTGGGCTTTGAACTGATTATCCAGGGACTTTAGCCAATGTGTCAACACCGAGCCCGCATCCACTGCTTGTGGGTCGGCGGAGAATTGCGGCACCTGGATCATCTTGTGTCCCGCCATGTCCACCTCGTGTCCTCGAGTGGACGGTAGACTGATTGAAATTAAGTGTTGTGAAAATCAACCAAGTCCACAACTTTGTCCCATAGGTAGGTTTAATTTCAATCAGATCTTTGGCATCATCCTGTAAAATACAATCATGCAATATATATCAGGATCTTGGCATCATATAGGAAGGATCGATAATATTAGTCAAAGCAAGCAAGCCTAGAATATAAAAGGGTACGTACCATCCGAGTCTACATATCATAGAATAATGTCGCAGGAGTGGCCTGAAGTCGCGGACGTCCGAGGTCTTATAGACGCCTCTCAGTGGTTTAAGCGAGCATCACACCTGGGTTCAACTTTGATACATTTTCACTACATGTATGTATGTTTGTATGTATGTATGTTTGAATGTATGTATGTGCATGTGTGTGTCTGTGTGGGTGTGTGTGTGTGTGTGTGTGTGTATATATATATATATATATATATATATATATATATATATATATATATATATATATATATATATATATATTGTAGCGGTTACCGCTGGACGCACACAACCGCCTTGCACCGGCCAGAACACGGCCAGACGCGCCTCTCCCAGGCATGCCCGGACTCACTGTTCCCGGGCACGCCCGAACCTCCCGGGCACGCCCGGTCTCGTCTTTCCCGGGCATGCCCACTCCCGCCTTTCCAGGGCTCGCCCAGAGCATCCGGGCATGCCCGCTATCGCCTTTCCCGGGCTCGCCCAGAGCGTCCGGGCATGCCCGCTATCACCTTTCCAGGGCTCGCCCAGAGCGTCCGGGCATGCCCGCTATCGCCTTTCCAGGGCTCTCCCAGAGCGTCCGGGCATGCCCGCTCTCGCCTTTCCAGTGCTCGTCCAGAGCGCCCGGGCACGCCCAGCCTCGACTTGCCAGGCCGCAGCCAAACACGCCCGGGCAGGTCCAGACTCGCCTTTCCAAGGCTCGCCCTTGACACCCGGGCATGCCCGGTATAGCTTTTGCCAGGCAAACTTCCCGACATAAATGTGTATATATATTGCTGCCGGAAAAACGGGCTTTTGTCAGAATACCTGAGCTGTTTTGTTTCAATAAAGCAACTCGGATGAATTCCGTCTTTCGGATGAATTCCGTCTTTGGTCGCGTCAATTCTTTCGACTCGCGTTGGAGCGCAGCTCCTTCACTGGTGACCTACCGACATGGACACGGCAGTGACTCTTAAACTGCCTACCTTCTGGGAGGCTCACGCGGCTGTTTGGTTCGCCCAGGCGGACTCCCAGTTCGCCCTGCGAGGCATCACCGCGGATGACACCCGCTTCCACCACGTCGTGGCAGCGCTCGGTTCCGCCACTGCGGCCCGCGCCCTGAGCCTCCTCGAGCACCCGCCGGCTGCCGACAAGTATGACGCGCTGAAGACGCTCCTCCTCGACGCTTTCGTCCTCTCACCGGCGGCACGCGCACGGCGCCTGCTCGACCTGCCCGAGCTCGGCGACACGCGCCCGTCCGAGCGCATGGACTATATGCTCTCGTTGCTCGGTGAGCACTCTCCGGATTTTCTGTTCCGCGAGTTGTTCCTTCGCCAGCTGCCTCACCCGGTACGCCTCACCCTGGCTGGCACGTCGATCACCGATCCCCGCGCCCTCGCCAGGGAAGCCGATAAGATCTCCTCGGCGGGCCAACACATCGGCGCGGCTACCTGGAGCCTGCCGCCGTCCGAGGCGACGCCCACGACGCCCGAGCGCCCTGCGCGGTTGGAGGCCGAACTGCCGGTGAAACTGGCGGCCGCCACACCGCACCGACCGCTTCCGACACGACGGCCGGGGCCTCCACCTGACCAGGCGTGGTGTTATTACCACGCCAGGTTCGGACACAAGGCTCGGACGTGCCGACCCCCGTGCACTTTCGGCAAGTCGGGAAACGGCCGGGCCGGCGTTCTTTCCCAGCCATGAGCGCCGGCCACTCGGGCAACTTGCTTTTTATTCGGGACAAAGCGTCTAGGCGGCGTTTCCTTTGTGACACCGGCGCCCAACTGAGCGTCATACCCGCTTCCGAGCAGGACAGGCGGGACGCCTTTTGCGGCCCCTCTTTGGTCGCTGCTAATGGCTCGGCCATACGCACTTTCGGTCCGCGCAACGTCACCCTCTGCTTCGGCAGCCAGCGCTTTCAGTGGACCTTTGTGACCGCCTGCGTCCCCATGGCTTTGCTGGGCGCCGACTTCCTCTGCGCGCACGGGCTGCTGCTCGACGTCAAACGTCGTTGCCTTGTCAACGCCGAGACCTTCAGCTCCCTGGCGTGCACGATGAGCAGCTCCGCGCCGACCGAACTGGCGTGCGCCCTCCCGACGGCGAACGAGTTCGCTCGCCTGCTCGCGGAATTCCCGGCCCTCACACGGCCGACGTTTTCGGCCGTCGCAGTGCGGCATGGGATCGAGCACCACATACCCACTACGGGCCCGCCGGTCTACGCCAGGGCCCGCCGCCTCGACCCGGCCAAGCTCGCCATGGCAAAGGCCGAGTTCGACGCGTTGGAGCACCTCGGCATCGTGCGGCGCTCCAATAGCGCGTGGGCCTCACCACTGCACATCGTGCCAAAGCCGGGGGGCGGATGGCGCCCGTGTGGCGACTACCACCGCCTCAACGACGCTACCACCCCCGACAGGTACCCGATCCCGCACATCCAGGACTTTTCCGCCTGTTTGGCGGGACGGGTCATATTTTCCAAAATTGACCTGATACGGGGATACCACCAGGTACCTGTCCGGGCGGCCGACGTCCCGAAGACGGCCGTCATCATGCCGTTCGGCCTGTTCGAATTTTTGAGGATGCCGTTTGGCCTCAAGAACGCGGCCCAGGCGTTCCAGCGCTTAATGGACGGCGTGCTGCGCGACCTGCCATTTCTTTTTGTCTATATGGACGACATCCTCGTCGCCAGCACATCCCGCGCCGAGCACCTCCTCCACCTCCGAACACTGTTCGGTCGCCTCAGCGAGCACGGCTTAATTGTCAACCCGGCCAAATGCCACTTCGGCACGACGACCGTTCACGTTTTGGGCCACCGCATCACCAAGACCGGGGCCGTGCCGCTGCCGACCAAGGTCGAGGCCATCACCACGTTCCCGCGTCCCCGTTCCATCAAGGCCCTACAAGAGTTCCTCGGCATGGTGAATTTTTATCACCGATTCGTGCCCCGCGCTGCTCAGCTCATGCGGCCCCTTTACGAGGCCCTCCGGGGCAAGCCGGCCAAGCATGACATCGTTTGGTCCGCGGCCATGGACGCGGCCTTCGCGAGCGCAAAACGGGCCCTCGCCGACGCAACGCTGCTGGCTCACCCGGTGCTCAACGTGCCCATCGCCCTCACTATGGACGCCTCCAACTACGCGGTGGGCGCCGTCCATGAACAATGGGTGGACGGGGTTTGGCAGCCACTCGCTTTTTTCAGCCTGCAGCTCCGGCCGAACGAGTTAAAATACAGCACGTTCGACCGCGAGCTGCTCGGTCTATTCCTGGCCGTTCGCCATTTCCGACACCTCCTGGAGGGCCGCCCGTTCACGTCTTTCGTCGACCACAAGCCGTTGGTCTACGCAATGGCCAAAGTCACGGAGCCGTGGTCGGCCCGCTAGCAGCGCCACCTCTCCGCCGTGTCGGAATTCACCACGGACATCCGGCACGTCGCCAGCAAAGACAACGCTGTGGCCGACTGTCTTTCTCGGGCCAGCGCGAACGCGGTCCACCTCGGCGTGGACTTCGCGCTCATGGCGGCCGACCAGACCACCGACACCTCGGTGCAGGCCCTCCGGGTGGCGGACACGGGCCTCCGCCTGGCCGACATCCCCTTCGCGGGCACCGTCCTGCTCTGCGACGTCTCCCAGGGCCAGCCTCGCCCCATCGTGCCCATTTCCTGGCAGCGCCGCATCTTCGCCTCCATCCACGGCCTTTCTCACCCGGGCCGGAAAGCTCTCAGAAGCTGGTGTCGGCGCGTTTCGTCTGGCACGGCCTTTGACGGAATGTCCGCGACTGGGCCAACGCCTGCACGGCCTGCCAGCGGGCCAAGGTCCACCGCCACACCCAGGCCCCGCTGGCACCTTTCACCGTGCCTGCACGGCGTTTCGACCACGTCCACGTGGACCTGGTGAGTCCCCTGCCCCCACCGCGGGGGTTCACCCACCTGCTCACCATGGTGGACAGGACCACCAGGTGGCCGGAGGCCGTGCCCCTCACCTCCACCACCACCGCCGACGTGGCGCAGGCGTTCATCGCCACCTGGGTCGCGCGCTTCGGCGCACCGGCGGACATCTCGTCCGACCGCGGCCCACAGTTCACGTCCGAACTTTGGGGCGCGGTCGCCCGCTCGTTGGGGGTCACGCTGCACCGCACCACGGCCTACCACCCCCAAGCCAACGGGTTGTGCGAGCGGTTTCACCGCTCCATGAAGGCCGCACTCATGGCCGGCCTTCAGGACGACGGTTGGACTGACCGGCTGCCGTGGGTCCTTTTGGGCCTCCGCACGGCCCCCAAGGAGGACCTCCGGGCGTCCGCCGCCGAGCTCGTCTACGGCCAGCCGCTCCGCGTCCCGGGCGAGTTCGTGCCCGACGCTACCAGTCCCTGGTCCGCCGCACACCAGCGCTCGGACCTCCAGGAGGCCGCCCGCCGATTTGCCCCCGTGCCAACGTCCCGCCACGGTGGCCCCCAGTCCTACGTCCCCCTGGTGCTTTGCACAGCGGAGTACGTCTTTGTGCGTCATGACGCGCACCGGGGGCCACTCCGGCCGCCGTACGACGGGCCCTTCCGGGTCCTGCGACGGGGCGACAAGTCCTTTGTCATCGACGTTGGCGGCCGGTCGGACCGGATCTCTGTGGACCGCCTCAAACCGGTGCACATGGACGTCGACCGACCACCAGGGTTGGCCCTTCCTCCGCGGCTAGGCCGCCCCCCGTCCACAGTTCCCCCCGCTCGACCACCCACCACCACGTCGGACCCCTCCCCACGACCCTCCAGGGGTCGCTTCGGCCGGGTCATCCGGACCCCCCTTAAATTGACCCTGCCGGTGCAGGTCGATTCTGGAGGGGCATGTGTAGCCGTTACCGCTGGACGCACACAATCGCCTTGCACTGGCCAGAACACGGCCAGACGCGCCTCTCCCGGGCATGCCCGGACTTACTGTTCCCGGGCACGCCCGAACCTCCCGGGCACGCCCGGTCTCGTCTTTCCCGGGCATGCCCGCTATCGCCTTTCCAGGGCTCGCCCAGAGCGTCCGGGCATGCCCGCTATCGCCTTTCCAGGGCTCGCCCAGAGCGTCCGGGCATGCCCGCTATCGCCTTTCCACTTTCCAGTGCTCGTCCAGAGCGCCCTGGCACGCCCAGCCTCGACTTGCCAGGCCGCAGCCAAACACGCCCGGGCAGGTCCAGACTCGCCTTTCCAAGGCTCGCCCTCGACACCCGGGCATGCCCGGTATAGCTTTTGCCGGGCAAACTTCCCGACATAAATGTGTATATATATTGCTGCCGGAAAAACGGGCTTTTGTCAGAATACCTGAGCTGTTTTGTTTCAATAAAGCAAATCGGACGAATTCCGTCTTTGGTCGCATCAATTCTTTCGACTCGCGTTGGAGCGCAGCTCCTTCAATATATATATATACAGTCATGTGAAAAAGTAAGTACACGCCATGTAAAGTTTTGACTTTTTCAACATATTTCAACATGCAGCTATTTGATCTTCATTTCAACAATATTGATAGATAAAGGTGATATAATATAACAAATATCATGAAACATTTACATTTTGTAGTCCATTGTATAATTTAAATAAACATAAATGCAAATTTCGCACGTGGAAATAGTAAGTACACCCTTGGCTCTAATAGGTGGTGTTGCCCCCTTTGGCAGAAACAACCTCAAGTAGGCGTTTCTTATAACCGTCTACCAGTCTCTGACATCGACTGGGAGAAATTTTTGCCCACTCCTCCATGCAGAATTCTTTCAGCTGTGCGATGTTTGAGGGGTTTCTTGCATGCACAGCTCGTTTCAAATCCCCCCACAACATCTCGATGGGATTTCGATCCGGGCTTTGACTTGGCCATTCCAGAACCCTCCATTTCTTTCTTTTCAGCCATTCCTTGGTGGATTTACTGGTATGTTTAGGGTCATTGTCATGTTGCAAGGTGCACCTTCGGTTGAGCTTCTACTTTCCGACAGATGGCCTCACATTATCCTCAAGCACCCTCTGGTACAATGAAGAATTCATAGTGGATTATATGATGGTGAGCTGCCCAGGCCCTGATGCAGCAAAGCTGCCCCAAACCATAATATTTCCACCACCATGCTTTACAGTTGGTATCAGGTTATTGTGGTCAAATGCTGTCTTTGGTTTTCGCCAAACATGTCTTCTGGTACTGTGGCCAAATAGCTCTACCTTTGACTCAAATGTCCAGAGCACATTGTTCCAGAAGTGCTGGTCTTTGCCTCGGTGTTCATTGGCAAACTTTAGACTTGCCCTGATGTTCTTTCTGGACAGCAAAGGTTTCCTCCTGGCACACCTCCCATGTAGATCAAATTTGTGCAGCCTCTTTCTAATGGTAGACTCGTGCACTTTGACATCAACAGTGGCAAGAGCTAAATGTAGGTCCTGTGATGAGATTCTGGGGTTCTTAGAGACTTCTTTCAGCATCTTGCGGTCTGCCCTCGGGCTGAACTTGCTGGGGCGGACTGGCCTGAATAAGTTGGCAGTTGATTGGAATCTTCTCCACTTGCAGATGATCTTCCGGACAGTCGAATGATTGATTTCAAATTGTTTGGAGATCGTTTTAAATCCCTTCCCAGACTCGTAGGCATCTACAACCTTCTTTCTGTAGGCCTCAGAGAGCTCTTTTGATCTCGGCATGGTGACACCGCACACTTCAACAACAAAGAGCAAACCAAACGAAATGTCTGAGGTTTAAATAAGACAGGTTCCTCCAAGATTCTCTCTGACGATGTTCTAATCATTTGCACCTGAGATGGTGCACCTGATTCTAATTTTAGGTGTTTGAAGTAGTGATAAATGTAGGGGTGTACTTACTTTTTTCCACATGCGAAATTTGCATTTATGTTTATTTAAATTATACAATGGACTACAAAATGTAAATGTTTCATGATATTTGTTATATTATATCACCTTTATCTCTCAATATTGTTGAAATGAAGATCAAATAGCTGGATGTTGACATATGTTGAAAAAGTCAAAACTTTACATGGGGTGTACTTACTTTTTCATGTGACTGAATATATATATATGTGTGTGTGTGTGTGTGTGTGTGTGTGTGTGTGTGTGTGTGTGTGTGTGTGTGTGTGTTTGTGTTTAGGACCGGCAGAGAAGGTACCGAGAAGGAAGTTGAGGAAGCGATAAAAGCAATGAAGAGTAGAAAAGTGGGTGGGCCGACGGGAGTTGTGGGAGATATGTTGAAGGCAGCAGGAAGTTGGGGTGTGAAGAGAATGACAGAGATCTGCAATCTGGTGGTGAAAGAAGGCCGCATTCCAGTGGATTGGGAACTGAGTACTCTCGTCCCTCTATACAAGGGGAAAGGTGACCCTCTGGAGTGTGGCTCGTATCGAGCGATAAAGTTATTGGAGCATGGAATGAAGGTATTGGAAAGGGTGTTGGAGAGGAGGATAAGGAAGAAAGTGAAGATCGACGAAATGCAGTTTGGATTTATTCCAGGAAGAGGAACGACAGACGCGCTTTTTATTGTGAGGCAGTTGCAGGAGAAGTACATGGAGAAGAGGAAGAAGTTGTTTCTTGGGTTTGTTGATCTGGAGAAATCATTCGATAGGGTTCCACGTGAAGTAGTGACATGGGCATTGAGGAAGTTAGGAGTGGAGGAATGGTTGATCAGAGTAGTGATGGCAATGTACGAAAGAGCGCGCACAGCTGTAAGGACGAAGGACGGGAACAGTGGTGAGTTTGAGGTGAAGGTGGGAGTGCATCAGGGGTCGGTACTAAGTCCACTACTATTTGTAGCTGTGATGGAGGTGCTGGCTCGGAACGTAAAGGAGGGTTTACCGTGGGGATTGTTGTATGCAGATGATCTGGTGTTGATTGCAGAAAGTATGGATGGACTGAAGGAGCAGATGAACAAGTGAAAGTAATTTATGGAGACAAAAGCTCTGAAGGGGAATATCGGAAAGACGAAGGTGATGGCAAGTGGTTAAGCATGTGGTGAGGTGGAAAGAACTGGGAAGTGGCCATGTGCTTTGTGCAGGAAGGGTGTCGGAGTGAACTCCATTCAATGTACAATGTGCGCTGAGTGGGTTCATCAAAAATGTAGTGGTTTGAGAGGGTCATTAACCAGTGTGGCAGCTACATTCAAGTGTAAGGTGTGCACAGAGGGAGCTGCAGATGGAGGAAATGTTGAGTTGGATGTTGGAGACGGCGTCAAGCTGGAAGGTGTGAAAACATTTTGTTACCTAAGAGACATGCTGAATGGAGAAGGTGGATCAGACTCGACAACGGTTGCTAGAGTGAGATGTGCATGGAAGAAGTTTCGGGAACGTTGTGGCGTGCTGACCAGGAGGGGAGTGTCGTTGAAGCTGAAGGGAAAGGTGTATGCTGCATGTGTGAGAAGTGTTATGATTTATGGGAGCGAAACATGGGTAATGAACGTAGAGCAGCAACGAAGGCTGGAAATGTTGGAAATGCGAATGGTTCGATGGATGTGTGGAGTATCGTTGAGAGAGAGGAAGACAAATGATGAATTGCGAAAGATGATGGGAATAGAGCCTGTGATTGATGCTGTGAAGAGGAACAGGTTGAGATGGTTTGGTCATATATTGAGGAAGGATGAAAGTGACTGGTTGAGAAGAGTGATGGAAATGAATGTAGAAGGAAGTAGAGGACGGGGAAGACCGAGAAAGACTTGGCTGAAGATGGTCGAAGAAGAAATGCGGGCAAGGGGGTTAACAAGGGGAGATGCAGAAAATCGGGCAAAATGGAGAAGATTGTCATGGGGACCGCAAGGCTCACCCCCGCTCTAGCAGGGAAAATGGCCTTAAAATGCCTGTTGTGTTGTTGTTGTTGTTGTTGTTGTGTGTGTGTGTGTGTGTGTGTGTGTGTGTGTGTATGTGTGTGTGTGTGTGTGTGTGTGTGT
This sequence comes from Myxine glutinosa, assembly GCF_964187855.1. Classification (NCBI taxonomy): domain Eukaryota; kingdom Metazoa; phylum Chordata; class Myxini; order Myxiniformes; family Myxinidae; genus Myxine; species Myxine glutinosa. The sequence goes on along the minus strand of NC_136267.1, from coordinate 7,939,270 downwards.
GTGTGTGTGTGTGATTAGAAGTTAACAACCGGTCCATAGACCTTTTGGAATTAGTCTTTCACTTGTTTATCGGGTGTCTCAATATCCCATATTAGAACCGTTTGCAACTGTTCGAGAGGTTTACAATGGTTGGCGTTACAAGGGTAATATTATTTTACTTTAAAATATAAACAATCCCTAAATTGTTACATGTCTCCACCTATTGTTCTTTTTTGATAATGATAGTATTTGATAGGTATGAAGATAGATAATGATAGAATGAAGATATGATAAATGATATGAAGATAGATAAAAATAGATAATGATAGGTATGAAGCATTCCTAAAGAATCTTGTAGCAATATCTGTGAAATATGATCATTGATCATTCTTTATTAAATGATATCTCAAATTCTTGACATCCTATATGGTCCATGACATCCTCTATGGTCCATGACGTCCGATATGGTCCATGACATCCTATATGGTACATGACATCCTATATATGGCACATGACATCTTATATGGTACATGACATCCTATATGGTCCATGACATCCTATATATGGCACATGACATCCTATATATGGCACATGACATCTTATATGGTACATGACATCTTATATGGTACATGACATCCTATATGGTCCATGACATCCTATATGGTCCATGACATCCTATATGGTACATGACATCCTATATGGTACATGACATCCTATATGGTACATGACATCCTATATGGTACATGACATCCTATATGGTACATGACATCTTATATGGTACATGACATCCTATATGGTACATGACATCCTATATATGGCACATGACATCTTATATGGTACATGACATCCTATATGGTCCATGACATCCTATATATGGCACATGACATCCTATATATGGCACATGACATCTTATATGGTACATGACATCTTATATGGTACATGACATCCTATATGGTCCATGACATCCTATATGGTCCATGACATCCTATATGGTACATGACATCCTATATGGTACATGACATCCTATATGGTACATGACATCCTATATGGTACATGACATCCTATATGGTCCATGACATCCTAGATGGTACATGACATCCAATATGGTCCATGACATCCTATATGGTCCATGACTTCCTGTATGGTACATGACATCCTGTATGGTCCATGACATCCTATATGGTCCATGACATCCTATATGGTCCATGACATCCTATATGGTCCATGACATCCTATATGGTCCATGACATCCTATATGGCCCATGACATCCTATATGGTACATGACATCCTATATATGGAACCTGGCATCCTATATATGGAACCTGGCATCCTATATATGGAACCTGGCATCCTATATATGGTCCATAACATCCTATATGGTACATGACATCCTGTATATGGTCCATGACATCCTGTATATGGTCCATGACATCCTATATGGTACATGACATCCTATATGGTCCATGACATCCTATATGGTCCATGACATCCTATATGGTCCATGACATCCTATATGGTCCATGACATCCTATATGGCCCATGACATCCTATATGGTACATGACATCCTATATATGGTCCATGACATCCTGTATTGTACATGACATCCTATATGATACATGACATCCTATATAGTACATGACATCCTATATATGGAACATGACATCCGATATATGGTCCATAACATCCTATATAGTAGCCGGCGAAGCTGGTGTTGTGAATGAACGTGTACGTATTATGTTGAAAAGCCAGATTTTGCTGGATCCCTTCAGAATTTCGAAGCTTTGACGCATCAAATCGCCCCATGGAGGGCGATATCTTCCAGATGCGGAAGTATGCATAACAATTGCGAAAAAGTTCAATAGGAGTTTGTTTCACCCGTATTTGTTTGATTCACAATCCAATGCACCTCTAATTTGTAATTAAAATACGTTAAGACCAACCTCGGCCCGCACGGGCCCTGGTTATCTTCAACGAAAATCGTCACCAAACACCGGAACCAATGAGATTCGAGCATTTGAAAAATTATTTCAAGAAAGCTTATTACGCGTTTCGGAGGCTGAAAACGGCGTCAAATATTCTAACATTGACGAAGAATTATTTTTTGGAATTCTCGCGGCCGCAGGGGATAGTTTTTCACGGCTGGAAATATCCGAAGTTGAGACAGAATTTACCGAATTAATCAAGAAGGAAATTTTATCAATTTTAATCTCATCCAGAATGCAAATGGTGTCATTTTGAACTAGGTACGGTACCTACTACACCTACCTACTACCAACTACCTAACCTACTGATGCCATAGTGATGGGTAAAATAGTGGCAAGAGGCTTTGGCTTCGCCGGCTCATTGCGGCTTTGCAGTCGGGTCATATTATATATGGTCCATGACATCCTGTATTGTACATGGCATGCTATATGGTCCATGACATATTATAGGATTCCCATAGGACATTTTGCTAAGAGTTAATTCAATGTCGTCTTCCATGTAAAAGCGTTTAACTTGTGCTGAACTTATGGAGCAGCGAAAGGTTCCAAAGTGTCTGTCTCAGCGTTTACGGGCGTACTGGTCGTTGTGTTGTTGTTCGCTATTTTAACCCAGGCAGCTGGAAAGAGCGTTTGTAGAGATCGTTGGGCCCACGCGTGTTTGATGGCGGCGCTAAAACATGGCAGCGGACAATCCCAGCAGAGGCCTGCGTGCTGCTAATGACAAAGCTACTTTATTCGTCTCATTAATGGCACAAGATTGCCACCATATCTTCCGAGCCGGTGCTCCAGAGGCCCAAATAAAACAGGATCATCAAGATAATTGCTCAGGCATAATAAGGTGCTCTTTCCGTGGAGGCCCGCAGACCTTTTTTGAAATAGTTTGCAATGTGAAAAAGCACACCAAGGAGACAATATGGTCGAACTAGCTTGGTGGTAATTCAATGCGAATTATAGCATTATTACAGTAAAGTATTGTGTCTGATATTGCTCATAATAATAACAACAATAATAATAATAGCAAAAGACTGTAGCGAGTCGACCAATTCGTTTCCTCATTCATTCCAATGCATAAAGTCAACGGGGCAATTGGATAAAATAGGAATATGAAGAGTAAATGAAGATGAGAATCAGGAGCAAATAAATGATTGTGATGATCGACACACGGAGTCGATGTACAGTGTCTTCAGAAAGTATTCACACCCCTTGATTTTTTTCACATTTTGTGTTTCAGGCTGAATTTAAAAATTATTACATTGAGATTTTTGGTCACTGATCCACACATAATATTCCATAATATGTAGGTAGAATTTTTAATTTTTTCTATTTTTATAAAGTAATTAAAAATGAAAAGCTGAAATGTCTCGAATCAATAAGTATTCAACCCCTTTGCTATGACGCTCCAAATTGAGCTTTGGTGCATCCAATTTCCTTTGATCATCCTTGAGATGTCTCTACAACCTGATTGGAGTCCACTTGTGGCTAATTCAATAGATTGGACATAGTAAACCTTCCTATATAAGGTGCCACAGTTCACAGTGCATGTCAGAGCAGAAACTCTACCATGAAGTCCAAGGAACTGTCCGTAGAACTCCGAGATTGAATTGTGAGGAGGAATAGATCTGAGGAAGGGTATAAAACAATTTATAGTGTTGAAAGTTCCCAAGAGCACAGCTCAGCGACGGATCCAGGGGGGGGGGGGGGCACAGGGGGTGCGCACCCCTCCCTCCCCGACCTCCGGATTTTTGATAAATTATAAGCTCTGAATGTCCTGGAACAGCCGTCGTGTCCAGATTATTTTGAACAAGGAACGTTTCAGGCGGCTTACCAACGCTCAGAGGTTTTAAATCACTTTTTATTGCAACTCAAATCAAGCTGCAACGCAACGGCATGGATGTGCTGGAGGCATACTCTATATGAATGTGCTGGAGGCATACTCTACATGGATGTGTTGGAGGCATACTCTATATGGATGTGCTGGAGGCATACTCTACATGGATGTGTTGGAGGCATACTCTATATGGATGTGCTGGAGGCATACTCTACATGGATGTGCTGGAGGCATACTCTATATGGATGTGCTGGAGGCATACTCTATATGGATGTGCTGGAGGCATACTCTACATGGATGTGTTGGAGGCATACTCTATATGGATGTGCTGAAGGCATACTCTATATGGATGTGCTGGAGGCATACTCTATATGGATGTGCTGGAGGCATACTCTATATGGATGTGCTGGAGGCATACTCTATATGGATGTGCTGGAGGCATACTCTATATGGATGTGCTGGAGGCATACTCTATATGGATGTGCTGGAGGCATACTACTCTATATGAATGTGCTGGAGGCATACTCTATATGAATGTGCTGGAGGCATACGCTACATGGATGTGTTGGAGGCATACTCTATATGGATGTGCTGAAGGCATACTCTATATGGATGTGCTGGAGGCATACTCTATATGGATGTGCTGGAGGCATACTCTATATGGATGTGCTGGAGGCATACTCTATATGGATGTAATGGAGGTATACTCTATATGGATGTGCTGGAGGCATACTCGATATGAATGTGCTGGAGGCATACTCTATATGGATGTGCTGGAGGCATACTCTATATGGATGTGCTGGAGGCATACTCTATATGGATGTAATGGAGGCATACTCTATATGGATGTAATGGAGGCATACTCTATATGGATGTGCTGGAGGCATACTCTATATGGATGTGCTGGAGGTATACTCTATATGGATGTGCTGGAGGCATACTCTATATGGATGTGCTGGAGGCATACTCTATATGGATGTGCTGGAGGTATACTCTATATGGATGTGCTGGAGGCATACTCTATATGGATGTGCTGGAGGCATACTCTATATGGATGTGCTGGAGGCATACTCTATATGGATGTGCTGGAGGTATACTCCATATGGATGTGCTGGAGGCATACTCTATATGGATGTGCTGGAGGTATACTCTATATGGATGTGCTGGAGGTATACTCTATATGGATGTGCTGGAGGCATACTCTATATGGATGTAATGGAGGCATACTCTATATGGATGTAATGGAGGCATACTCTATATGGATGTGCTGGAGGCATACTCTATATGGATGTGCTGGAGGCATACTACTCTATATGGATGCGCTGGAGGCATACTCTATATGGATGTGCTGGAGGTATACTCTATATGGATGTGCTGGAGGCATACTCTATATGGATGTGCTGGAGGCATACTCTATATGAATGTGCTGGAGGTATACTCTATATGAATGTGCTGGAGGTACACTCTATATGGATGTGCTGGAGGCATACTCTATATGGATGTGCTGGAGGCATACTCTATACTCTATATGGATGTGCTGGAGGTATACTCTATATGGATGTGCTGGAGGTATACTCTATATGAATGTGCTGGAGGCATACTATATATGAATGTGCTGGAGGCATACTCGATATGAATGTGCTGGAGGCATACTCGATATGAATGTGCTGGAGGCATACTCTATATGGATGTGCTGGAGGCATACTCTATGTGGATGTAATGGAGGTATACTCTATATGGATGTGCTGGAGGCATACTCTATATGGATGTAATGGAGGTATACTCTATATGGATGTGCTGGAGGCATACTCTATATGGATGTAATGGAGGTATACTCTATATGGATGTGCTGGAGGCATACTCTATATGGATGCAATGGAGGTATACTCTATATGGATGTGCTGAAGGCATACTCTATATGGATGTAATGGAGGTATACTCTATATGGATGTGCTGGAGGCATACTCTATATGGATGTGCTGGAGGCATACTCTATATGGATGTAATGGAGGCATACTCTATATGGATGTGCTGGAGGTATACTCTATATGGATGTAATGGAGGCATACTCTATATGGATGTGCTGGAGGCATACTCTATATGGATGTGCTGGAGGCATACTCTATATCGATGTGCTGGAGGCATACTCTATATGGATGTGCTGGAGGCATACTCTACATGGACGTGCTGGAGGCATACTCTATATGGATGTGCTGGAGGCATACTCTATATGGATGTGCTGGAGGCATACTCTACATGGATGTGCTGGAGGCATACTCTATATGGATGTGCTGGAGGCATACCCTATATGGATGTGCTGGAGGCATACTCTACATGGATGTGCTGGAGGCATACTCTACATGGATGTGCTGGAGGCATACTCTACATGGATGTGCTGGAGGCATACTCTACATGGATGTGCTGGAGGCATACTCTACATGGATGTGCTGGAGGCATACCCTACATGGATGTGCTGGAGGCATACTCTATATGGATGTAATGGAGGCATACTCTATATGGATGTGCTGGAGGCATACTCTATATGGATGTAATGGAGGCATACTCTACATGGATGTGCTGGAGGCATACTCTACATGGATGTGCTGGAGGCATACTCTACATGGATGTGCTGGAGGCATACCCTACATGGATGTGCTGGAGGCATACTCTACATGGATGTGCTGGAGGCATACCCTACATGGATGTGCTGGAGGCATACTCTACATGGATGTGCTGTAGGCATACTCTATATGGATGTGCTGGAGGCATACTCTACATGGATGTGCTGGAGGCATACTCTATATGGATGTGCTGGAGGCATACTCTACATGGATGTGCTGGAGGCATACTCTATATGGATGTGCTGGAGGCATACTCTATATGGATGTGCTGGAGGCATACTCTATATGGATGTGCTGGAGGCATACTCTATATGGATGTGCTGGAGGCATACTCTACATGGATGTGCTGGAGGCATACTCTACATGGATGTGCTGGAGGCATACCCTACATGGATGTGCTGGAGGCATACTCTACATGGATGTGCTGGAGGCATACCCTACATGGATGTGCTGGAGGCATACTCTACATGGATGTGCTGGAGGCATACTCTATATGGATGTGCTGGAGGCATACTCTACATGGATGTGCTGGAGGCATACTCTATATGGATGTGCTGGAGGCATACTCTACATGGATGTGCTGGAGGCATACTCTATATGGATGTGCTGGAGGCATACTCTATATGGATGTGCTGGAGGCATACTCTACATGGATGTGCTGGAGGCATACTCTATATGGATGTGCTGGAGGCATACTCTACATGGATGTGCTGGAGGCATACTCTATATGGATGTGCTGGAGGCATACTCTACATGGATGTGCTGGAGGCATACGCTACATGGATGTGCTGGAGGCATACCCTATGATTGACAAGAAGGACGCGCTCACTCAACTCCGGTCAAATGTAGAAACTGAATTCTCTCTTTGGTTCGATCACGCTAAGTCAATGATATAATCTGTAGGCGGTGACGTCACAATGCCGAGAGTTGTTAAACGACAAATCCATCGTCCAAACACCGCCGCCAATACTACCTTGCTCTTCTACCTCAGAAACATGTGCCTTCCATCACCTCAGCCAGGAAATGGACACCCGATTCTGTGCTGAAAATCGGGAAGGTAGCGATCTGTTTCTGCTGATGCTATCTGCAATAATCGCCGATACCTGCGACATTCCAGCCCTACATCAGAAGCAATTGCGTTGGAAAAACGACATGGAACATCCAGCAGGACTGATAAATGAGCTTAGAGACCGGCAGATGTTTTGGAGATGGAGGCCCAACAACACGCTTCCAAACACATTCATGGATTGTTTGTGCACAGTAGATGGAGACGAATTTCCATCCATCAAAGTCGTACTCCATATTGGATGCACCCTCCCTGTAGGCTCCTGTGAGGCCGAACGCTCATTTTCTTACCTGCGTCGTCTGTAGACCTACCTGAGAAATTCCATGGGAGAAAGTCGGATGGCATCTCTGGCCCTCATGAACATCCACCATGACTTCACCATATCCCCACATGATGTGTGTGACATTTTCATTCAGAAACACAAGTCCCGTCTATTCCAAAATAGCATAATTTACGATTAATAAAATAATTCACGTTCCGCTGTCCTATCTGATCTCTTTTGTGGGGAGAACCCCCTGCCTTGAGGTTCACACCCTCGGCGCATGGCGGTGCCGGGCTTTGACCAGCATCTATTAAACTGCTCTATACACCTTAACATGGCGTGCGTTTAGAAACATGGGAATTCTTCTGGATTCTTTGTAGTTAATTAGCCTAATTAACTCAGGAGATCATAACCATCATTTCACAAGAACTACACAAGTCAGAAATTACATATCAGAAAGCTCCAGCAGAACAACACAAAAAACATGCTGCACGCATGCACACCACACACACACACGCACACACACACATACACACACACACACACACACACACACACACACACACACACACACACACACCACAGACACACACACACTGACACACACACACACCACAGACACACACACACTGACACACACACATACACACACACACACACACACCACAGACACACACACACACACACACACACACACACACACACACACACACACACACACACACACACACACACACCACAGACACACACACACACACACACACAAACACACACACACACAAACACACACACACACACACACAGACACACACACACACACACACACACATACAAAATTCATCAATTTATAGCAGAAGGAACAGCTGGGCAAGTCGTTTCACCAGTTCGTCCATCTGATCATTAGTCATCGCGAATCTGTTGAACTGTTGGACCAGGGAAGAACGCAAGGAACTGCAGAAACTTCCAAGAATGCACGAAATGCCGTTTTTGACGATCCATTTTAAAAAATTTCCTGGGTGAGGACCCCCAGACTACCAATCACCCCCCCCCCCCAGCGCTATAGTTGCATGCACCCCCTGTCTTGAAATTCCTGGATCCGCCCCTGCAGCTTATCACCCATCGAACACCATCCTTGCCGTGAAGCATGGTGGTGGCAGCATCATGCTATGAGAATGCTTTTCAGCAGCAGGGGCTGGGAGACTGGTAAGGATAGAGGGAACAATGAATGGAGCCAAATACAGGCAATCCTTGAGGAGAAAATGCTTCAGAGTGAAAAAGACTTTAGACAGACCAAGATTTACGTTACAACAGGACAATGACTCAAAGCATACAGCCAAAGCAACACTGGAATTGCTTTCGAACAATAATGTGAAAGTCCTTGGATGGCACAGCCACAGCGCAGACTTGATTCCCATTGAGAATCTGTAGAAAGACTTGAAGATTGCTGTTCACCGACACTCCTCATCCAACTTGACAGAGCTTGAGCAAATCTCCAAGGAAGAATGTGAGAAACTCCCCAAATTCAGATGTGCAAAGCTGATACAGACATACCCAAGAAGACTCGAAACTGTAATCGCTGCCAAAGGCGCTTCGATGAAGTAGTGACTCAGGGACTGAATACCTATGTAAATTAGATATTTCTGTATTTCATTTTCAATATATTTGTAAAAAGAATTATAATAACACTTTTTCATTTTGTCATTTTGGGATGTTTTGTGTAGATCAGTGACAATTAAAAACATTTTAAAAATTCATTTTCAATTCAGGCTGAAACACAACAAAATGTAAAAAAAAGTCAAGGGGTGTGAATACTTTCTGAAGGCCCTGTAGGCTTGTTGGGTTCGACACACATAGTCCATGTAAGCTTGCTATACTGTGGTACTGTACACTAATGTACCATGTAAGTTACAGCGTGGTATAACCCTTTTAGGAGCATTAATGACTCACAGAAGATGAAGAAGGTTGATTTCGTTTCATGGAATATACCTCGGGTGAAGTTGTGATTAAGTGGAGTTTGTGATCTCACCACCCACTGATTTAAAGTCGTTAAAATAGATTTAAATAAGCAATTACAAAAAGATTAACATAAGCAATCAAAATAGATTTAAATAAGCAATCAGTGGGTGAGCTGTCCATCGAGTAATTGAATCCTCATTTTAAATATCAACTTGATTATCATTTCTATTTTCAATCAAAATGAATAAGAAGTGAAAGAAAAGAGAAGAACATATCTGTGGAAATGGAGAGGCGTTGAAGAAGGTAGAGGAGAACATCCGTGTGGATCAAAGATGACGTGAAATAGTGATGATCCACAAGGTTGAAAAGCTGGAAGAAGGAGCAGGATTAGACAAACATAAGGATGCAATTGCACAGGTTGGACAAAATGGGGGCAAATAGAGCGAAGGTAAGCGGATAACAATGACGGAGTGAGCAGATAGAGATGTGCGACTTGCAGAGCCTTTGGAGGAGTGGAAGGTTCAAAGGGCAGGAGGTACAAAGAACAGGTGAGAGGTGGTAAAACACAGAGTACATCCACCTGTCCACGATGAAACCGCAGCAGGTTCTGTGCTTTGGCCTGTTTGTGCATGCTGGGAATGTGAGGTGGCATTGGAGGTATTATTTGAAGTCCTTAACGATGTTGAGTCAGGGACACAGGTCCGTAAAGTTCCACAATATGGGACTTTCGAAGTGACGTAATCTGTCCCAGAATGCTCGGCGAGATTGTGTAGAAACCTCTAGCAAGTGGGTCATCAGTGCAGCCAAACATATTGCGTGTGCGAGATAAGGCTTGCGACCTAAAATGGCTCATAAAGCTTCTAAAATGAGCCAAAAATACTTGGAAACGTATCTGCGAGAAAGGGGTCTTCCTCTGCACAACGAAAGAGTTGGTGAACTTTCTGAACTCGCCCAAAATACTGATAGCTTGCAGCTTCCTGCACTGCAAATTCCCATCGATGTGGGAAGGCAAGGCCCAAAGGTTCATTGACGGGTGTGTTATACCCAAACCTTCAACCATCACTGCCAGTGAGTGGAATTTGAACCTTGCTTTGCACCTTGTCAGGGTTCTGGTAAGTTTTAAATGATGATATTTACTAGTAATCATGTTTGGGAGGAGGAGAAGGGGGATGGGGGTGGTCGTGGTAGCTGTATGGGCTGTGAAGGCCATTATATCTTCTATATACAGAAGCTGGAGAAATATAAAATAAAGTTTTTGTTTGTTTCTCTGCGCAAGCTAATCTCCTGAACGGTGAAAGATAGGAGGAAACCTCCAATACAAAAAATGTCGGGACTGGCCCCGGGAGGGTTTTAGGCGAGGTGGCGAGACCGGCCGCGGCCCACCTCGGCCGGGCCGGGCCCATTTCACAATTAAAAGCTGAGCTGAATTACAGTCACGTGAAAAAGTTAGTACACCCCATGTAAAGTTTGGACTTTTTCAACATATTTCAACATACAGCTATTTGATCTTCATTTCAACAATATAATAATAATAATAATAATAATTCATTTATTTTGTATAGCGCTTTTCCAGAAGCCCAAAGGCGCTTTGACAGAGTGGAAAACATAATGCATAACAATACATGAAAACAACAATTGCAAAAAGACAAGAATCAATAGGGAAATATTTAAAGCAAAAGGAGGGAGAAGGAGAAGAGATAGTCAGGGGTTAAATGCTGTGGGTTGAATGTTGAATGCAGTGTTGAACAGGTGGGTCTTCAGTGATGTTTTGAATGTGGTGAGTGAGGAGGAGTCTCTGATGGTGTGAGGTAGTGAGTTCCAGAGGGTGGGAGCAGCGATGGGGAAGGCCCTGTCCCCCCAGGATCTGAATTTGGTCCGGATGGAGGGGGTCAGGAGGTTGGTACCAGCAGAGCGGAGGTTGCGGGTGGGAGTGTGTCTGGAGAGGAGGTCAGCCAGGTAGGATGGGGCCAGGTTATGGAGGGCTTTGTATGTCAAGAGGAGGATTTTGTACTGGATTCTCTGGGGGATGGGGAGCCAGTGAAGCTTGTAAAGGACGGGGGTGATGTGGTCACGGGTCCGGGAATGGGTGATGGAGGCGATGAAGACCAGACGGGAGGTGATGAAGGCGTGGATGAGGGTTTCTGCAGCCGTGGAGGAGAGGGATGAGCGGAGACGGGCAATGTTTTTCAGGTGAAAGAAGGCTGATTTTGTGATCTGTTTAGTGTATTTGTCGAAGGAAAGGGTTTGGTCAAAGATGACGCCAAGATTCCGGATGTGAGGGGAGGTGGATACTGGGATACCGTCGATGTTGAGGGCAAAGTTATGGGTGGATTTTGTGAGCGTTTTTTGGCCAATGATGATTATTTCAGATTTATCACAGTTAAGTTTGAGGAAGTTGATTTGAAGCCAGGATTTTATTTCAGTGATGCAGTTTGTCAGGATAGAGTGGGTGTCGGTGGAGACGGACTTGGTGGAGATGAAAAGCTGGATGTCATCGGCGAAGCAGTGGAATTGGAGACCATGACGGCAGATTAAGTGACCGAGGGGGGACAGGTAAAGGATGAAGAGGAGGGGGCCAATAACTGAACCTTGGGGGACACCTTGGGGGAGGGGAGCAGTGGGGGCTTTGCAGTTATTGATGGAGATGAACTGGCGTCTGTCAGAGAGGTATGATTTAATCCAAGAGAGGGCAGTGCCGGTAACGTTAAAGGTGGATTCAAGTCGGGTGAGGAGGATGGTGTGATCGATGGTGTCAAAGGCAGCGCTGAGGTCGAGGAGGACGAGAATGTTGAGGTTGCCAGCGTCAGAGGAGAGGAGAAGGTCGTTGGTGATTTTGAGGAGAGCAGTTTCAGTACTGTGGTTGGAGCGGAATCCGGATTGGAATGTTTCATACAGGTTATTGGCAGAGAGATGATGTTTGAGTTGAGTGGCTACAGCGCGTTCCAAAACTTTTGACAGAAAGGGTAGGTTGGAGATGGGTCTGAAGTTGTTTAGGGTGTCAGGGTTTAGACCAGGTTTTTTTAGAATGGGGGTAACAGCAGCAATTTTGAGGGAAGGTGGGACGATGCCTGTAGACAGGGAGGAGTTTATTGTTGCAATGATAAGTGGAGAGAGAGCAGGGAGGGAGGCCTTGACAAAGCTGGAGGGGATGGGGTCAAGAGTGCAGGTGGCAGTTTTCATTCCTATGAGGAGTTCAGAGAGGTTAGTAGGGGAGATTGGGGAGAACCGAGACAGGGGATGGCAGGACAAGCGGGGCAGGTGGTTGGAGGGGGAGCAGGTGCGGCGGTGGTCAAGCTGTTGTAGATGTTGTCAATTTTGCGTTGGAAGAAAGAGAGGAAGGATAGATTTACAATATTGATAGATAAAGGTGATATAATATAACAAATATCATGAAACATTTACATTTTGTAGTCCATTGTATAATTTAAATAAACATAAATGCAAATTTCGCATGTGGAAAAAGTAAGTACACCCTTGGCTCTAATAGGTGGTATTGCCCCCTTTGGCAGAAACAACCTCAAGTAGGCGTTTCTTATAACTGTCTAAGTCTCTGACATCGATTGGGAGAAATTTTTTCCCACTATTCCATGCAGAATTCTTTCAGCTGTGCGATGTTTGAGGGGTTTCTTGCATGCACAGCTCGTTTCAAATCCCCCCACAACATCTCGATGGGATTTAGATCCGGGCTTTGACTTGGCCATTCCAGAACCCTCCATTTCTTTCTTTTCAGCCATTCCTTGGTGGATTTACTGGTATGTTTAGGGTCATTGTCATGTTGCAAGGTCCACCTTCGATTGAGCTTCAACTCTCCGACAGATGGCCTCACATTATCCTCAAGCACCCTCTGGTACAATGAAGAATTCATAGTGGATTCTAGGATGGTGAGCGGCCCAGGCCCTGATGCAGCAAAGCTGCCCCAAACCATAATATTTCCACCACCATGCTTTGCAGTTGGTATCACGTTCTTGTGGTCAAATGCTGTCTTTGGTTTTCGCCAAACATGACTTCTGGTACTGTGGCCAAATAACTCTACCTTTGACTCATCTGTCCAGAGCACATTGTTCCAGAAGTGCTGGTCTTTGCCGAGGTGTTTATTGGCAAACTTTAGTCTTGCCCTGATGTTCTTTCTGGAAAGCAAAGGTTTCCTCCTGGCACACCTCACACGTAGATCAAATTTGTGCAGCCTCTTTATAATGGTAGACTCGTGCACTTTGACATCAACAGTGGCAAGAGTTACCTGTATGTCCCGTGATGACATTCTGGGGTTCTTTGAGACTTCTTAAAGCATCTTGCGGTCTGCTATCGGGCTGAACTTGCTGGGGCGGCCTGGCCTGAACAAGTTGGCAGTTGTTTCGAATCTTCTCCACTTGTAGATGATCTTCTGGACAGTCGAATGATTGATTTCAAATTGTTTGGAGATCTTTTTAAATCCCTTCCCAGACTCGTAGGCATCTAGAACCTTCTTTCTGAAGGCCTCATACAGCTCTTTTGATCTAGGCATGGTGACGCCACACACTTCAACAACAAAGAGCAAACCAAACTAAATGTCTGAGGTTTAAATGAGACAGGTTCATCCAAGATCATCTCTAACGATGTTCTAATCATTTGCACCTGAGGTGGTGCACCTGATTCTAATTTTAGGTATTTGAAGTAGTGATAAATGTCGGGGTGTACTTACTTTTTCCACATGCAAAATTTCCATTTATGTTTATTTAAATTATACAATGGACTACAAAATGTAAATGTTTCATGATATTTGTTCTATTATCTCACCTTTATCTATCAATATTGTTGAAATGAAGATCAAATAGCTGTATGTTGTGTTACGTGCTCCTCCCTGACCCCCTGGTCACGGTGTACCTCCGAGCCCCGAGAGGAGTCACGGCAGAAAAATGTGTTATTCTGTATGTCAAAGATCAATGGAGAAGCCACCCCAATTGTTACTCACAAACAAATATTGTATTAAGATCACACAAGAATAACAGTACAACAATAATAGTATTCAACAGTACAATCAATATGTCCTATGATGGTACCATCAGTTTTGTAATATAGAACTCACTGTGCTCCCAGTGAGTGAAACAGGGAACATCCCCAATGTCTCTTATTCCCCGGCTTCAAGCCAGAGTCGATCCGCTCCAGCGATTGACAGAACGATGTCCGATCGAGACCAGAATCCCATTCGGATGGCAAGTACAGTCACCCAGCCACAGCTGCATAAAGGCGCCCTCAAGGCGACTGGGATATCCAGAGGCCCTCCAGGCGACTGGGAAATCACATCCTCGGGTATGGACTTTCACGGCTCACAGTCGGCGAACCGCAAATTAATCTTCAAGCCACGGTGCACACACACATGCCAGATACGTCTGAAAGCGGTGAAAACGGCTGACGAAGCAAACTTGAGACGAAGCGGCCCGACGATAATTCTCCTCGGAATCCACCGCCAAAAACCTGACACACAGGTTGATCGGTCACAGCGATGACAACTCTGTCGCAGGAATCCCTTTCCCAGGAACCCAAAAGTTTACTCGTGACTCTTGCTCGCCAACGTTCGCTCCAGCCCGCAAATAGCTCGGCTCCTTCTTGTCCGACTCACTCGCTCCGCCTTCTTTCTCCCTCTTTTTCCTCTTCGTTGTCCCGTTCCCTATCCGGTTTCCTGTTTATTTTTTAACATTAACTTTTTTACCTTTTGAAAACAGTTCATGAACAATAAACCTTTTGAACACAATAATAGTACATGGAATCAGAAATATTTACAGTGGATGCAAACCACCACAATGGAAGTGACGAATCCGTAACAGTTGAAATATGTTGAAAAAGTCAAAACTTTACATGGGGTGTACTTACTTTTTCACGTACTGTATAGGAGTCAATCTTCTACGGTCACGAGTAAAAGCTGAATTATGGTGGTAAATTCATTCAAAAATAACCAAAAATGTCCGGACAGGCCCCGGGAAGGTTATAGGCTAGGTGGCGAGGCCGCTTCGGCTGGGCCGGGCCATTTCGCAATTAAAAGCTGAGCTGAATTATAGTAGTCAATCTTCTACGGCCGCGAGTAAAAGCTGAATTATGGTAGTAAATTCATTCAAAAAGAACCAAAAATGTCGGGACGGGCCCCGGGAAGGTTATATGATAGGTGGGTAGGCCGGCCGAGGCCGCTTCGGCTGGGCTGGGCCCATTTCGCAATTAAAAGCTGAGCTAAATTATAGTAGTCAATCTTCTACGGCCGCGAGTAAAAGCTGAATTACAATAGTAAATTCATTCAAAAAGAACCAAAAATGTCGGGACGGGCCCCGGGAAGGTTTTAGGCTAGGTGGCGAGACTGGTCGAGGCCCACCTCAGCCGGGCCCGGCCCATTTCGCAATTAAAAGCTGAGCTAAATTATAGTAGTCAATCTTCTACGGCCACGAGTAAAAGCTGAATTATAGTTGTAAATTCATTCAAAAAGAACCAAAAATGTCAGGACAGGCCCCAGGAAGGTTATGGGCTAGGTGGCGAGGCCGGCCAAGGCCGCATCGGCCGGGCTGGGTCCATTTCGCAAATAAAAGCTGAGCTGAATTATAGTAGTCAATCTTCTATGGCCGTGAGTAAAAGCTGAATTATAGTAGTTAATTCATTCAAAAAGAATCCGGGCAACGCCGGGTGCTTTCGGCTAGTTATATGTAATTTAAAGTGTTTGAGCATTTGTTTGTTACTCTATCACGGCCTTACCGTAGCACCTGGAGGCCCCAACGTTTAGGTCTAGGTACTTCAGAATCTGGGCAAGGTTTTAAGCTCCCAGAAATTGGCCTTGGATGCAGTTTTGAGGCCACCAAAGGCCGGTATAGATTGTATATTGGGATGTGGAGTCAAGCAGTGCAGTTGCCAGCCCACAGGCAAAAGGTGACATCCATGAGGCCAATAACTCCATGGCATTTCAATGTCCAACACATTCCGAAACCCCCGCTGGGAAAAGCTCACCCGGCCGGGCAGCATCGGGTACCCTAGACTCCTAGAGTCCCTGTATAATGTATATACAGAGTTGGTAAATGGCATGTCCGGAAAATTCTGGTCATGTGAACGCCATTTTGTTTCCATTCACCGCGAATCAGTCGGTTCCATTCTGAGAAAATAATGAATATGACATGATTGCGTGGTATTATGGTGCCAAAATATGATAAAAACATCAACATGGGAGAAAGATCTTTTTCTTCATGGCCAAATAAAATTTCGTAATAGAGCTGACACACACACACACACACACACACACACACACACACACACACACACACACACACACACACACACACACACACACACACACACACACACACACACACACACGACATACTGACAAGACAAACACAACACAACCACTGAGCTTGGGAGAAGTGCGGTCCCTTCACTTCTCGGGATACTCTGGGTACCAGCGACGTCATAACAATGGCGCCGCTTTTTCCACAGTACTCAGAGGGGTATTTCCTCAAGAGGAATTTCCCCCTCCCCATGGATGCCAACCAATGGGGATTGTCCTTGATCTATCATTTTCAAGCAAGGAAGCAGCACCTACCATTTAAAAGTCTTTTGTATGACGTGAACCGGTCCAAACCGGATGGGTGTTTTTTAGGAGATGCCGTCTCCTCCCTGGATAGCCGTTGGCTTCATATGGGAGCCATTTTTATCTACTTGTTCCATTTATCTGCCCATCTTCATTTCCTTTTCTCTCCCTACCTCTAACTTTACTTTGTGGACACAGAACTGACATAGATTATGTTGCATTAACAGAATAATGAACTAAAAAATAATAATATCTAATCATCATCTTGGATTCAGGGAAAGTTAAAGAAAGGGCAAGGGCCACAGTGCTAATGCTATGCACACTGGGCGGGGCATAACAGACACACAGCTGTGCGTGGCTAACAAGGCTAGGATAGGTAAACATAGACACTGCTACACAAGGCCGCTGTGCACGCCACACCGCACTAGGCTAGGATAGATAAACATAGATACTGCCATGCCAGGCCGCTGTGCGTGCCACACTGCACTAGGCTAAGATAGATTGCCATATATACTATCACACCAGGCCACTGTGCACACCGCACTAGGCTGGGATAAATAAACATGGATACCGCCACGCCAGGCCGCTGTGCGTGATGCGCTGCTCTAGGCTAGGATAGATAAACATAGATAATGCTACACGAGGCCACTGTGCATGGCACACCGCACATGTCTAGGATAGATAAACATGGATACTGCAACACCAGGCCACTGTGCATGACGCACTGCACTAGGCTAGGATAGATAAACATAGATAATGCCACACCAGGCCAATGTGCACGGCACACCACACATGTCTTGGATAGATAAACATGGATACTGCCACACCAGGCCGCTGTGCGTGATGCATCACACTAGGCTGGGATAGATAAACATAGATACTGCCACATCAGTCCGCTATGCATGTGGGAGTCTGTCCACCTTTATCAAAATATGACAGACACCACTTGATAGATAAAGGATTATTTATTACGTACGTACGGAGAGAAATGTTTGTCCTCAGGCAAGCAGATCTCTAAATTCTACTCAAACTGCATCAAATACATATACAAATTGTTTTTACTACAAAAGGAAGGCAGAAGTCACACTGGAGCATGAGATAAGAACAAAAGCTGATGTAACGGACCCTTGGCTTCACATTTTGTTGCACAAGGTCAAACTACAGATAAAACATGTTTTTGCCAGTTCAGCACAAAGAAGCAATTCTGCCCAGAAACTGTGAAATGACTTTGCCAATTCTGTACTAGCAAGCATATTTCC
Organism: Myxine glutinosa; assembly: GCF_964187855.1. NCBI lineage: Eukaryota > Metazoa > Chordata > Myxini > Myxiniformes > Myxinidae > Myxine > Myxine glutinosa. The sequence continues at coordinate 7,920,778 of NC_136267.1, read as the reverse complement.
CTCAGCCCACCTCAACTCGGTCATGTGATGCTTTTGCCCAGCAAGCTTTACGGTCATGGCTGTCTCTGATTGGTCCAGAGATATCGATTATTCATCTTTACCCCGACATGCGCACCGCACTACACTAGGCTAGGATAGATAAACATGGATACTGCCATGCCAGGCTGCTGTGCACGCCACCCCGCACTAGGCTGGGATAGATAGATAGATAGATGGACATGTATCCTGTCATGCCGGTGTTTTACAGGCAGGGTGATTCATCAGTGTAAATGCCGTCCCTCTGATGGATGTTAAGCCAGATGTTCTGTCTACTATCATTAGTTGGTGCTCAACAGCGCAGGCTCAGACCTGCACACCGGCAGTCTGGCCTTGCTCCCACTCTGAGCAGACTAGCCTGTCGCCCCACACGTTGTGGGCTTGTAGACCTGGCTCAGGCTCAGACCTGCTAACCGGCTCAGGCCTTGGAGACCTCAGAAATTAAATACATATATATTGTTACGTTTGTGGGGGTAGGCATGGAATACCTTAGGAAAGTTAGAATTGTGTAGGCTTAGAATGCTCCCTATGCCCGCGAAGAAGCTATGTCGATGTACTGAAGTAGGCCGTCTGTCCAGATAAGAGCATTTGCATGTCGCCATTAGGGGCGTGGCTTTTTGCAAATTAATTATAGGGCTTAAAGATTAATTCCCCAGTGTATAATTTGCCCCCTGTGGTCTTCCCTTCGGTTTTATTTCATTCGGCCAGCCAGGAAATTGAGGGCTCGGTAAAACAACGATATCGCTGTAATGGGACTCATGTGCTCACAAAGCCGTCAAGTCTGACAGAAACAGCATTTGCCGATCGGGGTCATGCTTGGTTGGCAAGTGTATGGAGAAGCACCCTTCTTTGGTGAAAGAAGTGAATTGAAAAAAAAAATTGGCACGGGTAATCTGAGGGTTAAATGCAAAATTGAGGGGGAATTTTGTGAAGCCATTGTGGACACTGGGGCCAGTGACACCATTATTGATCCAGGTATGTTCGACCAAAGGGTTGGAGGCTGGGACAAAATTGATAGATTGGCAGGACACAGCCTTCAACTGGTTATGGTGGCGACGGCATTTGTCCGAGGCGGTCGCATTTTCTCTTTGTTCTGGCTTGGTCGCAGGCAGTGGCGCATCTTTGGCTCATGTGCGCTTGTGGAAAGAGCCTGAACAAGAGAGGTTTGAGGCAGTCAGCATCGCAAGTAGTACCTTACGTTGGGACATCGAGGAACGCAACTCCGCGCCATTTTGTGCGCTTCCCGCGTGGTGGTTTGGAGGCGACGAACATCGACAAGCCCTTGGTTGAACTGCAAAGCTGAGTTCCGGCCGATTCCCAAATCATTTTATTTTCTTTCTCCCTGTGTTTGTAATTGAGTCCACATGGAAGGTCCCTCACCTTAGCCTATTACTAATAGTTTTTACCTCAACATTTTTATTGTGCTTGCATTATTTTCATTAAATCATTTTTTGTTGAATTTCAATATCTTGTCTTGTTTCGTTTCTTTGTATGTGGGTTCGGATTAACCCAGTGCCGGCTGTCCGATCAGGTAAGACTTCGAAGCTTCCCGTGCATGCGAAAAGATAATCCCGCAAAGCTTGAAGTACATCTCAGAGTTAAAGCTCGTTTCGGTCATTTGTCTTCTTGGGGTGTTAACCCCAGGGACGCGCCAATATCTATTCTTGGAAAAATGTCAGGGGCATAGAAACGGTCCCTTTATATTACTAGGGCATGCCCGTACTATATCTATATCTAAAATTATATCCCCCCCCTCTATTTACATGAAAAGGTTTGGTCCAAAGCGAACGGCTTGCGAGTACGGTGACAATCCCCCCCCTCTATTTACATGAAATGGTTTGGTCCAAAGCGAACGGCTTGCGAGTACGGTGACAATCCCCCCCCCTCTATTTACATGAAATGGTTTGGTCCAAAGCGAACGGCTTGCGAGTACGGTGACAATCCCCCCCCTCTATTTACATGCAATGGTTTGGTCCAAAGCGAACGGCTTGCGGAGTTTGGTAAAGAAATCGCCATAGCTCGCTAACTACTTGTCCGATTAATATGAAACCTTGAAAAGGCACATCCTCGGGTCCCCAGCAATATACCTGGCAAGTTGCAAGTATATCGGACCGGTAGTTGTCGCGAAACAGCGGTCACAGACAAACATACATACATACATACATACAAACATACAAACATACAAACATACAAACATACACACAGAGATTACTGGAATTATAGATAGACTAGGGCATGCCCGTACTATATCTATATCTAAAATTATATCCCCCCCCTCTATTTACATGAAATGGTTTGGTCCAAAGCGAACGGCTTGCGAGTACGGTGACAATCCCCCCCCCCTCTATTTACATGAAATGGTTTGGTCCATTCGCAAAGCCAAAGCGAACGGCAGTTACGAATCGCAGTTACGATGAATCGCAAAGTAGTTTTAATTAGTTTTAAAACATAGTTTAACGCCAACATAGTTTGCCAACGTGAAATAAATGAATACGCTCTCAAATGTGCCGTCCGAGGCAGAGTCTGTTCGGCACGTTCGGCACACGTGATAGCTCGCTGCTCTCTGATTGGTTGAATCGTTTTTTGGACATAGCTCGGTAACTACTTGTCCGATTAATATGAAACCTTGAAAAGGCACATCCTCGGGTCCCCAGCAATATACCTGGCAAGTTTCAAGTATATCGGACCGGTAGTTGTCGAGAAACAGCGGTCGCATACACACACACACACAGACAGAGATTAGTGGAATTATAGATAGATATGTGCCATGTGGCAAAGTATAGAAATGAAGGGACATTCTTGGGAAAAATTCCAGGCCATAGAAAAGGCCCCTTTATGTGGTATGCGCCATGTGGCAAAGTATAGAAAAGAAGGGACATTCTTGGGAAAAGTACCCCGAGTACATTATTTGTACCCTGAGTAAAGTATATAAGCGTTTATAGCTGGAGTACCCGGCGTTGCTCAAGCAAAAAAGAAACATTAACATATTTGAAATGAGGGCAAATACTCGTAAAGTGGAAAAGCAATTACATCCCAATCAGAATCCATCACATATGTCAAATCATCATTGTATGATTTGACATTTGTTCCTATGCCATATCCAGGCATTGCAAATCGTCATTGCCGGGCACCGAAGGGGGCTCGGCAGTGACGCACGCTGAAAGGGAGTACTCAGTTTTCACTCTCGTTGTTTTCTTGTTGTACACCGCACCCTTCCTATGCCATCTCCAGGCATTGCGAAACATCATTGCCGGGCACCGAAGGGGGCTCGGCAGTGACGCACGCTGAAAGGGAGTACTCAGTTTTCACTCTCGTTGTTTTCTTGCTTTCTTGCTTTCTTGTTTGTTTGTCCGGGCGATATCTCAGCCATCCTTTGAGCTAGGAAGCTGAAATTTCGGCACTGTGGTGAGCAAGTCCTTTATCAAAAACAGTATTTTTTGTTTTTTGAATAATCAATTAATTAAGGAGTTATTTAATTATTAGCGATTAATTAAGTACTTATTTAATTAATTAAATTTCATTTCTCTTCTGACCATTAACTCAGGCACCTTTTGAGTTAGGAAGCTGATATTTGGACATGCCAATAACCAGGTGATTTGGCTGCAAAGGCTATTTTTGATTTATTAATTAATCAATTAATCAATTAATCGATTAATAATTTAATTTTTTTATGATTATTATTTATTTATTTTCATTATTAATCATTTATTTATTTTCTTTCTCCTTTGGCCAATATCTCAGGCACCTTTTGAGCTCGGAAGCTAATATTTGGACATGAGTGACCAAGTGATGTGGCTATCAAGGATATTTTTGATTTATTTATTAATCAATTAATGAATTAATCGATTAATTATTTTATTATTCGATGAATTACTAAAAAAAAATAAAAAAATTTCAGTTACAGATTCTGATGAAATGGTGGTGGTTTATGTGTTCTGTGACCGAATTGATTAATAATTTAATTTTTTAATGATTACTATTTAGTTATTTTCATTATTAATCATTTATTTATTTTCTTTCTCATTTGGCCAATATCTCAGGCACCTTTTGAGCTGGGAAGCTAATATTTGGACATGACAGTGACCAAGTGATGTGGCTATCAAGGATATTTTTGATTTATTGATTAATCATTTAATCGATTAATTATTTATTGATTAATCGATTAATTATTTATTGATTAATCAATTAATAATTTAATTTTTTATTAATGATTTATTTAATTAAATTTCTTTACATCTTCGGATGAAGCACTAGTGGTTTAGTTATGCTATTAGCCAATTGATTAAGAAAATATTTTGTGATAGTCTTTTATTGATTTTAATTATACAATTTATCAATCAATTAGTGTACACCTCTCCCTCCCAATGCAGCCTCTATGAGCTGCATTGCAGTATTGCCGGGTGCCAGAGGCGCCCCGGCAATGCCGCACTGTAGGATATTTAATTATTTGGCATGGGGGCGGTGTACTTTGAATGTATCTGTACTTGTTTTACCTTTTCGTTGAATATATGCTGCGGAATGTGCCGTTGATCACGTTTCTGAGTTAAGTATGACAACGTGCAGGAAGAAGAAGAAGCCTTACCACCAACTTTGACCACTTCCGTAATTGTTTTATTATTAGTGTTCCAATGTCTGGTAATTTTTTATTTATTTATTTATGTGAGTGTGTACTTGTATGTAACTGTCATTAATCAAAACTATAGAGCTTAGTCACGATAGAGCGATTTTTTTAAAAATTCAAAAAAACCAAACTATTTTTTGTCTTCAAACACATTTTTTGGCCTAAAAATATTCTAAACAGACACTGATGAACCTCTGAAAGCTTGACGAAGCTTGACTGTTCAGCCATCTCTGAGAAAAACGGCGACACAGACAGAGAGACAGACAAACGGTTCACTTATATAGTGGATGTGCCATGTGGCAAAGTATAGAAAAAGGGACATTCTTTGGTAAAAATGTCAGGGCATAGAAAAGGCCCCTTTATATGGTATGTGCCATGTGGCAAAGAATAGAAAAGAAGGGACATTCCATAGCTTGTAGAATATGCCAAACAATAGCAAATAAGGGACATTCAAAAAATTATCGTGTGCATGCTGGACTACTCTTGTGTTCTTAGGAGGAACCAAGGAATGCTCTAGAATGGTTCATATATAGGAGCACCCTACATCTGGCAAATAAAATACAAATACTTCTTTATGCAGCTGTTTGAATCAAATTGGCACCCCTTTATATGAACTTTTCTAGGCCCCTGACATTTTCCCCTAGCATATCCCTTCTTTTCTATAGTTTGCCACATGGCACATCTACTATAGAGAGATGTCTGTCTGTGTGTGTGTCTGTCTGTCTGTCGCCATTTTTCTCAGAGATGGCTGAACGGATCTTCGTCATACTTTCAGAGGTTCATCAGTGAGTGCCTGGGAGTGTTTTAGGCAAAAAAAAAAAAAAAAAAAGATCGTTTTTTTGGAGTTAAAAAAAAAATCGCTCGATAGTTTGGTTTTTTTTGGATACAAGATCGAGGCCCGTGTAAGAGCGAACATTAAACACAAAAAAACAAATGGACACAAAAAACATGGAATAAAGGGAGTGGAAGACAAGATGGGAGAAAGAGGGAAGCAAACAAGTACAACAGTAGAGAACAGGGACATCGGGAGATCTGTGGGAAGGTGAGTGCTTGGGGGGAGGAGGCGTGGGAAGGGGGGGGGGGGGGTGGGGAGAGGTATAAAACACAAGGAGACCAAGGACTTCCAGGACAGAAGTTGGTATTTCAAAAAAGTGTAGGATTTGGGGTGAAATTAGCGGAGGTAGAAAAGATCAAGGTTTTGGATGGGGGAAGATAAGAGATGGTGGTGAACAGCTGTTTTAAAGACCTGGAGGGTGGAGTGGGATTGAAGAGAGTGAGGGAGTTTGTTCCAGAGGCGGGAGAAAAGAGGAATGAAGGAGTGAAGGTGAGCAGAAAGTCTTGATTTTGGCAGTTTAACCATAAAAGGGTTGCAGGCAGATCTTGTGCGACCTGTAGGAATATTTGGGGGACAGAGCCCAGAGAGAGCTGGGGGGGGGGGGGGGCAATGCCAGAGAGGAGTCGATAAAAGACGGAAAGACCACCAACCTGCCTGCGGTGAGGTGAGTGAGTGAAAGGCCCTTGGAGTTAGCTTCATCACGGGAGATTCCAATGATTCTGAACGCTTTGGTTTCAACAGCGTGAAGACGAGCTAGGTATGAGGCAGGAGCACCAGCCCAGAGGGGAGAGCAGTATTCTATTGAGCTGCGGATGAAAGCCTTGTATGTGGTGAGGAGCTCAGGTGTGCCAAAGAAGGACTTCGCACGACGGAGGATGCCCAGTCGGTGACTGGCTTTGTAGGCCAGATTTGAAATGTGGTTTTCCCAGGAAAGATCATGGCAGATGGTGAGACCCAAAAGCTTGAGTGACAGAACTTCTTGGAGAGGATTATTCAGAAAGTGGATGGGAGGGTTGTCCAGTCGGTCTTTTCGGAGAGACATCGGAAGAGTGTGACATTTGTCAGGATTGAAAGACATGTTCCACTTGTTTGCCCAGTCTGTGATTTTGTCCAGGTCTGCAGAGAGCGAGGAGGCTGCAGACTGCCGATCTGAGGGATGAGGTATGGAGCGACAGAGAGTAGAGTCGTCAGCAAAGAGATAGAGAGGATTTTCAAGAGAGTCAGAGAGATCATTGATGAAGACCAGAAAAAGCACAGGGCCCAGGACATTGCCTTGGGGAACTCCAGCCTGAACGGTAAGAGGAGATGAGAGAAACCCATTCAGGGCCACACGTTGACTATGACTAGAGAGGAAGTCCGCCAGCCATGCGTGGAGATTTCCATGGATACCAAAGGAGGAGAGTTTGGTGAGCAGAGCGGGGTGCCAGACCGTATCGAAGGCATGTGATATGTCAAGGGAGACAGCTCTAATTTCCTGTTTGGCATTGGGGACCTCCATCCATTGTTGAGAAAGCAGAAGCAGCATGTCCAGGGTAGAGTGACCAGGTCTGAAACCAAATTGATGGTCAGAGATCAAGCCATTGGAGAAGAGGAAAGATTTCATATCTGAAGCAATGATGGATTCCATGACTTTGCTGATAATTGGGAGAAGGCTGATTGGTCTGTAGTTGCTAGGATCTGTTTTTGCACCTTTTTTGTGCAAAGCGGTGATGTTGGCTGATTTCCAAGCAGATGGCAGATGACCTTGAACAAAAGAGAGGGTGAAGAGAACAGAGAGAGGGAGTGAAAGAGCGGAGGAACATGATTTTAGGACCCGTGGGCTGATGCCGTCAGGACCAGTTGCAGAATCAGAGTCGAGGGTTGACAGAAACTTTTCCACCTTGTCAGGAGGAAAGGACACAGAGTCCAGGAGCAGCTGGGTATGACTGGGTATGGTGGGTACAGAGAGGGATGGGTTTGGGACACAAGATTTAGAGGCAAACACAGAGTTGAGGCATTCAGCTTTTTCACGTGCGGAGTAGCCGTTTGAGGTGAGGGAGGGGATGGAGGGGGAACAAACACCAGAAACAGATTTGACCAGACGCTCCAGGATTTGGAAGAGGGAGACAGATAAGAGAGTTTGGTCTTGAGAACGGAGAGATATAGTTTCCTGGCTGTCCTGAGGGTGGACACACACTTGTTTCAGGCTTTGTGAAAGGAAATGAGATTTCCTTCCGTTGGATTTGCTTTCCAGGAGACGAAAGCAAGTTGTTTCTGGGCAACAGCCTCACCACAAGATTCCGTGTACCATGGACGGGAGGAAGGGTATGACAACTGAAGACGAGATGGGATAAATCTGTGCATGAGAGAGAGCAATTTACTTTGGAAGAATTCCCAGGATGAGTTGATGTCAGAGGCGGTAGAGATGGGAGACCAGTCCAGATGATTGATGGCTGCTTGAAGACCGTGCCAGTTGGCCTGAGTGAAATGCCAGACTCATCGACGCTGAGGAGGCTCTCTGAGAATGGTCAGAGAGATGTCCACTTTGACAAGCACATGATCAGATGAGCCGATTGGAGCAGAAGAAGAGCAGCAGACATTTTCAGGGAAGTTAGCCATAACCAAGTCCAGAAGAGAAGATGCTCCGTTGACTGAGATCCGGGTCGGGAAATTGACAGATTGTGTCAGTCCCAGTGAGTCACAGAAGTCCTTTGCTGAAGATCCATGGCTGGTGAGAGAGGTACCCACACCCAGCCAACTGGCATGGTGACAATTGAAATCACCACATATGAGGAAGAGAGAGTTGGGATGGGTAGAAAGATGTTGGTCCATATTATCAGACAGCGAGATTTACAATAGATGGAGTCATCACTGTTTTGTGGACGGTACAACACACATATGAACAAAAGGTGGGAGCGAAGGGGACGCCGTAGCCAAAGGTATTCCTGGGGGTGAGGTGGAGAGAGGGCAGTGCAGGGCGAGTGAGGAAGAGAGTTTTTCTTATAAAGATAGCAACCCCACCTCCAGAACGAGGGTCAGGTCTATCATACCGGAGGAGGGAGTAACCTGGGAGAGATACCAAGGAATCAGAGACATCATGAAGGAGGAAAGTTTCTGTTAAGCAGATCACATCTGGTTTGTCAGAGCAACCTGTATGGAGAGATCAGTCAAGTTTGAGCGAAGGCCCCGGATGTTTGAGGTCCATACCGTTAATGAAGAGGAAGGGGGAGCATCAGATTCAGAACAGGGGTAGGGTAAGATGTGGAAGAGGAGGAAGAGGTCGGGACAGCTGTTGAAGGTGTGTCAGAGATTTCAGAATAGCTTGGAGAAAGGGAAGAATGGGGTGGACAAAAGGTTTGATGGAGATTGGGTGAGACACAGTGAGGTGTTATTTGAGGAGGGGGAAGAGCGAGGCAGAAGGTTGGGGGAGATGAAGGTGAAAGTTGGAAGGGGGAAGAAGCGGGGAGGACGCTTTGAGGAGGAGGGGTGAGAGGGGAGTCTAGGAGGGGAGGAGCGAGGGAGAGTCTCGGAGGGGAGGGGTGTGGGGGCAGTTTGGGAGGGAGGGGAGGGAAGGGGCAAGGGGGGAGATTTGAAAGGGATGGGTGATGGGGAAGATTTGGAGGGGAGAGGCAAGGGGGAAGATTTCAAAGAGATGGGTGATGGGGAAGATTTAGAGGGGAGGGGCAAGGGGGTAGATTTGGAGGGGAGGGGTGATGGGGAAGTTTTGAAGGGGAGGGGTGATGGGGAAGTTTTGGAGGGAAGGGGTGATGGGGAAGATTTGGAGGGGAGGGGAAAGGGGGAAGATTTGAAAGGGATGGGTGATGGGGAAGATTTGGAGGGGAGGGGCAAGGGGGAAGATTTGAAAGAGATGGGTGATGGGGAAGATTTGGAGGGGAGGGGCAAGGGGGTCGATTTGGAGGGGAGGGGAGATGGGGAAGTTTTGGAGGGGAGGGGTAATGGGGAAGTTTTGGAGGGAAGGGATGATGGGGAAGATTTGGAGGGGAGGGGCAAGGGGGAAGATTTGAAAGAGATGGGTGATGGGGAAGATTTGGAGGGGAGGGGCAAGGGGGAATATTTGAAAGAGATGGGTGATGGGGAAGATTTGGAGGGGAGGGGTAAGGGGGTAGATTTGGAGGGGAGGGGTGATGGGGAAGTTTTGGAGGGGAGGGGGGGTGGGGAAGTTTTGGAGGGAAGGGGGGATGGGGAAGATTTGGAGGGGAGGGGTGAGATTGGATTTTGAAAAATGTACGATTAATGGGAAACGAACATTTCTTGCAAAATGAGTTTGAGACCTTCGAGGCAAAAATACATTTGAGGACGCTGAAGGAGGGTGGAGTGCTGGAGAGTTTCGGGAATGTAGAAAAAAGGAAATGTAAGAGATGGTATTTTTTTTTGGAATGAACTGATTTGGTGAGCAAGTCGAAAGCATCCTTTTATAGGAGAAGAAGGAAAAGGTGTTATAATATATGACAGAAAACAGTTCTTCAGGGGAAAGTTGAAACATCTTTAACAACGTGATCACGTGATCACGAACAACGTGAACGAAGAACGAACGAACAAATAAGGATAACAAATAAACGAATAAGAACTGAGAAGGAAATATTTTTTGGGGATTTTTTTTTTTTTTTTTGAGTTGAGATATAATAAACAAGGAATTATGGGGTGAACGACTGGGTCAAATCAGAGAACGAAAGTAATTGCAGCGCAAACAACGAACTGCTGAGAGAAAACAAAGCCACAAGGTCGGAGACGGTAGCTTACGCCTACTAGTACTAGTACTAGGCCTCAGAATACGCGACACGAAATAACCGACGATTTAGTATACATGTATGAAAAATTAACACCGAAAATCTTCCTAAAGACACACTATAGGTACACACACCGAAAGATAGATACAGTCTCGACAAAAACACAATTGTGAAAAATTCCTTAACTTCGCAAACGTGAGTGCATGGAGCAGCTTCGAAAAAATGTGACCTCCAATCTTGCGCATGCGCGGCCGTGACTTTGTATCAAAAGCGGGGTTGTATCCAAGCGGGGTTGTATCCAAGCGGGGTTGTATCCAAGCGGGGTTGTATCCAAGCGGGGTAGTATCCAAGCAGGGTAGTATCCAAGCAGGGTTGTATCCAAGCGGGGTTGTATCAAAAGCGGGGTAGTATCCAAGCGGGGTTGTATCCAAGCGGGGTAGTATCCAAGCGGGGTAGTATCCAAGCAGGGTAGTATCAAAGCACGGTTGTATCCAAGCGGGGTAGTATCCAAGCAGGGTTGTATCCAAGCGGGGTTGTATCAAAAGCGGGGTAGTATCCAAGCGGGGTTGTATCCAAGCGGTGTTGTATCCAAGCGGGGTTGTATCAAAAGCGGGGTAGTATCCAAGCGGGCTTGTATCCAAGCAGGGTTTTATCCAAGCAGGGTTGTATCCAAGCAGGGTAGTATCCAAGCAGAGTAGTATCAAAAGCGGGGTAGTATCCAAGTGGGGTTGTATCCAAATGGGGTTGTATCCAAGCGGGTTTGTATCCAAGCGGGGTTGTATCAAAAGTGGGGTTGTATCAAAAGTGGGATTGTATCAACAGTGGGGTTGTATCCAAGCGGGGTTGTATCCAAGCAGGGTAGTATCCAAGCGGGGTTGTATCCAAGCCGGGTTGTATAAACAGTGGGGTTGTATCCAAGCGGGGTTGTATCCAAGCAGCGTAGTATCCAAGCGGGGTTGTATCAAAAGCGGGGTAGTATCCAAGTGGGGTAGTATCCAAGCAGGGTTGTATCCAAGCGGGGTTGTATCAAAAGCGGGGTAGTATCCAAGCGAGGTTGTATCCAAGCAGGGTTGTATCCAAGCGGGGTTGTATCAAAAGCGGGGTAGTATCCAAGCGGGGTTGTATTAAAAGTAGGGTTGTATTAAAACCTGAAGGCGGAGCAAACTGGTCATCACTGCCAGCATTTATAAAGTTGCAGTTCGAGTTATTATTATGACTAGAGAAATACCCGTGCTATGCACGGGTGGGAGGCCATGCCACATCCTGCTGATACTTGCTCCCGCGTGACTTTATTTTCCCGGGTGCCGCACAAACGGCTGCACCGATCGAGATTTAACAGATGTTTAAATAAATCGTTGAAAAGAAAAAAAGCCTTCAATTTCGGATATTTAGCCCTTTCATCTGGGCCTCCCAATTGAAGCCCCGTCCATAGGGTGGGCACCGTTGCTCGACGTAAGAAGACGTCACAATGAACGTCATGCAAACGCGAATGTTATGCGGGAGTCCAAACCTAAGAATGCTGGAGACTAAAGCTGATATTGGGAAAACTAAATAGCCTATTTTACTCCTGGGGTTCCCAGGATTATCCACCCAAAATATATTTGTGATCGGTTCAGCAGTTTTTACGGTACCTTCGAACGGACAGACAGACGGACATTTGGTGAATTATAGTAAGATTCCATAAAATTTGTTGGTGACCTACATGTCAAACCATTCATCGTAGGAACTTGAAACTTTGACCATGTATACCACTTCACTTGATGCATAGCCTAAGTATGACGTCATAGGTCAAGTGACCTGGTGGCAACATTGGATTTATTGAAAATCTTAAAAATTTATCTCCTTCATTTTTCGATCTATTGAGATGAAGCTTGGCATGCATATAGTCCATCTCAAGGCGAAGAACGCTCTTTTGTCTGATTTTTAAATTATTTCTTTTCTGATGTAATCAGTCTACGGCGGACCAATTCAAAAAAGTGCTGTCTCAGCATTTAAAAAAATTAATATTGGGAATCCATGAATTTTGTATCGACCTGCAGGCCAAACCTTTAGTCAGATGAAGTGGAAGCTTTGACCAATTATAGTATGTCACTTAATTGGATACATATCCTAAATACGACGGCATATTTCACGTGACATGGCAGCCATATTGGATTTCATGAAAACTTTTGAAACACATCTCTCCATTTTTGTAACAATGCAAGATTATTACACAATGTTAGATTATTACACAATGTAAGATTATTAGACAATGTAAGATTATTCCACAATGTAAGATTATTACACAATGTTAGATTATTCCACAATGTAAGATTATTACACAATGTAAGATTATTACACAATGTAAGATTATTAGACAATGTAAGATTATTCCACAATGTAAGATTATTACACAATGTTAGATTATTACACAATGTTAGATTATTACACATTGTAAAATTATTACACAATGTTAGATTATTACACAATGTAAAATTATTACACAATGTTAGATTATTACACAATGTAAGATTATTACACAATGTAAGATTATTACACAATGTAAGATTATTACACAATGTTAGATTATTACACAATGTTAGATTATTCCACAATGTAAGATTATTACACAATGTAAGATTATTACACAATGTAAGATTATTACACAATGTAAGATTATTATACAATGTTAGATTATTACACAATGTAAGATTATTACACAATGTTAGATTATTCCACAATGTAAAACTATTAGACAATGTTAGATTATTACACAATGTAAGATTATTACACAATGTTAGATTATTACACAATGTAAGATTATTACACAATGTTAGATTATTACACAATGTGAGATTATTACACAATGTAAGATTATTACACAATGTAAGATTATTACACAATGTAAGATTATTACACAATGTAAGATTATTCCACAATGTAAAACTATTAGACAATGTTAGATTATTACACAATGTAAGATTATTACACAATGTTAGATTATTACACAATGTGAGATTATTACACAATGTAAGATTATTTCACAATGTAAGATTATTGGACAATGTAAGATTATTACACAATGTTAGATTATTACACAATGTGAGATTATTACACAATGTAAGATTATTTCACAATGTAAGATTATTACACAATGTAAGATTATTACACAATGTAAGATTATTGGACAATGTAAGATTATTACACAATGTAAGATTATTACACAATGTAAGATTATTGGACAATGTAAGATTATTACACAATGTTAGATTATTACACAATGTGAGATTATTACACAATGTAAGATTATTTCACAATGTAAGATTATTACACAATGTAAGATTATTACACAATGTAAGATTATTAGACAATGTAAGATTATTACACAATGTTAGATTATTACACAATGTGAAATTATTACACAATGTAAGATTATTACACAATGTAAGATTATTGGACAATGTAAGATTATTACACAATGTAAGATTATTACACAATGTGAGATTATTACACAATGTTAGATTATTAGACAATGTAAGATTAATTAGACAATGTAAGATTAATTAGACAATGTAAGATTATTGGACAATGTTAGATTATTGCACAATGTAAGATTATTACACAATGTAAGATTATTGGACAATGTAAGATTATTACACAATGTAAGATTATTACACAATGTAAGATTATTGGACAATGTAAGATTATTACACAATGTTAGATTATTACACAATGTGAGATTATTACACAATGTAAGATTATTTCACAATGTAAGATTATTACACAATGTAAGATTATTACACAATGTAAGATTATTAGACAATGTAAGATTATTACACAATGTTAGATTATTACACAATGTGAAATTATTACACAATGTAAGATTATTACACAATGTAAGATTATTGGACAATGTAAGATTATTACACAATGTAAGATTATTACACAATGTGAGATTATTACACAATGTTAGATTATTAGACAATGTAAGATTAATTAGACAATGTAAGATTAATTAGACAATGTAAGATTATTGGACAATGTTAGATTATTGCACAATGTAAGATTATCACCCAATTTAAGATTATTACACAATGTTAGATTATTACACAATGTAAGATTATTACACAATGTAAGATTATTACACAATGTAAGATTATTTCACAATGTAAGATTATCACACAATTTAAGATTATTGGACAATGTAAGATTATTGGACAATGTAAGATTATTGGACAATGTAAGATTTATTGGACAATGTAAGATTATTACACAATTTAAGATTATTTCACAATGTAAGATTATCACACAATGTAAGATTATTGGACAATGTAAGATTATTACACAATGTAAAATTATTACACAATGTAAGATTATTAAACAATGTAAGATTATTACACAATGTAAGATTATTACACAATGTAAGATTATTTCACAATGTAAGATTATTACACAATTTATGATTATTACACAATGTAAGATTATTACACAATGTAAGATTATTTCACAATGTAAGATTATTACACAATGTAAGATTATTACACAATGTAAGATTATTACACAATGTAAGATTATTGGACAATGTAAGATTATTACACAATGTAAGATTATTACACAATGTAAGATTATTACACAATGTAAGATTATTACACAATGTAAGATTATTAAACAATGTAAGATTATTACACAATGTAAGATTATTACACAATGTAAGATTATTTCACAATGTAAGATTATTTCACAATGTAAGATTATTACACAATTTATGATTATTACACAATGTAAGATTATTACACAATGTAAGATTATTTCACAATGTAAGATTATTACACAATGTAAAACTATTACACAATGTAAGATTATTTCACAATGTAAGATTATTAGACAATGTAAGATTATTACACAATGTAAGATTATTACACAATGTAAGATTATTTCACAATGTTAGATTGTTAGACAATGTAAGATTATTTCACAATGTAAGATTATTTCACAATGTAAGATTATTACACAATGTAAGATTATTTCACAATGTAAGATTATTACACAATGTAAGATTATTACACAATGTAAGATTATTAGACGATGTAAGATTATTACACAATGTAAGATTATTAGACAATGTAAGATTATTACACAATGTAAGATTATTACACAATGTAAGATTATTAGACGATGTAAGATTATTACACAATGTAAGATTATTTCACAATGTAAGATTATTACACAATGTAAGATTATTACACAATGTAAGATTATTAGACGATGTAAGATTATTACACAATGTAAGATTATTACACAATGTAAGATTATTAGACGATGTAAGATTATTACACAATGTAAGATTATTACACAATGTTAGATTGTTAGACAATGTAAGATTATTTCACAATGTAAGATTATTTCACAATGTAAGATTATTACACAATGTAAGATTATTACACAATGTAAGATTATTAGACGATGTAAGATTATTTCACAATGTAAGATTTTACACAATGTAAGATTATTACACAATGTTAGATTATGCAACAATGTCAGATTATTAGACGATGTAAGATTATTACACAATGTAAGATTATTACACAATTTAAGATTATTACACAATGTAAGATTATAACACAATGTAAGATTATTTCACAATGTAAGATTATTACACAATGTAAGATTATTACACAATGTAAGATTATTACACAATGTAAGATTATTTCACAATGTAAGATTATTAGACAATGTAAGATTATTACACAATGTAAGATTATTACACAATGTAAGATTATTACACAATGTAAGATTATTACACAATGTAAGATTATTACACAATGTAAAATTATTACACAATGTAAGATTATTAGACAATGTAAGATTATTACACAATGTAAGATTATTACCCAATTTATGATTATTACACAATGTAAGATTATTACACAATGTAAGATTATTTCACAATGTAAGATTATTACACAATGTAAGATTATTACACAATGTAAGATTATTACACAATGTAAGATTATTTCACAATGTAAGATTATTACACAATGTAAGATTATTACACAATGTAAGATTATTACACAATGTAAGATTATTACACAATGTAAGATTATTACACAATGTAAGATTATTACACAATGTAAGATTATTACACAATTTATGATTATTAGACAATGAAAGATTATTACACAATGTAAGATTATTACACAATGTAAGATTATTACACAATGTAAGATTATTACACAATGTAAGATTATTACACAATTTATGATTATTAGACAATGAAAGATTATTACACAATGTAAGATTATTTCACAATGTAAGATTATTACACAATGTAAGATTATTACACAATATAAGATTATTACACAATTTATGATTATTAGACAATGAAAGATTATTACACATGTAAGATTATTACACAATGT
The DNA here is from genome assembly GCF_964187855.1 of Myxine glutinosa. Lineage (NCBI taxonomy): Eukaryota > Metazoa > Chordata > Myxini > Myxiniformes > Myxinidae > Myxine > Myxine glutinosa. Next base: position 7,904,161 of record NC_136267.1, on the reverse strand, counting down.
AAGATTATTACACAATTTATGATTATTACGCAATATAAGTTTATTACATAATTTATGATTATTACACAATTTATGATTGTTACACAATGTAAGATTATTACACAATGTAAGATTATTACACAATTTATGATTATTACACAATGTAAGTTTATTACACAATGTAAGATTATTGGACAATGTAAGATTATTAGACAATGTAAGATTATTACACAATGTAAGATTATTACACAATTTATGATTATTACACAATTTATGATTATTTCACAATGTAAGATTATTACACAATTTATGATTATTAGACAATGAAAGATTATTAGACAATGTAAGATTATTTCACAATGTAAGATTATTTCACAATGTAAGATTATTACACAATGTAAGTTTATTACACAATTTATGATTATTTCACAATGTAAGATTATTTCACAATGTAAGATTATTAGACAATGTTTGATTATTAGACAATGTAAGATTATTTCACAATGTAAGATTATTTCACAATGTAAGATTATTACACAATGTAAGATTATTTCACAATGTAAGATTATTACACAATGTAAGATTATTACACAATGTAAGATTATTACTCAATGTAAGATTATTTCACAATGTAAGATTATTAGACAATGTAAGATTATTACACAATGTAAAATTATTAGACAATATAAGATTATTACACAAATGTAAGATTATTTCACAATGTAAGATTATTACACAATTTATGATTATTAGACAATGTAAGATTATTTCACAATGTAAGATTATTACACAATGTAAGATTATTTCACAATGTAAGATTATTGCACAATGTAAGATTATTACACAATGGAAGATTATTACACAATGTTAGATTATTAAACAATTTATGATTATTAGACAATGTAAGATTATTACACAATGTAAGTTTATTCCACAATTTATGATTATTAGACAATGTAAGATTATTTCACAATGTAAGATTATTACACAATTTATGATTATTAGACAATGTAAGATTATTTCACAATGTAAGATTATTACACAATGTAAGATTATTACACAATTTATGATTATTAGACAATGAAAGATTATTACACAATGTAAGATTATTACACAATGTAAGATTATTGCACAATGTAAGATTATTACACAATGTAAGCTAATTACACAATTTATGATTATTAGACAATGAAAGATTATTACACAATGTAAGATTATTTCACAATGTAAGATTATTACACAATGTAAGATTATTACACAATGTAAGATTATTACACAATTTATGATTATTAGACAATGAAAGATTATTACACATGTGAGATTATTACACAATGTAAGATTATTACACAATTTATGATTATAACACAATGTAAGTTTATTACACAATTTATGATTATTACACAATGTAAGATTATGACACAATGTAAGATTATTACACAATTTATGATTATTACACAATGTAAGATTATTACACAATGTAAGATTATTACACAATTTATGATTATTACACAATGTAAGTTTATTACACAATGTAAGATTATTGGACAATGTAAGATTATTAGACAATGTAAGATTATTACACAATGTAAGATTATTACACAATTTATGATTATTACACAATTTATGATTATTTCACAATGTAAGATTATTACACAATTTATGATTATTAGACAATGAAAGATTATTACACAATGTAAGATTATTACACAATGTTAGATTATTACACAATTTATGATTATTACACAATGTAAGTTTATTACACAATTTATGATTATTGCACAATGTAAGATTATAACACAATGTAAGATTATTAGACAATGTAAGATTATTTCACAATGTAAGATTATTTCACAATGTAAGATTATTACACAATTTATGATTATTTCACAATGTAAGATTATTACACAATGTAAGTTTATTACACAATTTATGATTATTTCACAATGTAAGATTATCACACAATGGAAGTTTATTACACAATTTATGATTATTTCACAATGTAAGATTATGACACAATGTAAGATTATTACACAATTTATGATTATTTCACAATGTAAGATTATGACACAATGTAAGATTATTAGACAATGTAAGATTATTTCACAATGACTCACCCATTCCCGGACCCGTGACCACATCACCCCCGTCCTTTACAAGCTTCACTGGCTCCCCATCTCCCAGAGAATCCAGTACAAAATCCTCCTCTTGACCTACAAAGCCCTCCATAACCTGGCCCCATCCTACCTGGCTGACCTCCTCTCCAGACACACTCCCACCCGCAACCTCCGCTCTGCTGGTACCAACCTCCTGACCCCCCCCATCCGGACCAAATTTAGATCCTGGGGGGACAGGGCCTTCTCCATCGCTGCTCCCACCCTCTGGAACTCGCTACCTCACACCATCAGAGACTCCTCCTCACTCACCACATTCAAAACATCACTCAAGACCCACCTGTTCAACACTGCATTCAACATTTAACCCACAGCATTTAACCCCTGACTATCTCCTCTCCTTCTCCCTCCTTTGTGCTTTGAATATTTCCCTATTGATTCTTCTTTTTTTGCAATTGTTTTTATGTTTTGCTATGCATTATGTTTTGCACTCTGTCAAAGCGTCTTTGGGCTTCCTGAAAAGCGCTATATAAAATAAATGCATTATTATTATTATTAATGTAAGATTATTAGACAATGTAAGATTATTTCACAATGTAAGATTATTTCACAATTTATGATTATTACAAAATTTATGATTATTAGACAATTTATGATTATTAGACAATTTATGATTATTACACAATGTAAGATTATTAGACAATGTAAGATTATTTCACAATGTAAGATTATTTCACAATGTAAGATTATTACACAATGTAAGTTTATTACACAATTTATGATTATTTCACAATGTAAGATTATGACACAATGTAAGATTATTAGACAATGTAAGATTATTTCACAATGTAAGATTATTAGACAATGTTTGATTATTAGACAATGTAAGATTATTTCACAATGTAAGATTATTTCACAATGTAAGATTATTACACAATGTAAGATTATTTCACAATGTAAGATTATTACACAATGTAAGATTATTACACAATGTAAGATTATTACACAATGTAAGATTATTTCACAATGTAAGATTATTAGACAATGTAAGATTATTACACAATGTAAAATTATCAGACAATGTAAGATTATTACACAATGTAAGATTATTTCACAATGTAAGATTATTTCACAATGTAAGATTATTACACAATGTAAGATTATTTCACAATGTAAGATTATTAGACAATGTAAGATTATTACACAATGTAAAATTATTAGACAATGTAAGATTATTACACAATGTAAGATTATTACACAATGTAAGATTATTTCACAATGTAAGATTATTTCACAATGTAAGATTATTTCACAATGTAAGATTATTACACAATGTAAGATTATTTCACAATGTAAGATTATTGCACAATGTAAGATTATTACACAATGGAAGATTATTACACAATGTTAGATTATTACACAATTTATGATTATTAGACAATGTAAGATTATTACACAATGTAAGATTATTCCACAATTTATGATTATTAGACAATGTAAGATTATTTCACAATGTAAGATTATTACACAATTTATGATTATTAGACAATGTAAGATTATTTCACAATGTAAGATTATTCCACAATTTATGATTATTAGACAATGTAAGATTATTACACAATGTAAGATTATTCCACAATTTATGATTATTAGACAATGTAAGATTATTTCACAATGTAAGATTATTACACAATTTATGATTATTAGACAATGTAAGATTATTTCACAATGTAAGATTATTCCACAATTTATGATTATTAGACAATGTAAGATTATTACACAATGTAAGTTTATTCCACAATTTATGATTATTAGACAATGTAAGATTATTTCACAATGTAAGATTATTACACAATTTATGATTATTAGACAATGTAAGATTATTTCACAATGTAAGATTATTACACAATGTAAGATTATTACACAATTTATGATTATTAGACAATGAAAGATTATTTCATAATGTAAGATTATTACACAATGTAAGATTATCACACAATTTAAGATTATTGGACAATGTAAGATTATCACACAATTTAAGATTATTACACAATGTAAGATTATCACACAATTTAAGATTATTACACAATGTATGATTATCACACAATTTAAGATTATTGGATAATGTAAGATTATCACACAATTTAAGATTATTAGACAATGTAAGATTATTTCACATTGTAAGATTATTACACAATCTTAGATTATGCGACAATGTAAGATTATTAGACAATGTAAGATTATTTCACAATGTAAGATTATTACACAATTTAAGATTATTGGACAATGTAAGATTATTGGACAATGTAAGATTATCACACAATTTAAGATTATTACACAATGTAAGATTATCACACAATTTAAGATTATCACACAATTTAAGATTATTGGACAATGTAAGATTATTACACAATGTAAGATTATCACACAATTTAAGATTATTTCACAATGTAAGATTATTACACAATGTTAGATTATGTAACAATGTAAGACTATTAGACAATGTAAGATTATGACACAATGTTAGATTGTTAGACAATGTAAGATTATTAGACAATGTAAGATTATGACACAATGTTAGATTGTTAGACAATGTAAGATTATTGCACAATGTAAGATTATTACACAATGTAAGCTAATTACACAATTTATGATTATTAGACAATGAAAGATTATTACACAATGTAAGATTATTTCACAATGTAAGATTATTACACAATGTAAGATTATTACACAATGTAAGATTATTACACAATTTATGATTATTAGACAATGAAAGATTATTACACATGTGAGATTATTACACAATGTAAGATTATTACACAATTTATGATTATTACACAATGTAAGTTTATTACACAATTTATGATTATTACACAATGTAAGATTATGACACAATGTAAGATTATTACACAATTTATGATTATTACACAATGTAAGATTATTACACAATGTAAGATTATTACACAATTTATGATTATTACACAATGTAAGTTTATTACACAATGTAAGATTATTGGACAATGTAAGATTATTAGACAATGTAAGATTATTACACAATGTAAGATTATTACACAATTTATGATTATTACACAATTTATGATTATTTCACAATGTAAGATTATTACACAATTTATGATTATTAGACAATGAAAGATTATTACACAATGTAAGATTATTACACAATGTTAGATTATTACACAATTTATGATTATTACACAATGTAAGTTTATTACACAATTTATGATTATTGCACAATGTAAGATTATAACACAATGTAAGATTATTAGACAATGTAAGATTATTTCACAATGTAAGATTATTTCACAATGTAAGATTATTACACAATTTATGATTATTTCACAATGTAAGATTATTACACAATGTAAGTTTATTACACAATTTATGATTATTTCACAATGTAAGATTATCACACAATGGAAGTTTATTACACAATTTATGATTATTTCACAATGTAAGATTATGACACAATGTAAGATTATTACACAATTTATGATTATTTCACAATGTAAGATTATGACACAATGTAAGATTATTAGACAATGTAAGATTATTTCACAATGTAAGATTATTAGACAATGTAAGATTATTTCACAATGTAAGATTATTTCACAATTTATGATTATTACAAAATTTATGATTATTAGACAATTTATGATTATTAGACAATTTATGATTATTACACAATGTAAGATTATTAGACAATGTAAGATTATTTCACAATGTAAGATTATTTCACAATGTAAGATTATTACACAATGTAAGTTTATTACACAATTTATGATTATTTCACAATGTAAGATTATGACACAATGTAAGATTATTAGACAATGTAAGATTATTTCACAATGTAAGATTATTAGACAATGTTTGATTATTAGACAATGTAAGATTATTTCACAATGTAAGATTATTTCACAATGTAAGATTATTACACAATGTAAGATTATTTCACAATGTAAGATTATTACACAATGTAAGATTATTACACAATGTAAGATTATTACACAATGTAAGATTATTTCACAATGTAAGATTATTAGACAATGTAAGATTATTACACAATGTAAAATTATCAGACAATGTAAGATTATTACACAATGTAAGATTATTTCACAATGTAAGATTATTTCACAATGTAAGATTATTACACAATGTAAGATTATTTCACAATGTAAGATTATTAGACAATGTAAGATTATTACACAATGTAAAATTATTAGACAATGTAAGATTATTACACAATGTAAGATTATTACACAATGTAAGATTATTTCACAATGTAAGATTATTTCACAATGTAAGATTATTTCACAATGTAAGATTATTACACAATGTAAGATTATTTCACAATGTAAGATTATTGCACAATGTAAGATTATTACACAATGGAAGATTATTACACAATGTTAGATTATTACACAATTTATGATTATTACACAATGGAAGATTATTACACAATGTTAGATTATTACACAATTTATGATTATTAGACAATGTAAGATTATTACACAATGTAAGATTATTCCACAATTTATGATTATTAGACAATGTAAGATTATTTCACAATGTAAGATTATTACACAATTTATGATTATTAGACAATGTAAGATTATTTCACAATGTAAGATTATTCCACAATTTATGATTATTAGACAATGTAAGATTATTACACAATGTAAGATTATTCCACAATTTATGATTATTAGACAATGTAAGATTATTTCACAATGTAAGATTATTACACAATTTATGATTATTAGACAATGTAAGATTATTTCACAATGTAAGATTATTCCACAATTTATGATTATTAGACAATGTAAGATTATTACACAATGTAAGTTTATTCCACAATTTATGATTATTAGACAATGTAAGATTATTTCACAATGTAAGATTATTACACAATTTATGATTATTAGACAATGTAAGATTATTTCACAATGTAAGATTATTACACAATGTAAGATTATTACACAATTTATGATTATTAGACAATGAAAGATTATTTCATAATGTAAGATTATTACACAATGTAAGATTATCACACAATTTAAGATTATTGGACAATGTAAGATTATCACACAATTTAAGATTATTACACAATGTAAGATTATCACACAATTTAAGATTATTACACAATGTATGATTATCACACAATTTAAGATTATTGGATAATGTAAGATTATCACACAATTTAAGATTATTAGACAATGTAAGATTATTTCACATTGTAAGATTATTACACAATCTTAGATTATGCGACAATGTAAGATTATTATTAGACAATGTAAGATTATTTCACAATGTAAGATTATTACACAATTTAAGATTATTGGACAATGTAAGATTATTGGACAATGTAAGATTATCACACAATTTAAGATTATTACACAATGTAAGATTATCACACAATTTAAGATTATCACACAATTTAAGATTATTGGACAATGTAAGATTATTACACAATGTAAGATTATCACACAATTTAAGATTATTTCACAATGTAAGATTATTACACAATGTTAGATTATGTAACAATGTAAGACTATTAGACAATGTAAGATTATGACACAATGTTAGATTGTTAGACAATGTAAGATTATTAGACAATGTAAGATTATGACACAATGTTAGATTGTTAGACAATGTAAGATTATTACACAATGTTAGATTATGTAACAATGTAAGACTATTAGACAATGTAAGATTATGACACAATGTTAGATTGTTAGACAATGTAAGATTATTAGACAATGTAAGATTATTTCACAATGTAAGATTATGACACAATGTTAGATTGTTAGACAATGTAAGATTATTAGACAATGTAAGATTATTACACAATGTTAGATTATGCAACAATGTAAGATTATTAGACGATGTAAGATTATTTCACAATGTAAGATTTTACACAATGTAAGATTATTACACAATGTAAGATTATCACACAATTTTGAGATTATTTCACAATGTAAGATTACTACACAATGTTAGATTATGTAACAATGTAAGACTATTAGACAATGTAAGATTATCACACAATTTAAGATTATTAGACAATGTAAGATTATTTCACAATGTAAGATTATGACACAATGTTAGATTGTTAGACAATGTAAGATTATTACACAATGTTAGATTATGTAACAATGTAAGACTATTAGACAATGTAAGATTATGACACAATGTTAGATTGTTAGACAATGTAAGATTATTAGACAATGTAAGATTATTACACAATGTAAGATTATTAGACAATGTAAGATTATTACACAATGTAAGATTATTAGACAATGTAAGATTATTACACAATGTAAGATTATTACACAATGTAAGATTATTAGACAATGTAAGATTATTACACAATGTTAGATTATGCAACAATGTAAGATTATTAGACGATGTAAGATTATTTCACAATGTAAGATTTTACACAATGTAAGATTATTACACAATGTTAGATTATGCAACAATATAAGATTATTACACAATGTAAGATTATTACACAATGTAAGATTATTAGACGATGTAAGATTATTTCACAATGTAAGATTTTACACAATGTAAGATTATTACACAATGTTAGATTATGCAACAATGTCAGGTTATTAGACGATGTAAGATTATTAGACAATGTAAGATTATTACACAATTTAAGATTATTTCACAATGTCAGATTATGACACAATGTTAGATTGTTAGACAATGTAAGATTATTAGACAATGTAAGATTATTACACAATTTATGATTATTAGACAATGTAAGATTATTTCACAATGTAAGATTATTACACAATGTAAGATTATTACACAATGTAAGATTATTAGACGATGTAAGATTATTTCACAATGTAAGATTTTACACAATGTAAGATTATTACACAATGTTAGATTATGCAACAATGTCAGATTATTAGACGATGTAAGATTATTTCACAATGTAAGATTATTACACAATTTAAGATTATTTCACAATGTAAGATTATGACACAATGTTAGATTGTTAGACAATGTAAGATTATTAGACAATGTAAGATTATTACACAATGTAAGATTATTACACAATTTATGATTATTAGACAATGTAAGATTATTTCACAATGTAAGATTATTACACAATGTAAGATTATTACACAATTTATGATTATTACACAATTTATGATTATTAGACAATGTAAGATTATTTCACAATGTATGATTATTACACAATTTATGATTATTAGACAATGTAAGATTTTTTCACAATGTAAAATTATTGCACAATGTTTAATTTCATAAAAATGTCAAACTTGTGTCTCAATGTGAACACAATGTCAAAGTATAATTCAGTGTCTCCTCCAAATTCACCACTCAAGTTCAATAACCCGATTTCTTTCATTAGGCATAATGACGTCACAACCCGTGTAAATAAATCCTGTAAATCACTCATTCCCTCCACCATCATAGGCCCTTCTTTCAGTTCATTTTTATGAATGCAAGTTACCACATGAAGGGGATTGTGGGTAATCTGAAAACTTTCTCCTAGTACATTTTACAAAACACTGTTTCGTTTTCCACTAAATTGTTTTCCATTAGTCGGTTGAAAGAGCATCAGTAGAGTTTTGATCTAAATTGATAGAGAAGAACACACGAATACCTCTCCATGATGTTCACCGGGTAATAAGTGGGAAGGACAATCATTTATATCCTGTAATCCTTGAGTGGGGTTGATTTGGCTCATGTCCAAACCTGTTCAAATGTAATCCACGGAGAGAGAGGATTTTTCATCCATGGAAACAATTTCGTAATGACGTTAGGCCACTCCATAGCCTCGTGATGTAAAGCTGCTCATTAGGCTGTCTTCATTATCCGATTACCCTTACTAATAACTGTAGTGAAGCCATTACAGCACTAACGTGCCAGACAATGGGCCAAGGCTCATCGACTCACATTCACAAGGTCCAAGGGTCTGCCCGAGCTGCGTGGGTCCTGCCCTCAGATATCTTACTTCAAATTTCATGTCAAGGCTTTATGACAATAATGTTGATCGACGTACTCTTCGAGTGCATCACCCCCTTACCAAAGAGATAGCCTGCTTGGTGTGTGTGTGTGTGTGTTTGTGTGTGTGTATGTATATGTGTGTGTATATATGTATATGTATATGTGTATGTGTGAGTGTATATGTGTGTATATGTGTGTGTGTATGTGGGTGTATGTGGGTGAATGTGGGTGTATATCTGTGTGTTTGTGTATGTCTGTGTATGCGTGGTTGTGTATGTCTGTGTGTGTGTGTTTATGTATGTGTGTGTGTGTGTGTGTGTATTTATGTGCATGTGTGTGTATGTGTGTATATGTATGTGTGTTTGTGAGTGTATATGTGTGTATGAGTGTGTGGTTGTTATCGTTGGTTGTTATCTCCATTTCTGGGTTTCAAGGGGTGGACCGGAGTCCTCCCAGAACCCAAAGTATCCACCTTCTCTTCGGTAAGGGGTCACGTGGTTCATGGACCAAGCTGTTCAACTTTTTCAGAGTTTTGTTTTTCAGAGACAGAGTCCAGGAGCAGCTGGGTACGACTGGGTACGGTGGGTGCAGAGAGAGATGGGTTTGGGACACAAGATTTTGAGGCAAACACAGATACATATTGATACATATTGTTTGCTTTTGGAAGAAACAAAATTGCAGATTAATACAGATAATGGTGTTATGATTAATATCACATTGATTTTTCTAAGAAATAAATGAGTGGTAAAGAACCAACTGGGGTATATATTAATCAAATTAATCTTAATAAACTATTATCTTGTATTCAAAATCAAAAGCATTGTATTAGTAATGTTAATACAATTCAAAGAAAAGGAAGAGTAAGAATTGATGTTTTGCTCACAAGAGAGCAGGTGAAAACACTAAATGATACTGGATCACTTAAAATTAAAATGACAAAACCTATGTTTAAGAAATATTCAATAATAGAGAAGAGAGGAGGATTTCTCCCATTTCTAATTCCTTTATTTGCTGGTTTGAGTGCGGCGGGAGAATTGACGGGTAGTATTTCAGCAGCGGTAAAAACTGCTAACGAAAGGAAGGCACAACTAAAAGCTCAAAAAGAGTTGAAGAGACATAACAAGGAGTTGGAGAAACAAATTAGTGGAAGTGGTATAATTGTAGATTTTGCTGAAAAGCTTGAAAGCCTACCTGAGAAAGCTAGATTGTTGGTTGGAGATATGCTTTCTTCCATCACACAGGCAGGTGTTAAACTAACTAAACGGGGTAATGGATTATATCTTTCTCATAAATAAATGGATAAATGGTTTGAAACAGTTTGGAAAGAATACAACGTCAAATGAAGAACTTGCTAAATATTGTAAAAAAAACTAAAAATTGATAATGTGGTTATTTGTTTCAGAGATGAATTAACAAAGTTGTCTGAAAATACAAAGAATATTATTATGAATTCGGAAGATAAAAATGGGAATGGTTCTCATTGTGTTTGTATTTATAATAGTCATGAAAATATATATTTATGAATTTGGAAGATAATAATGGGAATGGTTCTCATTGTGTTTGTATTTATTATAGTCATGAAAATATATATTTATGCATTTGGAAGATAATAATGGGAATGGTTCTCATTGGGTTTGTATTTATAATAGTCATGAAAAAATATATTTATGGATTTGGAAGATAATAATGGGAATGGTTCTCATTGTGTTTGTATTTATAATAGTCATGAAAATATATATTTATGAATTTGGAAGATAATAATGGGAATGGTTCTCATTGTGTTTGTATTTATTATAGTCATGAAAATATATATTTATGAATTTGGAAGATAATAATGGGAATGGTTCTCATTGTGTTTGTATTTATTATAGTCATGAAAATATATATTTATGAATTTGGAAGATAATAATGGGAATGGTTCTCATTGTGTTTGTATTTATTATAGTCATGAAAATATATATTTATGAATTTGGAAGATAATAATGGGAATGGTTCTCATTGTGTTTGTATTTATAATAGTCATGAAAATATATATTTATGAATTTGGAAGATAAAAATGGGAATGGTTCTCATTGTGTTTGTATTTAAAATAGTCATGAAAATATATATTTATGCATTTGGAAGATAATAATGGGAATGGTTCTCATTGGGTTTGTATTTATAATAGTCATGAAAAAATATATTTATGGATTTGGAAGATAATAATGGGAATGGTTCTCATTGTGTTTGTATTTATAATAGTCATGAAAATATATATTTATGAATTTGGAAGATAATAATGGGAATGGTTCTCATTGTGTTTGTATTTATTATAGTCATGAAAATATATATTTATGGATTTGGAAGATAATAATGGGAATGGTTCTCATTGTGTTTGTATTTATAATAGTCATGAAAATATATATTTATGGATTTGGAAGATAATAATGGGAATGGTTCTCATTGTGTTTGTATTTATAATAGTCATGAAAATATATATTTATGAATTTGGAAGATAATAATGGGAATGGTTCTCATTGTGTTTGTATTTATAATAGTCATGAAAATATATATTTATGGATTTGGAAGATAATAATGGGAATGGTTCTCATTGGGTTTGTATTTATAATAATCATGAAAAAATATATTTATGGATTTGGAAGATAATAATGGGAATGGTTGTCATTGGGTTTGTATTTATAATAGTCATGAAAAAATATATTTATGAATTCGGAAGATAATAATTGGAATGGTTCTCATTGGGTTTGTATTTATAATAGTCATGAAAAAATATATTTTTAAATTTGGAAGATAATAATGGGAATGGTTCTCATTGTGTTTGTATTTATAATAGTCATGAAAAAATATATTTATGGATTTGGAAGATAATAATGGGAATGGTTCTCATTGTGTTTGTATTTATAATAGTCATGAAAAAAGATATTTTTAAATTTGGAAGATAATAATGGGAATGGTTCTCATTGTGTTTGTATTTACTAGGGCATGCCCGTACTATATCTATATCTAAAATTATATCCCCCCCCTCTATTTACATGAAATGGTTTGGTCCATGAAATGTTTTGGTCCATTCGCAACGCCAAAGCGAACGGCGAACGCTTTACATGAAATGGTTTGGTGCATGAAATGTTTTGGTCCATTCGCAACGCCAAAGCGAACGGCGAACGGCTTGCGAGTACAGTGACAATCCCCCCGGGGTTTTAATTAGTTTTAAAACGGAGCTTGGCAACCGCTGGCGTTCTTTAGCCGGCAGCTTCGCCCGCCCGAACGCCGTTACAGTACCTTCGACCGCGAGTTGCTCGGACTTCACTTGGCGGTCAGGCACTTCCGCCATCTGCTCGTGCGAGTACAGTGACAATCCCCCCCCCCCCCTCTATTTACATGAAATGGTTTTTATTAGTTTTAAAACATAGTTTAACGCCAACATAGCGCCAACATAGTTTGCAAACGTGAAATAAATGAATACGCTCTCAAATGTGCCATCCGAGGCAGAGTGTGTCCGCCACGTTCGGCACACGCGATAGCTCGCTGCTCTCTGATTGGTTGAATCGTTTTTTGGACATAGCTCGGTAAGTAATTGTCCGATTAATATGAAACCTTGAAAAGGCACATCCTCGGGTCCCCAGCAATATACCTGGCAAGTTTAAAGTATATCGGACCCGTGGTTGTCGAGAAACAGCGGTCACAGACAAACAAACGTACAAACGTACAAACGTACAAACGTACAAACGTACAAACGTACAAACAAACACACAGAGATTACTGGAATTATAGATAGATAATAGTCATGAAAATATATATTTTTAAATTTGGAAGATAATAATGGGAATGGTTCTCATTGTGTTTGTATTTATAATAGTCATGAAAAAAGATGTTTTTAAATTTGGAAGATAATAATGGGAATGGTTCTCATTAGGTTTGTATTTATAATAGTCATGAAAAAAGATATTTTTAAATTTGGAAGATAACAATGGGAATGGTTCTCATTGGGTTTGTATTTATAATTGTCATGAAAAATATATATTTATGGATTTGGAAGATAATAATGGGAATGGTTCTCATTGGGTTTGTATTTATAATAGTCATGAAAAAAGATATTTTTAAATTTGGAAGATAACAATGGGAATGGTTCTCATTGGGTTTGTATTTATAGTAGTCATGAAAAAATATATTTATGGATTTGGAAGATAATAATGGGAATGGTTCTCATTGTGTTTGTATTTATAATAGTCATGAAAATATATATATTTAAATTTGGAAGATAATAATGGGAATGGTTCTCATTGGGTTTGTATTTATAATTGTCATGAAAAAAGATGTTTTTAAATTTGGAAGATAATAATGGGAATGGTTCTCATTGTGTTTGTATTTATTATAGTCGTGAAAAAATATATTTTTAAATTTGGAAGATAATAATGGGAATGGTTCTCATTGTGTTTGTATTTATAATAGTCATGAAAATATATATTTTTAAATTTGGAAGATAATAATGGGAATGGTTCTCATTGGGTTTGTATTTATAATAGTCATGAAAAAATATTTTTTTAAATTTGGAAGATAATAATGGGAATGGTTCTCATTGGGTTTGTATTTATAATAGTCATGAAAAAATATATTTTTAAATTTGGAAGATAATAATGGGAATGGTTCTCATTGTGTTTGTATTTATAATAGTCATGAAAAATATATTTATGAATTTGGAAGATAATAATGGGAATGGTTCTCATTGGGTTTGTATTTATAATAGTCATGAAAAATATATTTATGAATTTGGAAGATAATAATGGGAATGGTTCTCATTGTGTTTGTATTTATAATAGTCATGAAAATATATATTTATGAATTTGGAAGATAATAATGGGAATGGTTCTCATTGTGTTTGTATTTATAATAGTCATGAAAATATATATTTATGCATTTGGAAGATAATAATGGGAATGGTTCTCATTGTGTTTGTATTTATAATAGTCATGAAAAAAGATATTTATGGATTTGGAAGATAATAATGGGAATGGTTCTCATTGGGTTTGTATTTATAATAGTCATGAAAATATATATTTATGGATTTGGAAGATAATAATGGGAATGGTTCTCATTGGGTTTGTATTTATAATAGTCATGAAAATATATATTTATGAATTTGGAAGATAATAATGGGAATGGTTCTCATTGGGTTTGTATTTATAATAGTCATGAAAAAATATATTTATGGATTTGGAAGATAATAATGGGAATGGTTCTCATTGTGTTTGTATTTATAATAGTCATGAAAATATATATTTATGAATTTGGAAGATAATAATGGGAATGGTTCTCATTGTGTTTGTATTTATAATAGTCATGAAAATATATATTTATGCATTTGGAAGATAATAATGGGAATGGTTCTCATTGGGTTTGTATTTATAATAGTCATGAAAAAATATATTTATGGATTTGGAAGATAATAATGGGAATGGTTCTCATTGTGTTTGTATTTATAATAGTCATGAAAATATATATTTATGAATTCGGAAGATAAAAATGGGAATGGTTCTCATTGGGTTTGTATTTATAGTAGTCATGAAAAAATATATTTATGAATTCGGAAGATAATAATGGGAATGGTTCTCATTGGGTTTGTATTTATAGTAGTCATGAAAAAATATATTTTTAAATTTGGAAGATAATAATGGGAATGGTTCTCATTGTGTTTGTATTTATAATAGTCATGAAAAAATATATTTATGGATTTGGAAGATAATAATGGGAATGGTTCTCATTGTGTTTGTATTTATAATAGTCATGAAAAAAGATATTTTTAAATTTGGAAGATAATAATGGGAATGGTTCTCATTGTGTTTGTATTTATAATAGTCATGAAAAATAGATATTTATGGATTTGGAAGATAATAATGGGAATGGTTCTCATTGGGTTTGTATTTCTAATAGTCATGAAAAAAGATGTTTTTAAATTTGGAAGATAACAATGGGAATGGTTCTCATTGGGTTTGTATTTATAAGTCATGAAAAAAGATGTTTTTAAATTTGGAAGATAACAATGGGAATGGTTCTCATTGTGTTTGTATTTATAATAGTCATGCAAAAAGATGTTTTTAAATTTGGAAGATAACAATGGGAATGGTTCTCATTGGGTTTGTATTTATAATTGTCATGAAAAAAGATGTTTTTAAATTTCGAAGATAATAATGGGAATGGTTCTCATTGGGTTTGTATTTATAGTAGTCATGAAAAAATATATTTATGGATTTGGAAGATAATAATGGGAATGGTTCTCATTGTGTTTGTATTTATTATAGTCATGAAAAAATATATATTTAAATTTGGAAGATAATAATGGGAATGGTTCTCATTGTGTTTGTATTTATAATAGTCACGAAAAAATATATTTTTAAATTTGGAAGATAATAATGGGAATGGTTCTCATTGGGTTTGTATTTATAATAGTCATGAAAAAATATATTTTTAAATTTGGAAGATAATAATGGGAATGGTTCTCATTGGGTTTGTATTTATAATAGTCATGCAAAAAGATGTTTTTAAATTTGGAAGATAACAATGGGAATGGTTCTCATTGGGTTTGTATTTATAATTGTCATGAAAAAAGATGTTTTTAAATTTGGAAGATAATAATGGGAATGGTTCTCATTGGGTTTGTATTTATAGTAGTCATGAAAAAATATATTTATGGATTTGGAAGATAATAATGGGAATGGTGCTCATTGTGTTTGTATTTATTATAGTCATGAAAAAATATATTTTTAAATTTGGAAGATAATAATGGGAATGGTTCTCATTGTGTTTGTATTTATAATAGTCACGAAAAAATATATTTTTAAATTTGGAAGATAATAATGGGAATGGTTCTCATTGGGTTTGTATTTATAATAGTCATGAAAAAATAAATTTTTAAATTTGGAAGATAATGGGAATGGTTCTCATTGGGTTTGTATTTATAATAGTCACGAAAAAATAAATTTTTAAATTTGGAAGATAATGGGAATGGTTCTCATTGTGTTTGTATTTATAATAGTCACGAAAAAATATATTTTTAAATTTGGAAGATAATAATGGGAATGGTTCTCATTGGGTTTGTATTTATAATAGCCATGAAAAAATGTATTTTTAAATTTGGAAGATAATAATGGGAATGGTTCTCATTAGGTTTGTATTTATAATAGTCATGAAAAAATATATTTTTAAATTTGGAAGATAATAATGGGAATGGTTCTCATTGGGTTTGTATTTATAGTAGTCATGAAAAAATATATTTTTAAATTTGGAAGATAATAATGGGAATGGTTCTCATTGGGTTTGTATTTATAATAGTCATGAAAAAATATATTTTTAAATTTGGAAGATAATGGGAATGGTTCTCATTGTGTTTGTATTTATAATAGTCATGAAAAATATATTTATGAATTTGGAAGATAATAATGGGAATGGTTCTCATTGTGTTTGTATTTATAATAGTCACGAAAAAACAAATTTTTAAATTTGGAAGATAGTGGGAATGGTTCTCATTGGGTTTGTATTTATAATAGTCATGAAAAAATAAATTTTTAAATTTGGAAGATAATAATGGGAATGGTTCTCATTGGGTTTGTATTTATAATAGTCATGAAAAAATATATTTTTAAATTTGGAAGATAATAATGGGAATGGTTCTCATTGGGTTTGTATTTATAGTAGTCATGAAAAAATATATTTTTTAAATTTGGAAGATAATAATGGGAATGGTTCTCATTAGGTTTGTATTTATAATAGTCATGAAAAAATATATTTTTAAATTTGGAAGATAATAATGGGAATGGTTCTCATTGGGTTTGTATTTATAGTAGTCATGAAAAAATATATTTTTAAATTTGGAAGATAATAATGGGAATGGTTCTCATTGGGTTTGTATTTATAATAGTCATGAAAAAATATATTTTTAAATTTGGAAGATAATGGGAATGGTTCTCATTGTGTTTGTATTTATAATAGTCATGAAAAATATATTTATGAATTTGGAAGATAATAATGGGAATGGTTCTCATTGGGTTTGTATTTATAATAGTCATGAAAAAATATATTTTTAAATTTGGAAGATAATAATAGGAATGGTTCTCATTGTGTTTGTATTTATAATAGTCATGAAAAATATATTTATGAATTTGGAAGATAATAATGGGAATGGTTCTCATTGGGTTTGTATTTATAATAGTCATGAAAAAATATATTTTTAAATTTGGAAGATAATAATAGGAATGGTTCTCATTGGGTTTGTATTTATAATAGTCATGAAAAATATATTTATGAATTTGGAAGATAATAATAGGAATGGTTCTCATTGGGTTTGTATTTATAATAGTCATGAAAAAATTTATTTTTAAATTTGGAAGATAATAATAGGAATGGTTCTCATTGTGTTTGTATTTATAATAGTCATGAAAAATATATTTATGAATTTGGAAGATAATAATGGGAATGGTTCTCATTGGGTTTGTATTTATAATAGTCATGAAAAAATATATTTTTAAATTTGGAAGATAATAATAGGAATGGTTCTCATTGGGTTTGTATTTATAATAGTCACGAAAAAATATACTTTGATAGTTGGGTATGGTAAAAAAAAAAAAAAATGGGTATAGTAAAAGATGGGGTTGAAGAAACTTCCTATATGAGAACACACTCTCACTTTATCACGTCATTCCAAGATTTTTTATCATCAGGTGTTTATGGTGAACTTGTAAAACAGGAGCAGGATGTAGATCATACAATTGTAGGTAGTGGATATTGTATTAGTAAAATTATTTTCCTAGACATACACATTCTGAAATCAGATATTTTTAAAGCTTCTTCTTAAATGGATTTACCGAGGGGAAAAAGGCGGTTGTTAATAATAAAAATAAAGATAATAAATGTTTCCTATGGTCTGTTCTCGCTCACCTTCATTCCCCATATTGGAAACCTGAGAGAGTATCTCATTATAAGAAATATGAGAATACACTAAATGTGAAAGATTTAAAGTTTCCAATGTCATTAACAGATATTTCTAAATTTGCGCAAATGAATAATCTATCTGTTAATGTATATGGATTAACGGATACAAACAAAGTTCAGATTTGAAAAAATTTCTATGATTAAGATCAAAGGCTTATACTTATAAGTATATTGTTAATAATATTGAGAAGAGTGATAAAAGGTTAAAAGGAATAAAGAAAAATGTTATTAAAGAATCAATAAACGTTGAAAATTATTATAACAGTTTGACCTATAAGAGAGGAAGGGTATAGAAAAATAAGTACAATAACAAGTTATAAACATCAATTATATACAGAAGAGGTAAATAAGAAGGCGTGAGGAGCTTTTGATGATAAGCGGATTTTTTTAGAAAATGGGATTTATAGTGTCCCTTATCGATATAAATAAGTGTTAGGATAAGTATAAGTGATAAGCTAATTATAAGTGGTAAGTTAAATATATAAGTGTGAAGATAAACATAAGTGTTACTCCCTCCTCCGGTATGATAGACCTGAGCCTCGTCCTGGAGGTGGGGTTGCTATCTTTATCAAAAACTCTCATTCTCACTCGCCCTGCACTGCCCTCTCTCCACCTCACCCCCAGGAATACCTCTGGTTACGGCTTCCTCTTCGCTCCCACCTCTTGTGCATATGTGTGTTGTACCGTCCACCAATCAGCGATGACTCCATCTACATCTCGCTGTCTGATAATATGGACCAACTTCTGTCTACTCATCCCAACTCTCTCTTCCTCATATGTGGTGATTTCAATTGTCACCATGCCAGTTGGCTAGGTGTGCGTACCTCTCGCACCAGCCATGGCTCCTCAGCAAAGGACTTCTGCGACTCACTGGGAGGAGGAGGAGGAGGAGGATTGAGAGGGCAGTAGACAACAGCCATGACTGACTGTGTGTGACCAGTGAGCTTAAAAGCCAGGTGTTCAAATGATGGAGCAGATGCGATGGAGATGAGGCTGGTCCTGATGTCTTGTCGGTGAATAATGGCAATTCCACCACCTCGGCCCTCCGAGCGTGGTTTATTGATGTAGGAATATCCATTGGGTGTGGTGAGGTTGAGTGCGAAGTAGTCCAGAGGTTGTTGCCAGGTTTCAGTAAGACAGAGAAAGTCCAGTTTATTTTCCAGGATGCAGTCGTTGAGGATGAGGGATTTGTTGTTGAGGGACCGGGTATTGAACAGGGTGAGCTTGATGTTGTTTTGTACGGCGGGGATGAACTCAGGTGATTTGGCCAGGGTTCGCAGACCAGAGGTGCGATTGTGTGCGTTGCTGTGACAAGGTGCGCTGGGACGATGAGTGGGAGTGCGCTGAGCCGACCAGAGGACGGGGATGGAGTGACCTGATTGTAAATGAACAAACTTACGACCGGAGCCATGGTGAATGTTATGCGCCATCGATGGATTTGCGCTCTCGACCGATCGCGCTGCGCTATCAATGGATCCATCGTTCGTGCAGGCATCGATCGATCGCGCATAACACAAACAGCACCACTCTTGGCATTCGTCACATTCGATCATCAATTTGCTGTCATCTGATCAGCCACGTGTGTAGTTTATCCCCCTTACCTTTTCATTTCAACTTGCTTTTTGTTACTAATGTTTGGAGATTTTAAGAATCTTTGTGTGCTTTCCACTCTTGTCACAATGATGCAATTCCATGAACACTTTCTCCAGCTCTCAACATCATTGGAATCTTTCACGAGGATGGCCGAAGCACGACGTCGGTTTCTTTCTCTCCGCCATTGAACTCCTGCCCTCAGCCCCTGTGCCCTCCCCAGCAAATCTGTAACATGAACGTGTTCTTCGATGAAGCTCCCTCTCGTTTAAATGCACACTTGCTGTTCACTTCAACTCTTCTCATATTTTATTTGTGGAACTATTTTATTGAGACTATTTAATCCCACTCCTCCCTCCAGGTGCTCAAGCTGGCGATGCACCACCATCTCAGGTCACCCCTCATACCTTCCAGTGCTCCTTTGTTACCCCTCATACCTTCCAGTGCTCCTTTGTTTTGTTACCCCTCATACCCTCCAGTGCTCCTTTGTTACCCCTCATACCTTCCAGTGCTCCTTTGTTACCCCTCATACCTTCCAGTGCTCCTTTGTTACCCCTCATACCTTCCAGTGCTCCTTTGCTACCCCTCATACCTTCCAGTGCTCCTTTGTTACCCATCATACCTTCCAGTGCTCCTTTGTTACCCCTCATACCTTCCAGTGCTCCTTTGTTGCCCCTCATACCTTCCAGTGCTCCTTTGTTACCCCTCCCAAGCCCTCTCCCTCCCACACATCTCCCTGCTCTTAAATTTGTTGTGTGCTCTCAAGTGTTTGTGTGCTTCCCCTTCTCTTGTCTTCCGCTCCCTCTTTTTATATATTTTGTTTGTCTGGTTGATTTGTTTGTGAAGTAAATGTCAGCTCTTTCACGAGCCTCGATTCAGTATACAAAAAATATATATATATAATAATAATAATAGTCTTCTCTTCTGGCCTTGGTTATGATTAACTTCCCTGAAAATGTCTGCTGCTCTTCTTCTGCTCCAATCGGCTCATCTGATCATGTGCTTGTTAAAGTGGACATCTCTCTGACCATTCTCTGGGAGCCTCATCAGCGTCGACGAGTCTAGCGTGTCACTCAGGCCAACTGGCACGGTCTTCAAGCAGCCATCAATCATCTGGACTGGTCTCCCATCTCTACCGCCTCTGACATCAACTCATCCTGGGAATTCTTCCAAAGTAAATTGCTCTCTCTCATGCACAGATTTATCCCATCTCGTCTTCAGTTGTCATACCCTTCCTCCGTCGATGGTACACGGCATCTTGTGGTGAGGCTGTTGCCCAGAAACAACTTGCCTTCGTCTCCTGGAAAGCTAATCCAACGGAAGGAAATCTCATTTCCTTTCACAAAGCCCGAAACAAGTGTGTGTCCACCCTCAGGAGACCCAGGAAACAATATCTCTCCGTTCGCAAGACTGAACTCTCCTATCTGTCTCCCTCTTCCAAATCCTGGTGGCGTCTGGTCAAATCTGTTTCTGCTGTTTGTTCCCCCTCCATCCCCTCCCTCACCTCAAATGGCTACACAGCTGACTCCGCACGTGAAAAACCTGAATGCCTCAACTCTGTGTTGCCTCAAAATCTTGTGTCCCAAACCCATCCCTCTCTGTACCCACCATACCCAGTTGTACCCAGCTGCTCCTGGACTCTGTGTCCTTTCCTCCTGATAAGGTGGAAAAGTTTCTGTCAACCCTCGACTCTGATTCTGCAACTGGACCTGACGGCATCAGCCCACGGGTCCTAAAATCTTGTTGTTCCGCTCTTTCACTCCCTCTCTCTGTTCTCTTCACCCTCTATTTTGTTCAAGGTCATCTGCCATCTGCTTGGAAATCAGCCAACATCACCGCTTTACACATAAAAATATGCAAAAACAGATCCTAGCAACTACAGACCAATCAGCCTTCTCCCAATTATCAGCAAAGTCATGGAATCGATCATTGCTTCGGATATGAAATCTTTCCTCTTCTCCAATGCCTTGATCTCTGATCATCAATTTGGTTTCAGACCTGGTCACTCTGCTCCGGACATGCTGCTTCTGCTGTGTCAACAATGGATGGAGGTCCTCAATGCCAAACAGGAAATTAGAACTGTCTCCCTTGACATATCACGTGCTTTCGATACCGTCTGGCACGCCGCTCTGCTCACCATCTCTCCTCCTTTGGTATCCATGGAAATCTCCACACATGGCTGGCGGACTTCCTCTCTAGTCATAGTCAACGTGTGGCCCTGAATGGGTTTCTCTCATCTCCTCTTCCTGTTCAGGCTGGAGTTCCCCAAGGCAGTGTTCTGGGCCCTGTGCTTTTTCTGGTCTTCATCAATGATCTCTCCGACTCTCTTGAAAATCCTCTCTATCTCTTTGCTGATGACTCCACTCTCTGCCGCTCCATTCCTCATCCCTCAGATCGGCAGTCTGCAGCCTCCTCGCTCTCTGCAGACCTGGACAAAATCACAGACTGGGCAAACAAGTGGAACATGTCTTTCAATCCTGACAAATCTCAGACTCTTACGATGTCTCTCCGAAAAGACCGACTGGACAACCCTCCCATCCACTTTCTCAATAATCCTTTTCCATAAGTTCTGTCACTCAAGCTTTTGGGTATCACTATCTGCCATGATCTTTCCTGGGAAAACCACATTTCAAATCTGGCCTCCAAAGCCAGTCGCCGACTGGGCATCCTCCGTCGTGCGAAGTCCTTCCTTGGCACACCTGAGCTCCTCACCACATATAAGGCTTTCATCCGCAGCTCAATGGAATACTGTTCCCCCCTCTGGGCTGGTGCTCCTGCCTCACACCTAGCTCGTCTTCACGCTGTTGAAACCAAAGCGATCAGAATCATTGGAATCTCCCGCGGTGAAGCTACCTCCGAGGGCCTTTCACTTACTCACCACAGGCAGGTTGGTGGTCTTTCTGTCTTCTACCGACTCCTCTCCGGCCTTGCTCCTCCAGCTCTCTCTGGGCTCTGTCCCCCAAATATTCCTACAGGTCGCACAAGATCTGCCTGCAACCCTCTTTTGGTTAAACTGCCAAAATCAAAACTCTCTGCTCACCTTCACTCCTTCATCCCTCTTTTCTCCCGCCTCTGGAACAAACTCCCTCACTCGCTTCAATCCCACTCCTCCCTCCAGGTCTTTAAAACAGGTGTTCACCACCGTCTCTTATCTCCCCCCATCCAAAACCTTGATCTTTTCTACCCCCGCTAATTTCACCCTAAATCCACTTTTTTGAAATACCAACTTCTTTCCTGGAAGTCCTTGGTTTCCTTGTGTTTATACTTCTCCCACCCATCCCCCTTCCCACGCCGCCTCCCCCCAAGACCTCTCACTCCCACACATCTCCCGATGTCCCTGCTCTCAAATGTTGTGTTTATGTGCTTCCCCTTCTCTCCCCATTTTGTCTCCCGCTCCCCTTTTTATATACTTTGTTTGTTTGTCTCTTTGATTTGTTTTTGTGATAAATGTTAGCTCTTTCACGAGCCTCGATTCTCTATACAAAAAAAAAGAAAGAAAAAAGAAAAAAGTGATAAGATAAAAAGGAGCAGGATGTAGATAATACAATTGTAGGTAGTGGATATCAGGGGGTTAGGGATTTTAGCGGGCTACCGCCGCCTTTTTTACTGATATATAAATGATAGAACCAAGCATTAACCAAACTAAAGAGTGGAGGTATATACAGCCTGGGTATATAAATGGAAAACATCATGAATGTGAGAAATATCAAATAAGTATTATTGAAGAAATAACAGGGGTAAGAGTAGATGAAAAAATAAGCGAATAAATTTAAATACGAATAAGTTAGAGGCTCTAAGAGGCAACATCCTTCAGTGGACTGAAAACTTTGATGGTTGCCACGAAATCAATGGAAATATAATTTACCATGATCTCAAAATTATGTGTAGTTCGGGAGGAGGTCAGATGAGATCATTAAGAGAAGTTTATCATTTCATATTGGCTCAACAGCGATACCTAAACTGAGAGTTAAATTCTAATGTAATGAATGAATGAATGAATGATCGTTTTTAAGGCCATTTTCCCCACTAGAGCGGGGGTTAGCCTTGCGGGCCCCATGACAATCATGGTTCCCTTTTTGAGGCAATGTTTTTATGGCCGGATGCCCTTCCTGACGCCAACCCTTGGTCGCCTCTTACGATGTGCAGGGATACGATGTACCTATTCTAAATCGGGGTCCACACCGTGATTAAATTCTAATGTAATATTTATCAATATTTTAGATAGTGATTCTGCTTTTAAGAAAATTAAGCTATTACCTAAAAATGAAACACAAATATTCCTTGGGTCTCTGTATGAGTATAATGAAAAATGGGAGAGGGAGGAAAGGGATGCAATTTTTGGTGAGCTAGAGTGCTAGTCAATAAGTTTCTTTAATTTTCCCCATTGAATCAATGTTAAATTTTATGTGTCCTGGAACCCCCATTCTCCTTCACTGTTGTGTTTAAAGTTGTTCTGATAATAGTTTTTTGCTGATAAACATTTTTATGTTGTCTGTTTTTGTTGATTTACCTTGTACCAATGTGCACTTGGTGCACCTGTCTCGTCCAAATTCCATTTGAATGTCCTTGAAAAACCGTTTTACTAGTTTTCGTTGTCTGTCAATTCTTTTGTCATTTTGCGAGAAGAGGTTTAAATCATCCATGTATAGTACATATGTCACCTTCCCTATTTCTTTGGATGTTCTTCTATTATTTGTTAGGGTGTATCCGTATCCTTGTTAATTTATGACAGGTCCAGAGTGGGTCCAGAGCCAAACAAAACAGAAGGGGAGAAAGCCTGTCTTCCTTGAATATTCCATGACGTATCTTCACATTTGGTATTTCGATATTCCCTTCTGAGTGCTAGAATATAAATGTGGTATTCCATTGCTCCATTGCTTTCTCAATCAGTTTGATTATTTGGAGATTGATTTTGTATATTTACATGCATGTTATCATCCACGAATGTGGGACACTGTCAAAAGCTTTCTTATAGTCTATCCAGGTGGTGGAGAATTTAGTTCTTCACATTTTGCAATTTTCAAGTACGGCCTTGTTCAGTAATAGGTGGTCAATTTTTCCATAACAACCTCGCTTACATCCCTTTTGTTTTGCCTCTCATCCTCCTTGCTGTGTTAGATGATGGTCCATCATTTCTGTGATGATTACTGTCAGCAGTTTGAATGTTGGTAGGTATGTATCGGCCGGTATTTGTGGGGAAGCTGGGTTTCCTCCAATTTTGGGATCAGAAAGGTGTTCCCTTCTACGAGCCACTCATTCACTGCCTTTCCTCTTGCATCAGTTCGTTAAATATCCTGGCGTAGTAATTGTGAAGAGCATCAAATTGTTTTAGCCAGAAATTTGGAATTCCATTTGGGCCTAGGCTTTTGAAGTTTGGCATTTTTTGAAGTTGTTTTCTAATTTTCTCTTCATCAATTAATCAATGGGGGCATTTCCTCGAGTTGTTTCTTCTTCTTCTTCTCCAAGTTTGGGATCCATTCAGCTTTCTTGTTATGTTATTTTCGATCTTCAAAAATTTCTTTTCAGAATTTTCCAGTTTTTCTTTTTCAGGGGAAGTTGACACATTCTGGTTTTGTTTCCCCAATTCATGGTAAAATCTCTTTGTGTTACTTTCAAACATGTGGTTTTGTTTTCTCCTGTTGTTTCCTTCTTCATAGTTTATTTTAAATCTTTCTTGCTATCATTTCTATTTTGAGTTGTTTTCAGCACCCGAGCACTCGAGGTATTTCTCTTCGATTTTGTGTTTGTTTTTTATTCTTTGGATTCTCTTTGTTAGTTTTGGGTGTCTCTTTCCTTTCCTGAACTGTTTTATTTGTCCTACTTCCTACCACAGTTGCTCTCTTTGTGTTTCCAATCTCTGTCTCCAAGGTGGTATTTCGTTTCTATTTGTAGGGCCTGGTTAGCTGACCTGGAACGAGGTTCAGGGGAGCTTATGTGATTATGCGTCGTCCGTCCGTCCGTCCGTAAACACTTTAAACTTCTTCTCCAAAACTGCTGATGGGATTGCGACCAAATTTGGCACAAATGATATTTGTTGTGTTGTGACTAAAGTTTGTTCACGGCATTAAAAAAATCTGCCTATTTGAGGGTTTATGGGGGCTGCTCCCCAAGATAGGTATTTGCTTTCTTCTCAGAAACTACACACGCAATTCCGATGAAACTTCACCACAACTTTAATTACCCATGATGTACCAATGTTTGTTCAAGGCATTAGAAAAATTCGGGTCTTAGGAGGTATATGGGGTCGGGGTGGGGTGTGGGGTGTTGCTCCCCCAAAATAGGTATTTTTTTGTTTGTTTGTTTGAAGTCTTGTGATTATGTTCGTATGATTCTACATGCTGCCCTGTCTTCTCGCAAAAAAATTGAAATTGGTTTAAAATACCTTTAGTCATTGAAGTATACTGTTTATTCTACCAGGTGAGTGCCAGGGGTATTGTCCATATGTTTTTTTTCTTCTTCTGGTGTTGTTTGCCTGTTACTTTCATTTCAATAAGTAGTGCCGCTGTGGAACACACGACATTGATATTGTAGTGTTCCCGGGTTAAGACCCCTGGGTGATGGATGATCCAATGTCTTTAGCTCCGAGGCGCACTTTGAACCTTGGTAGGATTATATTTTCGAGTGCACGGGAAAGCCCGAAGCCTTACCTGATCGGACGGCTGAAACGGGGTTAATCCTAACCCACAGAACAAATAAACGCGACAGGACAGGAAAAGTAAAATTCAACAAATATAATTTTTTTTACAGTAATGTAAAAGACAATGAAAGGTGAGGTAATCTAAAATTCCGAGGTTGAGGATCCTCCACTCCGACTCATATACAGAAAGGGGAATGATAAAAGGAAATCAAATAATGTTCCTTTATAATCAGCCGAACACAGCTTTACTGTTCCAGCGACGGTGTCGATTGAGTCGGCAGTTCCAAAGTGGCCAAAGCTGCGTGCGGGTCCCATTCCAACAATGGCATGGAGACGCTTTTTTGTCGCACCCCAAACGTGAGGTAATCTGTGCAGAAGGCCCTCCTTTGCTAAAAAGGCTCCAATGATATCCCCAACGCACACAGAAGAGCGCCCGTCGTCCTCCCACGCAAAACAACCAAGCGACCTCCGCGATCAAGACCTGGACAAGAGCAAAAGGCAAACACAGCTGTTCTCTTTGAAAGCCAACACAAAAGAGAGAATGCAACAGCCTCCAGTGAATGCAAGCACAAAAGAGAGAATGTGACCAGCTCTATAGAAAGCCAGCACAAAAGAGAGAATGAGACCACCTCCAAAGAACGCCAGCATAAAAGAGAGAATGCGACTGCCTCCAACGAATGCCAGCCCAAAAGAGAGAATGTGACCACCACCAAAGAAAGCCAGCACAAAAGAGAGAATGTGACCATCACCAATGAACGCCAGCACAAAAGAGAGAATGCGACCGCCTCCAACGAACGCCTACATAAAAGAGAGAATGTGACCGCCTCCAAAGAAAGCCAGCACAAAAGAGAGAATGCGACCACATCCGAGTGTCAGCACAAAAGAGAGAATGCGACTGCCTCCAACGAACGCCAGCCCAAAAGAGAGAATGTGACCACCACCAAAGAAAGCCAGCACAAAAGAGAGAATGTGACCATCACCAATGAACGCCAGCACAAAAGAGAGAATGCGACCGCCTCCAACGAACGCCGACATAAAAGAGAGAATGTGACCGCCTCCATAGAAAGCCAGCACAAAAGAGAGAATGCGACCACATCTGAGTATCAGCACAAAAGAGAGAATGCGACCACTTCCAACGAACACCAGCACAAAAGAGAGAATGCGACCACCTCTAATGAATGCCAGCACAAAAGAGAGAATGCGACCACCTCTAATGAACACGAGCACAAAAGTGACAATGCGACCACTCCAACGAATGCCAGCATAAAAGAGAGAATGCGATCACCTCCAATGAATGCCACCATAAAAGCGAGAATGTGATTGCCTCCAAAGGAAGCCAGCACAAAATAGAGAATGCGACAACCTAGAATGAACACTAGCACAAAAGATAGACCACCTCCAATGAATGCCAGCACAAAAGAGAGAATGTGACTTCTTCCAACGAACGCCAGTACAAAAGAGAGAATGTGACCCCCTCCAAATAAAGCCAGCACAAAAGAGAGAATACGACTGCCTTCAATGAACACCAGCACAAAAGAGAGAATTTGACTGCCTCCAAAGAAAGCCAGCACAAAAGAGAGAATGAGACCCCCTACAAAGAAAGACAGCAGAAAAGAGAGAATGCGACCACCTCCAATGAACACCAGCATAAAAGAGAGAATGCGACTACCTCCAATGAATGCCAGGACAAAAGAAAGAATGTGACCGCCTCCAACGAATGCCAGCATAAAAGAGAGAATAAGACCACCTCCATCGAACGCCAGCATAAAAGAGAGAATGCGACCACCTCCAACGAAGGCCGACATAAAAGAGAGAATGTGACAACCTCCAATGAACGCAAGCACAAAACAGAGAATGCGACCACCTCCAATGAATGCCAGCACAACAGAGAGAAGGCAAACACCTCCAACGAATGCCAGAACAAAAGAGAGAACGCAAACACCTCTAAAGAACGCCAGAACAAAAGAGAGAACGCGACCGCCTCCAAAGAATGCCAGCACAAAATAAAGAATGTGACCGCCTCCAAAGAAAGCCAGCACAAAAGAGAGATTGTGACCGCCTCCAACGAACGCGAGCACAAAAGAGAGAATATGACCACCTCCAACGAATGCCAGCACAAAAGAGAGAATGCGACCACATCCTATGAATGCCAGAATAAAAGAGAGAATGCGATGTCCTCTAACGAACGTCAGCACAAAAGAGAGAATGCGACCACCTCCAACGAAAGCCAGCACAAAAGGGAGAATGCGACCGCCTCGAACGAACACCAGCACAAAATAGAGAATGAGACCACCTCCAACGAACGCCAGCACAAAAGAGAGAATGTGACCGCCTCCAATGAATGCCAGCACAAAAGAGAGAATGGGACCACCTCCAATGAATGCCAGCATAAAAGAGAGAAAGCGACCACCTCCAACGAGTGTCAGCACAAAATAACGAATGTGACCGCCTCCAAAGAAAGCCAGCACAAAAGAGAGAATGTGACCGCCTCCAACGAATGCCAGAACAAAAGAGAGAATGTGACCGCCTCCAATGAATGCCAGCACAAAAGAGAGAATGTGACCGCCTCCAATGAATGCCAGCATAAAAGAGAGGATGCGACTGCCTCCAATGAAGGCCTACATAAAAGAGAAAATGCAACCACCTCCAACGAATGTCAGCACACCAGAGAGAAGGCAACCACCTCCAATGAACGCCAGAACAAAAGAGAGAATGCAACCGCCTCCAAAGAATGCGAGCACAAAAGAGAGAATGCGACAGTCTCCAAAGAAAGCCAGCACAAAAGTGAGAATGCGACCGCCTCCAAAGAAAGCCCGCACAAAAGAGAGAATGTGACCGCCTCCAGGGGTAATTGAGGACACCTTTAAAGTGTTTAACGTAGTGCTCCAGGGTCTTGTTTGGATCTTTGATAAGGTTCTGCCCATCTGAGCTATGGAGTGCGGCGATACCACAAGAAGATGGTCCATAGACTGCTTTTAGACCAGAATAGACGCGCCTGGGATTCTTTGTATCGGTTGCCCAATGAATTTCTTCCGCTCTTGCTGCCCACCAGTTGTCTTTCATGGAACATAATCCTGATTGTGCGAGTCTC
Source organism: Myxine glutinosa (assembly GCF_964187855.1). Lineage (NCBI taxonomy): Eukaryota > Metazoa > Chordata > Myxini > Myxiniformes > Myxinidae > Myxine > Myxine glutinosa. Next base: position 7,873,764 of record NC_136267.1, on the reverse strand, counting down.
CTAAGTTGCAGGTACGAGGAGTGTTTGTTCACTAAGCCTCTGTAATCAATCCAGCAATGATGAGTCACATGCTCAGAGTTAAGTAAACTGTTGATCTGGGAGGCGTTCTCGTCGAACCAGGCTTTGTGACTAACTTAACGAAACTGAGAACGTCAGAAGATGCCTTGAAGGTGAGGTCCTGTAAAATGGGCCATCCCACTTCCACATTCGTAGTAGGTAGATCCAATTGTTCCCTGTGGCAAAGAGATTATGCTGAAGCTGTGATTGCCCATCGCTGCATTTAAGCTGTTGAGTGTTGAGCTTTGAAGCAGGCCTCAGACGTTGCCTCCTCACGGGAGACTTCGTCTTGCGTGAAATTTTACTCCTAATAAGACTGTGGTCAGACCAAAAGTCGGAGCCTCTAATGACATCTGTGAGCTGCGCCCATTGCCAGCCGGTCCAAGGAGAGAGACAATGGCGTGACCACTTGCACCAAAGGCAGCATGAGGGAGAGAGAAAATGTCTCCGCCTTCCACAAACACCGGAACAGAGAGAGGGAAAGTGGAACTGCTTGCGCTAAAGCCCAGCACCGAGAAGAACAGAAACTGTGACCGCCTGTGATCAGACTGGGACAGAAAGAGAGCAAGATGGCGGTCGCTTCACCCTTTTGTTACTTGGGTCGGAATGTTCTCTCTGACGTCACCCGCCAAGCACCGCCGCTTCAGTCCATGACCATGACCAATCATTCCTTTCGGGGCGGGGCCTCACGACCCTTCTTGACGCCCCTTGAGATGACACGGCTGGGTGGCGTCAGTGGTAGTCTTTGGATCCGGTCGGTGATCGCTTTATTTAATTGTAGGCACTTATCGCATGGCTGGTGGTGTAAGTGTCATAAGGAACTAAGGGAAAATTACAGAGGGGACTACACACAGGGAATCTACCCTTATACCCTAGCTAATTAGCATAGCTCCACCCCTTGACATGGAGACATAGAATGCTTACGCGGACATCCAGGCCTACTTAGTTACATCGAGGCATCTACATGGCATACGGAGCACGCTGATCTATACATTCTACCTTGACTAAGGCATTTCATTACCGACACCCACAAACGTAACAATATTTTTGAGGTCAAAAGGTCAACACAGGCAAAATGTCAACAACCTTTTCATTGGATTAACTTAAAATTTGAAGGCGATTTGCATATCAGGTCACAGAATTCAACCAACAATTATTTGTGAGGGCAAGAGGATGCTCTACTGTGTGCCATTCTACTTTGTTCTCTTTTGCCAAGTGTTGCTCTGTGAGTGATTTTTCATTCTGTCTGTCTGTCTGTCTGTCTGTCTGTTTGTTTGTTTGTCTGTCTCGGTCTCTATGTCAGTCGCCTACAGGGCACTGAGGATGGTCCAGTGTGTGCTCCGGTTGTGTCAGAGGATAGTCTAGTGCATGCTTTGGTTGTCTCGGGGGATGGTCCAGCGTGTGCTCCGGTCATCTTGGAGAATGATGCAGCATGTGATCTGGTCGTCTTGGAGGATGGTCCATGCATGCTCTGGTTGTCTCGCAAGATGGTCCAGCATGTGCTCCGGTTGTCTCGGAGGATGGTCCAGCGTGTGCTCCAGTTGTCTCGGAGGATGTTCCAGCCTGTGCTCCAGTTGTCTCGGAAGATGGTCCAGTGTGTGCTCCAGTCGTCTTGGAGGATGGTCCAGCACATGCCCCAGTCTTCTCAGAGGATGGTCCAGTGCATGCTCCAGTTGTCTCAGAGGATGGTCCAGCGCGTGCTCCAGTCGTTTCGGAGAATGGTCCGGCGTGTGCTCCAGTTGTCTCGGAGGATGGTCCAGCACGTGCTCTGGTTATCTTGTAGGATGGTCCAGCGCGTGCTCCATTTGTCTCAGAGGATGGTCCAGTGAGTGCTTTGGTCATATAGGAGGATGGTCCATCACCTGCTCCGGTTGTCTCGGAGTATGGTCCAGTGTGTGATCTGGTCATCTCGTAGGATGGTCCAGCATGTGCTCTGGTCGTCTCGGAGGAAGGTCCAGCGTGTGCCCTGCTCATCTCAGAAAATGGTCCAACACGTGCTCCGGTTGTCTCGGAGGATGGTTTTGTGCATGCTCTGGTTGTCTCGGAGGACGGTCTTGTGCATGCTCCGGTTGTCTCGAGGATGGTCTTGTGCATGCTTCGGTTGCCTTGGAGGTTGGTCCAGCATGTGCTCCGGTTGTCTCAAAAGATGGTCCAGTGTGTGCTCCGGTTGTCTCAGATGATGGTCCAGCGCGTGCTCCATTTGTCTCAGAGGATGGTCCAGTGAGTGCTCCAGTCATATCGGAGGATGTTCCAGCCCCTGCTCCGGTTGTCTCGGAGGATGGTCCACTGGGTGCCCCGGTCATCTCGGAGGATGGTCCAGAGTGTGCTCCGGTTGTCTCGGAGGATGTTCCAGCACGTGCTCCAGTTGTCTCGGAGGGTGGTCCAGTGTGTGCTCCGTTTGTCTCAGAGGATGGTCCAGCGTGTGCTCCGGTTGTGTCGGAGGATGGTGCAGCATGTGCTCCGGTTGTCTCGGAAGATTGTGCAGCGTGTGCTCCGGTTGCCTTGGAGGATGGTCCATGCGTGCTCCGGTTGTCTAGGAGGATGGTCCAGCGCATGCTCCGGGCGTCTCGGAGGATGGTGCGGCGCCTGCTCCGGTCATCTTGGAGAATGGTCCAGTGCATGCTCCGGTAATCTTGGAGGATGGTCCAGTGCATGCTGCGGTCGTCTTGGAGGGTGTTCCAGCACGTGCTCCGGTGGCTCAAGGCTATCGGAGGCGCTCGTGCAGATATCTCACCACCCTCTGTTGTGACATTATCTTGCTAATAGCCATGGTTAGGGCAACCCATATAGGAGAAGATAATAGCAAATTGCTTTTTACTGCAGATAATCTTTCACTTGAGACCATATGCCGCTTGAAAGACGGACTGGGGGAATTCATGAAGGGTCATCAATATAAAAGAGAAAAGATAACTCCAGCATGTTTGAGCGGCCGATCCTTCAAGCGTGAAGAATGTGGAACGAAATCAGAATAATCAGGAATAGCGTTGCATATGCGGGAAAGTCTCTCAATTTCATTCCACTTCTTACACCATTTGTCGCTGCTTCCTATGAATCATCCCTCCTGTCCCATACGCCTCCTCATACCCCCCACCACTCCACCAACCTTCAGGCCCTTCCTTGGATCCCTATCTCCATGTTGCATGGAATTTTTATTTTACCCCATAATGTCTGTGTTCCCACATCCATTAACCCATCGCACTTTCATAACTATGGAAACACGCTTGGACCATAAACATAAAACATGGCACAACAATGCCTATCCATACAGAAATGAGATGCAAATTCAGCCATTTCATGAGAATCAGGACACATTTAGCCGTGACGTTTTATTCCTATTGACACCATGACAAGGCCCAAAGTTACCATTTTTCCAATGTGCGAGGGCCTACGAGTAATATTGCATTATTACACAAAAGTGATGCAGTTTATCCGATAATTATTCAATATCCCGGATCGTATGTCGATATACAGTTTGGCACGACGATGCAACAAACGGCGGAGTAAACCGAACCGGGCCCTGCCAGGCCTGCGCTATGCCTGATGTATGGTCCATTAAATGGGCAGCCGCCGATACATGGATACCGGGCCTGTATGGCACGAAACCCGCCGCGGGGCCCACACGCCGACTCTTCAGAGGCGTCGTTCGTTGCCTCTGCGGGAGGGACCTGGAATCAAATGGGCCACGCAAATTGCCACCGAGTTTCCCTTCGCCTACCGCCTTCCTTTCACAGCATTGTGCCGCCTGGATAAACAGTGGCCTCCGCTGCGAAGAAACCGCTCTTGTTGGGATTTCGCCTCCGAAGCATCCCATGGCTAAGTCTAGAGTGAATGAAGGTGCGAGACTCGGGGTCAACGAGCTATGTTTGGGGCTAAAGGAGTAGAGGGCCTTTGCAAACGACCACAGCTCGATCCCTGTATCTTGGGGATATATATGTCACATGATGGTCTACGTTATTGTATGGACGTACTTACAATCCTCCATTGTTTATTTTGCTCACGAAACAATTGTTCAGTTCACAAAGTTTGTGCAAGACATTCCTAAATTAGGAAAGAATTATTCGCAAGGAAAAATAAATCAAATGGTTTCATTTTTAATCGGGGTCGTTTGTGGATCACCGCCATTTTGAACATTCATTCCTATCTCCATCCTTGGAGCCCAACGGACGTGAACATGAAATCTCTGGTTACCCTCGCCTGAGGAGAAGGTATTGGATTTGAATCCGTTTGTCTGTCTGTTTGTTACTTGCAAAATCGAGGATTTTTCAAGTATATTGGTCGGTTGCGTTTGTGGTTCTGTCTGTCTGTCTGTCTGTCTGTTTGTCTGTTTGTTTGTCACCAGCCTACAGGTCACAATTCGAAACCGATCGTCACGAAACTTCACCAAGTTGTACAGGTCGTCCCAATTGAGAAGCCTATTGTTTTTGAGGTCAAAAGGTCAACATAGGCCAAAGGTCACCAACTTTGCCAAATTTCTAAAATCCTGAATTTTCATCCGATTGACTTGAAACTTGAAGATGACTTGCACATCTGGTCACTGAATTCAACCACAAATTATATTTTAGGTGAACATAGGCCAAAAGGTCAACATAGGCCGAATTTCTAAAATCACCAATTTTCATTTGATTGACTTGAAATTCTAAGAGGATTTACATATATGGCCACTGAATTCAACCACCAAGTATATTTGAGATAAACATCGGCCAAAAGGTCAACAAAGGCCAAGTTTTTTAAATCCTCAATTTTCATCCGATTGACTTGAAAATTGAACAGCATTTGCACATTGAGTCACTAAATAGGGAAGCTAAATATTTTTGAGGTCAACAGGTCAAAGGTCAACTCAAGGTCAACCTTACAAAATCATCATTTTTCATCTGAAAAATCGTCACTTTTCTTCCTATTGACCCGAGCTTTGATCAAGATTGTCAATTTTAATCTTGATTAAATGGACAATTTGCTGTATCAATGGAATTTTTTTTCTTGGGGGTGGGGGCGGATTTTGCAAGTATCGTGCTCCGCATGACGTCTGTTTGTTTGTTTGTTTGTCCGCACAGGATAAATATGATTTTCTCTGCAATCGTTGATCCCATTGACAGGAAATTTTCTCCATAGGTGCACCTCCACCTGTGTAAATTTTTAATGATAAATATGATGTCATAGGTCACGTGTTTCGGCCGCCATCTTGGAAAAACCAAAACAATTTGCACCTCTATATCTCCGAAAGCGCAGAATAGAAAAAATTGAGACATGGCTCATTGTAAAGAATTCTCCATGGGGAATAAAAGATGTTAATGATGATGTCATTGGTGTCTCCATTATGACGTCATAATTCGACAAGTACAAAACTTCATCCAATCGAGATGAAATTTATTGAGCATAATCTAGGAAAAAATAAGTTTAGAAAAAAAAATCATGTCATCGTTCACGTGGTTCGGCCGCCATATTTGTTTAAACACAAAAGCCTTAAAAACCACTGAAAATACATCTTGGCGAGGGTTTGCAATCTCTGATTGCTCTTTCTTGTTGTTATTGTAACAGTGTGGATCACCGCCATTTTGAACTTTCATTCCTATCTCTATCCTTGGAGCCCAAAGGACGTGAACATGAAATCGCTGGTTTGTATTGGACTAAAATTGGGTTTATTTAATTAGATCTTATTCTCTTTCCTGTAAATTGTTTTTTTGATAAATTGTTGTTTCTATAAAAAAAGAAAGTAATTAGTAGCCACTGTGTAACGATATTGAGTTATAATGTTTGATGACTTTCATACATTGTCATGTTTAATACACCCAAAAGAGCTGTGCCGCCATATTGTAAGCTGTCTATCTTCCGACCAATATTGCACCTCCACCATCACCATCAAATAACAACTGGTCACCACTCGTTGCCTCATACTGTTTATTTCCTCCATCTTCTACAGGAAACGTGGCCTTTCAAATGTGTCCATAGCCACCACCGCCAGCGACAGGGCTTCACTGGCAGGGGTAACCCGGTGTAAGATATGCATTTGGCTACGTCTATGCTGCTGCTGTTGTATTCTTATTGTTGTTGTTTCTTCGGTTGCAGTTTGGGTTACGTGATGACGCAATCGCGTTAATAAAACGTTCTTGCTTCCAGCACAATGGAGTCTGTGTGAGTACGTTACATGGTGTCAGAAGCGTGTTGTATAGTAACGCTATCAACCGCCATCCGTCTCTGTAAACATGGCATCGCGGAAACTTTGAACATCCGTCGATCGACTGGGATAGTCTCGATCTCGATCAGGAATTTCGACATTTCAGAAATCATGCCAGTTATGGCTTGTCTGGGCCGCTCGCAGATATAACAAAGCCTCATCAAGCAGGATGACTCGGAACGTGGTTTGGTAAACAAGGTCGTCAAATCTACCAAATAGTCAGGTTCACTATGTTTTTTCGTTCAATTTTTTTGGAGATTAGCAAAACTATACATTTTTGGAATATTCAGAGCATGAGGAATCCAAAAATTAATGTTGGCATTTGCGTAGACACCTGCATGGCCGCCATTTTGGATTTTCAAAATGGCCGCCATAAAATACATATTTTGCGCTATCTCGGCTTCTAGTCAACCTAGAATCTTATTTAAATATGCTAATCCTATGTTTTCTGGGTCACGTTTCAGCGGATTAGTTTGGAGGTTAAGTATTGCCGTGGGTCTGAACTAGTGCTTCCAGACACATTGTCCCGTGCACCTCTACGAGACACTGGCTCCGAAGCTGGCAAGGAGCTTGAATCTGTCAACATGTCCAGTTCCTCGCAATCACAAGTGTTACGGATTCGTCACTTCCGGTGTTGTGGTCAGGTTTGGCGTTGGGATTCTGAAGAATCATCGCCGGGTCGTTGCGACTCAAATATGAGTCGTCGGCCATTTTGACACTCGCGCTTTGCTCATCGCAAAAGGTCTTTGCTTCCCGTCAGCCTTTTTCACCATTCAGACGTCTATCTGGGATGTGTGTGTGCAACGCGGAGTTTGAAGATTAATTTGCGGTTCGCCGACTGTGAACCGTGAACGTTCATACCTGGAGGGCGCCTTTGGATTTCCCATTCCTCCGTGAGTTTGCCTTACGCGGTTTTGGACCACGTGACTCTTTGCGCCGCTTCGGCTGCCTACGCCTCTGTGCTGTTTTGGCGGAGTGACTGGGCCCGTCATCTGAACGGGGTTCGGGTTTCGATTTGATATCGCTCTGACGCTCGCTGGAGGGAATCACCTTTGAGCCATAGAGACATTGGGAAATGTTCTTTTTTTCACTCAATTGGAGCACAGTGAGTTATCTTATCCTAGCTGATGGTACCATCATAAGATGTGTTGATTGTATTGTTGATTGCTATTATTGCTGTATCGTTATTCTGGTGTGATTTTTAATACAATATTTGTTTGTTGATAACCATTGGTGTGGTTTCACTAGTGAATTTGACACGGAGTAACACATTATTCTGCCGTGGCTCCTCTCGGGGCTCGGAGGTACACCGTGACCAGGGGTCGGGGAGGACCACGTAACACAAGTGAGAAATACCTTGAATCCCAAGAAGCTACTCGGAGAGAATTGAGCCTTCTCTGCAAAGTAATTCGGAGTGGAAGGCTTGACTCCCGAATGGACGTTCCAGGACCTTACTTTGATTCCAGAACGAAGTTAGCAATCTCATATGGCATTATCTACAAAGGCATGTGCCTTGTCATCCCACCAAGCCTCAGGCGCAAAATGCTTAAGCTGGTTCATGAATCGTACTTGGGAATGCCCAAGTACAAACAGCGTGCTCGTGAAGTCATGTACTGGCCCTGAATGAACTCTGACATTGAAGAAATGGTCCAGAATTGTTGTAGGTGGGCGGAGTATCAAAGAGCTCAACAACAGGAGCCCCTCTTGCCAACTTATACACCTGATCTTCCATTTATCGAAGTTGGGAGTGACATTTACGATTTTGAAGCAAAGCAGTACTTGCTCACAGTCGATTATATTACTCCAAGTTTGTGGAGGTAGACTTCCTCAAGGACATTACGACTCGCTCGGCGATCGAAGCTCTCAAGCAGCAGTTTTGATGTCATGGCATTCCAGTGAACCTGCGAAGTGATTCTGGAAGTCAGTACCTGCCAGAACAATTTTCTCAGTTTTGTAAAGAATAGGGCATCACACATAATATTGTGTCCCCCAAATTCCAGAGTGAAAATGGAGAGGCAGAAAGAGCGATCCAGACAGTTTAAATGCTCTGAAAGAAATCAACTGATAAATTGCAATAGGCCCTGCTAGACTATCGTACCACTCCACTTGAAGGAATAAACTTGTCCTCAGCTCAGCTCCTAATGGGGAGACACCCCAGCAAAACACTGCCCTGTAACCGTGCCCTTCTCAAGCCTGCTCAGTATGACCATCACATTGTGAAATCTCACGTGGATGCACAGATCAAGCATCACTTATTCTGGTCTTCATTAATGATCTCTCCGACTCTCTGGAAAATCCTCTCCATCTCTTTGCTGATGACTCCACTCTCTGCCGCTTCATATCCCAACCCTCAGATCGGCAGGTAGCAGCCTCTTCACTCTTTGCAGACATGGATAAAATCACAAACTGGTCAAACAAGTGGAACATGTCTTTCAATCCTGACAAATCTCACGCTCTCACTTTGTCTCTCCAAAGAGACCGTCTGGACAACCCTCCCATCTACTTTCTCAACAATCCTCTCCAATACGTTCTGTCACTCAAGCTTTTGGGTCTCACTATCTGCCATGATCTTTCCTGGGAAAACCACATTTCCAAGCTGGCCTCCAAAGCTAGTCGCCGACTGGGCATCATCCGTCGTGTGAAGTCCTTCCTTGGCAATTCTGTGCTCCTCACCACAATCAAAGCTTTCATCCGCAGCTCAATGGAATACTGCTTTCCCCTCTGGGTTGGTGCTCCTGCCTCACACCAAGCTCGTCTGCATGCTGTTGAAACCAAAGCTTTGAGAATCATTGGAATCTCCCACGATGAAGCTGATTCTGAGAGCCTTTCAATCACTCACCACAGGCAGGTAGGTGGTCTTTCTGTCTTCTACCGACTCCTCTCCGGCCTTGCTCCCCCAGCTCTGTCTGTGCTCTGTTCCCCAAATATTCCTACATGTCGCACAAGATCTGCCTGCAACACTCTTCTGGTTAAACTACCAAAATCAAGACTCTCTGCTCACCTTCACTCTTTCATTCCCCTTTTCTCCCGCCTCTGGAACAAACTCCCTCACTCTCTTCAATCCAACTCCTCCCTCCAGGTCTTTAAAACAGCTGTTCACCACCATCTCTTATCTTCCCCCATCCAAAACCTTGATCTTTTCTACCCCCGTTAATACACCCCAAATCCGCTTCTTTCAATCCCTGACTTTTTTCCTGAAATTCCTAGAAGTGTTCATTTGCTTTGAACCGTGTACCCCTCTCTCCTTGCCTCCTCTTGTCTCCCGCTCCCTTCATTGTATGTTTTATGTGTCTGTGCATGTTTTCATGTTCAATGTGTTAGCTCTTACACGAGCCTCGATTCTGTATACAAAATATATATATATAATAATCTTATTACAATTCACCAAATGTCCGTCGGTCTGTCTGTCTGTCTGTCTGTCTGTTCGAAGGTACTGTAAAAACTGCTGAACCGATCGCGATGATATTTTGGGTGGATAATCCTGGGATCTCCAGGAGTAAAATAGGCTATTTAGTTTTCCCAATTTCAGCTTTGGTCTCCAGCATTCTCAGGTTTGGACTCCCGCATAACATTCGCGTTCGCATAACGTTCATTGTGACGATGTTTTCATTGTGACGATGTTGTTTTCCCAGGTGCCACACAAACGGCTGCACCGATCGCTGCACAGCTGCACCGATCGGACTCGGTGACCTCGGACAAAGACCTTTTATAAGGACACGGGTTGAATCCCTGCTTGAGAGAATTCTAACTCATTTCAACTGAAGGAAACACGTATTGGGAGTACATACGACATAGCGATTGTGAACACGATTATCGATCATGATTCACGATCACGATCATCACGATCATAGTGTATCGATCACTGTGGGACATTTGGTGAATTATAGTAAGATACGGTTTAAATTTTGATGATTTGCATGTGATACGATTTAACGGATGTTTATATGAATCGTTTAAAATAAAAAAGCCTTCAATTTCTGATATTTTACCTTTTCATTTGGGCCTCCCAATTGAAGCCCCACCCACAGGGTGGGTACCATTGCTAGTAATAATAAATAAATAAAACACGTAATTCAAAACACCTCAGCACCACGTAATTCAAAACACCTCACCATCACATAATTCAAAACACCTCACCACCATGTAATTCAAAACACCTCACCACCAGATAATTAAAAACACCTCACCACCATGTAATTCAAAACACCTCACCACCATGTAATTCAAAACACCTCACCATCACATAATTCAAAACACCTCACCACCACATAATTCAAAACACCTTACCACCACATAATTCAAAACACCTCAGCACCAGATAATTAAAAACACCTCACCACCATGTAATTCAAAACACCTCACCACCATGTAATTCAAAACACCTCACCATCACATAATTCAAAACACCTCACCACCACGTAATTCAAAACACCTTACCACCACATAATTCAAAACACCTCAGCACCAGATAATTCAAAACACCTCACCACCATGTAATTCAAAACACCTCACCACCATGTAATTCAAAACACCTCACCATCACATAATTCAAAACACCTCACCACCACGTAATTCAAAACACCTCACCACCATGTAATTCAAAACACCTCACCACCATGTAATTCAAAACACCTCACCATCACATAATTCAAAACACCTCACCACCACGTAATTCAAAACACCTTACCACCACATAATTCAAAACACCTCACCACCATGTAATTCAAAACACCTCACCATCACATAATTCAAAACACCTCACCACCACGTAATTCAAAACACCTTACCACCACATAATTCAAAACACCTCAGCACCAGATAATTAAAAAACCTCACCACCATGTAATTCAAAACACCTTACCACCACATAATTCAAAACACCTCACCACCACTTGATTTAAAAACACCTCACCACCACGTAATTCAAAACACCTCAACACCACAAATTCAAACCACCTGACCACCACGTAATTCAAAACCACCAACACGTTATTAAAAACACTTCACAACCACGGAAACAAAAGTTTGAGGGAGTCGTCAAGTGACAACACAGACACTGCCCAGATGTGTGGATATATAGATAAATGACTGTACCCGAGTTGCCGTTTTGTCATGGTTTAAACCAATCATAATTCAAACAATTATTTTGCACAAATGTATTTGTAATATACGTGATATCACATTTTATAAACAATTGAAGTTGAAAAAAAAAAAATTACCCCCCAAAAAAGAAGAAAAAAATTGGAAATTAAAAAAGAAAAATACCCTTAGGACATACCGACGGGAGAGATATGTGCATACCAGAAGTTTGGTACGATTTCACAGAAGTTTGAGGGAGTAGTTCAGTGGCAAGACAAGACAACACAACACAAGACAACACAGACATATATATATATCTAGATATATATATATAGATATAGATGTATACATATACTAGCTTGGCTCGCTCACCACGCGTCGATACTGAGGAACGGGCTTGTTTTAGCTGAGGATAATGACTGTACCTGAGTTGCTGTGTTGTCAGGATTTACACGAATAATAGTACAAACAATTATTTTGCACAAATTTATTTGTAATATACGTGATATTATATATTATAAACAATTTAAGTTGAAGATTTAAGTTGAACAAAAATATCAACACAAATGTCGTGTTTTCTGCGGATGCATTTCTGTCTGTACAATGTGTATCGCAGGTAGAATCTATAATGACGTGGAGATCTGTTATTTACTGAAAAAACATACTTTTGTCTCGATTTTTCCGAACAAATTGTACATTTTATATATTTTTTCACAAGACTCAACACCTGAGATATACAATTTCGCAGCTTTGCGTCCGATTGGAATGAATTACATTCTGCGCAGGAAAATGGAGAGCAATTTAGAAGTTAATAAGAAATGTATGAAAAGCAGAAAGAGATTTGGGAGGTTTGTTGGAGGTTGACGGGTTGGAGGGAAATGAGAGGGAAGGTGGAGTTTGTGGACATGGAGGGGAGGGGGCGGTGGGTTGGGGGCGAAGGGACTACTTTCTCACCATCCCAGCTCTCCGAGACCATGGACATCCCGCAGGCTGAACCGAAGAGGTTCCCGGAGACCCCGGCCAGGTGGGGTTTACATTCTGTGACCAATTATACAATACATATATTCCAGCACCTGCTCTTCCCATCGAATTTGTCCAATAATTCATATTTGCCCCAAAACCCACGTCCCTGCAATAACGCCTGTGGCTAACCGAGGGCATGTATCGAGGTGGAAGGAAAATTACCACATTTGGCAATAGTCATGATTAAATAGGGTATTGTGCCACGGGTGGCGGAAACCAGGGAGCGAAGGAAGGCATCAATGGCGAAGCGATCAAGACCATGAACGCCAGGCAGGAAAAAAAGGTGAAAAGCAAGCAAGACGTCACGGCGGTAAAGTGCCATGACCTGGCTATGACCCACAGGCAGAAACTTGGAAGCTTGGAATGGGTAAAGTCAGCGTCTTAGCGCAATGGAGACACGGCGAGGCTGCTCTAATAAGCTCCATATTTCTTTTCTTTTTTTCATTCCCCTGTAATGAAGATCAAGCTGAAGGCAGCCTCTCACACAGCTGGTGCGCAGCTCGCCGGCTTAATTGCTAACGCCTAACAAGGCGAAGCTAGTGGAGCATTCATCAGATGAAATTACCATTTGTGTACCATTTGTATTTAAAATTGCCACCGCCCGCAGATGAGCGCATTGTGCCGAGGAGAGCGGACCCAGGGCGGACCGACCGATGCACCGTATTCACCAATGTTATATACATATACATATACATATATAGTACACGGCTTGCTGCGACGCAGCCTGAGCGAACATTTGATTATCCAAAGTGCTCTGGGATTGGAAAAAAATCTACTGTTTGATTTCCCTTGGAATTGGCGGATATTTTCAAATGGGACAGCTGTCATTGAGACGTCTCAACATCCCTGACAGCAGCTCGTGCTCCGCTAAGTATCGTCGCTCTGTTTACAGCTGCGTGCGGTTTCCATGTACCATTAATGCCTGAATTGACCATCCATAGGAAATTTCAGGCCCTGTACAATTAATATATATCAGCTGCTTGCGTTTAACCATTAAACCTAATCATGCGGGGATGCGTGACGTTGTGCGGGACCTTGGTAGTAGTGACTATATGCAAGGTGCGAAAGTACCTGATACCTGCATCGGAAAATCACACTCATGCTTACGTCACTTGGCTTCTTAAAAACATCTTGATATACAAATTATACAATCAGCATTTATCTATTTTTGTATATATGGTCGAGGCTTGCGGAAGTGCTAGACCAGAATGGAAGGGAACAAAATGGAAAGTGGGAAACACCAACAACAGAATAGAAGTGAGAGTGAGGGGAGAAGGACACATGGGAGTGACCAAGCAGCCACACACAGGCTGAATGAAACAAAACAAGAAGAGGAAAGAGGGAATAAAACAGAAAATGAACAAACCAAATGTCAATTAACAAACAAAAGGAGTTGAGGGAGTGAGGGAGAGGGGAGGGAGTGGAGAGTGAGGGGTGGGACATGGGGAGAGAGGGGGATGTTGGGGTGAGAGAGACGGATGGGGGGAGGGTGAGAGGGTGAGAAGGGGTGATGGGGAATAAGAGAAGGGAGAGGGGGGAAAGGAGGGAAGATTGGGAGAGAGGAGGATGGTGGGGGTGAGAGGGACAGATAGGAGGAAGAGGGAGAGAGAGGGGAGAAAGGGAGGGAGGGGAGAGGGGGAATAAGGGGAGAAAGAGGGGAGAGGGATGATGGGGGATGAGAGGAGGAGAGGGGTAGTGAGGGGAATGGGAGAGGAGGTAAGACAGGAGAGGCGGAGGGTGAGGCTCACAATAACCTTGAAAAAGCAAGGGATAGGGGGGAGGGGGAAGAGAGGGAGAGAGGAGGGTGATGGGGAATGAGAGGGGAGAGGAGGGAGAGTGGGGAAGATGGGGAGAAAGGGGGATGGTGGGGGTGAGAGAGACAGATTGGTGGGGAAGAGGGAGAGAGTGGAGTGATGGACAATTTTAAACCGATCTTCAGGAAACCTCACCCAATGGTAGAGTTGGTGGTCCGACAGAATCTTATTTATTTTTGAGGTCAAAAGGTCAACAACTTTTTTCGAATTTCTAAAATCCTACATTTTCATACGATTTACTTGAAATTTCAATAGGATTCTCATATCAGTTAATTGAATTCAACCACCAACTATTTTTGAGATCAACATAGGCCAAAAGGTCAACATAGGCCAAAATGTCAACAGAGGCCAAAAGGTCAACAACCATTTCAAATTTCTAAAATGCTCAATTTTCATCCGATTGACTTGAAATCTGAATAGGATTTGCATCTCAGCTAACTAAATTCAACCACCAACTATTTTGAGGTCAAAATACACCAAAAGGTCAACATCGGTCAAATTTCTAAAATTGTCAATTTTCATCCGATTAACTTAAAATTGGAAGACGATTTGCACATCAGGTCACTGAATTCAACCACCAATTATTTTTGAAGTCAAAAGGATGCTCTACCGAGTGCCATTCTACTTTGTTCTCTTTTGCCAAATGTCGCTCTACGAGTGATCTTTCATTTGTATCTTGTGTGGCTTCACACACAAATCTTTAACTCTCATTGAAGTGGGTCCAATCCATTTCAAAGTGACACAGGGCTGTCATTGTCCACTTGAACCTCTTGCAATCTTCTTTACTACTTCAAATGTAAACGTTGCATCATCCTCATGATTGAAACTCCAGATGAACAATGCTCTTGGGGAAGTTATGGATAACTGAAGTGCACAAGATAGAATGTATGGCAATTCTTTTCTTGGTGACCTTTATCCCCAAGAACGACGACACAATATTCTGACATGTGACACCACAACACGACTTGAACTGTAGTGAACTTTAGACCCTCACACATGGTTGTTTGTTGTTTCAGATCTCATGTGCTTTCCCTTTGTGCTGTATACTTGCTGGTGACCGGAGGTGGAGAGGGGGTGGGAGAGGTGTGGGGGGGGGGGGGGGGGGAGTGTGTGGGGGGTGGGGGTGGGGGGAGCTGGGGATGTTCTGCTAGTAAGCAGCTTGCTATCGCTTGCCAAGCTGCTTGCTCCAAAAAGGCGGTCTACATGTAATACACTGATATGGTGGGTGGTACTGCACTCAAACTCGAACAAATGCTGTCCGCGCCATCGTTTTCGGTTTTACTCGATCATCTCTTTATAATTCCCCCAAACTAATTGATCGTGTTATCAGTGGCTACAGAGTACAAGGAAGAGGGAAAGAAAGAAAATAACTGGAGCTACATTCAAAGTACACCCTCCATAACCAAATACATAAATAAATAACATACCCTCCAGCCCATGGCACCTTCGGTGCCCGGAGATGACGCAGTTCAGCACATGGTGAAGGAATTGGGAGTGAGCTGTGTACAATAATTGATTCATTAATTGATTAATTGTGGAATTCAAATGAATACATAATAATCGTAAAATAATAAATTTCTAAATCAATTGGCTTATAGCACACCAAAAACCACCACCGTTTCATCCTAATCTGTAACTTTTTGAAAAGTCATCAATTGAGCAATTTATCGAAAAATTTAATAATGAATCGATTAATTAATTAATCTCTGAATCAAAAATAAAATTTACAGCCAAAATAAATTGGTAAATGTCACTTCCAAATATCAACTTCATAGCTTACAAGGTGCCTGACATATTGACCGGATAAGAAAGAAAATAAATAATTGATTGATGAATTATATAATTAAAAATATATACAGTATAACAAGAGTAAAATAATTAAATAATTAATCAATAATTGGCTAATACAATACCTAAACCACCACCATTTCATCGGAATCTGTAACTTTAAAAAAATTAATCAATTAAATCATTCATCGACTAATTCAATAATTAATCGATAAATTGATTCATCAATAAATCAAAAATACCCTTTACAGCCAAATAACTTGATCATTGTCATGTCCAAATATCAGCTTCCTCGCTCAAAAGGTGCCTGAGATATTGCCCAGATTTTTTTTTTTTGTATACTGAATCGAGGCTCGTGAAAGAGCTAACATTTACTTCACAAACAAATCAACCAGACAAACAAAATACCCAAAAAGAGGGAGCGGAGGACAAGATGGGGAGAGAAGGGGAAGCACACAAACACAATATCCGAGAGCAGGGAGATGTGTGGAAGGGAGAGGGCCCGGGGGGAGGAGGCATGGGAAGGGGGGGGGGGGGGGAGGGAGAAGTATAAAACACAAGGACACCAAGGACTTCCTGGACAGAAGTTGGTATTTCAAAAAAGTGGAATTGGGGTGAAATTAGCGGGGGTAGAAAAGATCAAGGTTTTGGATTGGGGAAGATAAGAGATGGTGGTGAACAGCTGTTTTAAAGACGTGGAGGGTGGAGTGGGATTGAAGAGAGTGAGGGAGTTTGTTCCAGAGGCGGGAGAAAAGAGGAATGAAGGAGTGAAGGTGAGCAGAGAGTCTTGATTTTGGCAGTTTAACCATAAGAGGGTTGCAGGCAGATCTTGTGCGACCTGTAGGAATATTTGCGGGACAGAGCCCAGAGAGAGCTGGGGGGGCAAGGCCAGAGAGGAGTCGGTAGAAGATGGAAAGACCACCAACCTGCCTGTGGTGAGTGAGTGAGAGGCCCTTGGAGTTAGCTTCATCGCGGGAGATTCCAATGATTCTGAATGCTTTGGTTTCAACAGCGTGAAGGCGAGATAGGTGTGAGGCAGGAGCACCAGCCCAGAGGGGAGAGCAGTATTCCATTGAGCTGCGGATGAAAGCCTTGTATGTGGTGAGGAGCTCAGGTGTGCCAAGGAAGGACTTCGCATGATGGAGGATGCCCAGTCGGCGACTGGCTTTGGAGGCCAGATTTGAAATGTGGTTTTCCCAGGAAAGATCATGGCAGATAGTGAGACCCAAAAGCTTGAGTGACAGAACTTCTTGGAGAGGATTATTCAGAAAGTGGATGGGAGGGTTGTCCAGTCGGTCTTTTCGGAGAGACATCGTAAGAGTGTGAGATTTGTCAGGATTTAAAGACATGTTCCACTTCTTTGCCCAGTCTGTGATTTTGTCAAGGTCTGCAGAGAGTGAGGAGGCTGCAGACTGCCGATCTGAGGGATGAAGAATGGAGCGACAGAGAGTAGAGTCGTCAGCAAAGAGATAGAGAGGATTTTCAAGAGAGTCAGAGAGATCATTGATGAAGACCAGAAAAAGCACAGGGCCCAGAACACTGCCTTGGGGAACTCCAGCCTGAAAAGGAAGAGGAGATGAGAGAAACCCATTCAGGGCCACACGTTGATTACGACTAGAGAGGAAGTCCGCCAGCCATGCGTGGAGATTTCCATGGATACCAAAAGAGGAGAGTTTGGTGAGCAGAGCGGGGTGCCAGACCGTATCGAAGGCACGTGATATGTCAAGGGAGACTGCTCTAATTTCCTGTTTGGCATTGAGGACCTCCATCCATTGTTGAGAAAGCAGAAGCAGCATGTCCAGAGTGGAGTGTCCAGGTCTGAAACCAAATTGATGATCAGAGATCAAGCCATTGGAGAGGAGGAAAGATTTCATATCTGAAGCAATGATGGATTCCATGACTTTGCTGATAATTGGGAGAAGGCTGATTGGTCTGTAGTTGCTGGGATCTGTTTTTGCACCTTTTTTGTGCAAAGCGGTGATGTTGGCAGATTTCCAAGCAGATGGAAGATGACCTTGAGCAAAAGAGAGGGTGAAGAGAACAGAGAGAGGGAGTGAAAGAGCAGAAGAACATGATTTTAGGACCCGTGGGCTGATGCCATCAGGTCCAGTTGCAGAATCAGAGTCGAGGGTTGACAGAAACTTTTCCACCTTGTCAGGAGGAAAGGACACAGAGTCCAGGAGCAGCTGGGTACTACTGGGTACGGTGGGTACAGAGAGGGATGGGTTTGGGACACAAGATTTAGAGGCAAACACAGAGTTGAGGCATTCAGCTTTTTCACGTGCGGAGTCAGCCGTGTGGCCATTTGAGGTGAGGGAGGGGATGGAGGGGGAACAAACACCAGAAACAGATTTGACCAGACGCCACCAGGATTTGGAAGAGGGAGACAGATAAGAGAGTTCGGTCCTGAGAACGGAGAGATATTGTTTCCTGGCTCTCCTGAGGGTGGACACACACTTGTTTCGGGCTTTGTGAAAGGAAATGAGATTTCCTTCCATTGGATTTGCTTTCCAGGAGACGAAAGCAAGTTGTTTCTGGGCAATAGCCTCACCACAAGATTCCGTGTACCATGGACGGGAGGAAGGGTATGACAACTGAAGACGAGATGGGATAAATCTGTGCATGAGAGAGAGCAATTTACTTTGGAAGAATTCCCAGGATGAGTTGATGTCAGAGGCAGTAGAGATGGGTGACCAGTCCAGATGATTGATGGCTGCTTGAAGACCGTGCCAGTTGGCCTGAGTGAAATGCCAGACTCGTCGACGCTGAGGAGGCTCTCTGAGAATGGTCAGAGAGATGTCCACTTTAACAAGCACATGATCAGAAGAGCCGATTGGAGCAGAAGAAGAGCAGCAGACATTTTCAGGGAAGTTAGTCATAACCAAGTCCAGAAGAGAAGATGCTCCGTTGACTGAGATCCGGGTTGGGAAATTGACAGATTGTGTCAGTCCCAGTGAGTCACAGAAGTCCTTTGCTGAAGAGCCATGGCTGGTGAGAGAGGTACCCACCCCCAGCCAACTGGCATGGTGACAGTTGAAATCACCACATATGAGGAAGAGAGAGTTGGGATGGGTAGATAGAAGTTGGTCCATATTATCAGACAGCGAGATGTATATGGAGTCATCACTGTTTGGTGGACGGGACAACACACATATGAACAAAAGGTGGGAGCGAAGGGGAAGCCGTAGCCAAAGGTATTCCTGGGGGTGAGGTGGAGAGAGGGCAGTGCAGGGCGAGTGAGGAAGAGAGTTTTTTATAAAGATAGCAACCCCACCTCCAGGACGAGGCTCAGGTCTATCATACCGGAGGATGGGATTAATCTGGGAAAGATACCAAGGAATCAGAGATATCATGAAGGAGGAAAGTTTCTGTTAAGCAGATCACGTCTGGTTTGTCAGAAGCAACCTGTATGGAGAGATTAGTTAAGTTTGAGCGAAGGCCCCGGATGTTTGAGGTCCATACTGTTAAGGAAGAGGAAGGGGGAGCATCGGATACAGAACAGGGGGGGGGGGGGAGCGGTAGGGTAAGATGTGGAAGAGGAGGAAGAGGTAGGGAGAGCTGTTGAAGGTGTGTCAGAGATTACAGAATAGCTTGGAGAAAGGGAAGAATGGGGCAGACAAAAGGTTTGATGGTGATTGGGTGAGGCGCAGTGAGGTGTTATTTGAGGAGGGGGAAGAGTGAGGCAGAAGGTTGAGGGAGAAGAAGGTGAAAGTTGGAAGGGGGAAGAAGCAGGGAGGACGCTTTGAGGAGGAGGGGTGAGAGGGGAGTCTAGGAGGGGAGGAGTGAGGGAGAGTCTCAGAGGGGAGGGGAGTGGGGGGAGTTTAGGAGGGAAGGGGCAGGGGGGGAGATTTGAAAGGGATGGGTGATGGGGAAGATTTTGGGGGGAGGGGCAAGGGGGAAGATTTGAAAGAGATGGGTGATGGGGAAGATTTGGAGGGAAGGGGTGAGATTGGATTTTGAAAAGTGTACGATTAATGGGAAACGAACATTTATTGCAAAATGAGTTTCTTGAGACATTCGAGTCAAAAATACATTTGAGGACGCTGAAGGATGGGTGGAGTTCTGGAGAGTTTAGGGAATGAATGAAAGATGCACTGTAAGAGATGGATTTTTTTTTTGGAATGAATAGATTTGGTGAGCAAGTCGAAAGCATTCTTTTATAGAAGAAGAAAAAAAAGGTGTTATAGATTATGACAAAATAAAGTTCTTCAGGGGACAGATGAAACATTTTTTAACAACGTGATCACGTGATCACGAACGACGTGGTCGAAGAACGAACGAACAAATAAGAACGAACAAACGGGTAAGAACAGGGAAGGAAAATATTTTTTTGGGTTTTTTTTTGAGATTTTAAAACAAGGAAGTATGGGGTGAAAAGACCGCGAAAAACAGAGACCGAAAGTAATTTGCAGCGCGATCGAAGAACCGCTGAGACAAAAAAAAAGCCTCAAGCCAAGGGCTGACACAGAGGAGACACAGAGGAGACACATAGCTGACATTAAGGAGAAATAAAATAAATAAATGATTAATAATGAAAATAAATAAATAATAATCATAACATATTAAATAGTTAATCAATTCGCTAATAGAATACATAAACCACCATCGGTTTCATGCGATTCCATTTTGAAAATTAATCGTCATTAATTGAATAATTAAATAATTAATCGATTAATTGAGTCTTTGCAATCGGGTGCGGCCCGAGGTGTAGTCTTTGGTATCGGGTGCAGCCCGAGGTGTAGTCTTTGGTATCTGGTGTGGCACGAGGTGTAGTCTTTGGTATTGGGTGTGGCCGAGGTGTAGTCTTTGGAATCGGGTGTGGCCCGAGGTGTAGTCTTTGGAATCGGGTGTGGCCCGAGTTGTAGTCTTTGGAATCGGGTGTGGCCCGAGGTGTAGTCTTTGGAATCGGGTGGGGCCAGAGGTGTAGTCTTTGGTATTGGATGTGGCCGAGGTGTAGTCTTTGGAATCGGGTGTGGCCCGAGGTGTAGGTTTTGGTTTTGGGTGTGGCCCAAGGTGTAGGTTTTGCTATCGGGTGTGGCCCGAGGTGTCGGTTTTGGTATCGGGTGTGTCCCGAGGTGTAGTCTTTGATAATTGGTGTGGCCCGAGGTGTAGGTTTTGGTATCGGGTGAGGCCCGAGGTGTAGTCTTTGGTATTGGGTGTGGCCAGAGGTGTAGGTTTTGGTATCGGGTGAGGCCCGAGGTGTAGTCTTTGGTATCGGGTGTGGCCCGAGGTGTAGTCTTTGGTATCGGGTGTGGCCCGAGGTGTAGTCTTTGGTATTGGGTGTGGCCGAGGTGTAGTCTTTGGTATTTGGTGTGGCCCGAGGTGTAGGTTTTGCTATCGGGTGTGGCCCGAGGTGAAGTCTTTGGTATCGGGTGTGGCACAAGGTGTAGTCTTTGGTATTGGGTGTGGCCGAGGTGTAGTCTTTGGAATTGGGTGTGGCCTGAGGTGTAGGTTTTGGTATTGGGTGTGACCGAGGTGTAGTCTTTGGAATTGGGTGTGGCCGAGGTGTAGTCTTTGGAATTGGGTGTGGCCGAGGTGGTCTTTGGTATTGGGTGTGGCCCGAGGTGTAGGTTTTGGTATTGGGTGTGGCCGAGGTGTAGTCTTTGGAATTGGGTGTGCCCCGAGGTGTAGTCTTGGGAATCGGGTGTTGCCCTAGGTGTAGGTTTTGATATTGGGTGTGGCCCAAGGTGTAGTTTTGCTATCGGGTGTGGCCCGAGGTGTAGATTTTGGTTTTGGGTGTGGCCCGAGGTGTAGGTTTTGGGTGTGGCCCGAGGTGTAGGTTTTGGGTGTGGCCCGAGGTGTAGGTTTTGGTTTTGGGTGTGGCCCGAGGTGTAGGTTTTTGTTGCAGGTGGTCTTGCTCTTCTCATCATCTCTCCTGCCCTTGGTGACCTCTCCATGTCGTGTCAGGGTCTCTTATGCACAGTTTATGTGCTCAGGTGACATTACCAGTTCAAAGTAGTTTTCTCTAATCCCTCACCATGAGCTCACCTGATGGATGCCTCTGTGGAGGGTGAGGACCAGGTATATTACTCCTTCCGACGCGCTGGGACATTGCAAGGTTCTGCCACACCTGTGCATGCCAATTTGCACTTAGATTGTATTTTAACGGTTCTAATCACTCGTCTCGCTTGAGGCAGCAGCTCTCCCGGAACAGTGGACTTAAGTCAATGATGTTATCAGCAAGTCTACCTGCTGAAGGTCACAGTTGTTACACGGAGGACATGAGCGTAACGCACCAAGTTAATGAATTACTCCTCTACCTGCTTTTGAATAATTGATGTGGGTCACTGAAGCAATTACAAATTCCTTCCCCTGAAATCTCAGATCCCAAACCCCATTAACTTCCAGCACATAAACAACGCTTAATGAGCACCTGTACGTGTAAAATAATAAACACGTCATACTCCATTATGATGCACCCCATATCCACCATTATCCTCAAATCCCCACGGACTGTTTTCTTTCCTTTGCTAGACCCTTACCTGCTTGGCACGATGAGACCACGAGTGTTTTAAACTCTACACGGAGACCTATTGGTCCTGGTGAGAACTATATGACTTTCGCTTGAGATATACCATGAGCTCAGATTGGAGTTTCTGTTGTGGTGATCGCAGGTGATCGCATAGCTAGATCAGGTGTCTACAAGGAACGTCTGGTGCCAGATCGTGTGAGTTTGTGAGGTCACTATACACCTGTGGAAACTGCAAAAAGGTACCAGGTGGACACACCTCAATCCTCCTGTGAGTGTCCTCCTTCAAGTGTTGTGTGGTACGTAGGCTACCCCACTACTTACATCCTCGCACTCACAACCACTCTATTTCCTATAACTAATCCAGATAGCTACCTGACCAGCCACTCCACCAGCCCTCACCTTGATTAACGACCTCCTATGTGGTACCTTATCAGAAATTACTTTATAGAACTACAATCAATTTGTTAACCAAAATCTTCCTTTGGTAAACATGGGCTGATTACCTTTAATGCGTTAGTTTATTATTTAAATGGTTCCTCATCTGGTCCCTAATTAGTGTCTCGAACACCTTGCCACAACTGAAGTCAAACTAACAGGTGTATTGTTCCCCAATTCTTCTCTGGATCCTTTATTAAATATCCGTTACATTTGTTACTCTCCAATCCTCTGGTACCTGTCCTGATTCAACGAGGGGTTAAAGATATCTGTTAACATGTCGCTTTCCTGCTCTTCTACCCAGCTCAATATTCCAGGATGCATATAATAATTTCTCAATATTCCAGGATGCATATAATCATTTCTCAACATTCCTGGATGCATATAATCATCTCTCAACATTCGCTGATGCATATAATCAACCCTAAACATTCCAGGATGCATATAATCATCCCTCAATATTCCTGGATGCATATAATCATCGCTAAATATTCCTAGATGCATATAATCATTTCTCAATATTCCAGGATGCATATCATCATCCCTCAATATTCCTGGATGCATAGAATCTTTTTTTTTTTTTTTTTTTTTGTATACAAGATCGAGGCTCGTGAAAGAGCGAACATTAATCACACAGAAAGACAAACAGACACATAAAACAAATAACATCGGGAGCGGTAGATAAGATGGGGAGGGGGAAGGACACAAACACAACATTTGAGAGCAGGGACCGAGAGACATGGAGACATCGAGAGATCTGTGGGAGGGAGAGGGCTTTGGGGGGGAGGCATGTGAAGGGGGGGGGGGGGGTGGGAGAGGTATTAGTGGGGCGGCTTAGCCCAAATATTCAAAAGAATTGTGCATTTTGTGATACAAGCACCAAATTTGGCACAAATGAACATTAATATGTTGCGAACATTTTCAGATATTGGGCCACTTGAAATTCCGCAATTTTGTTTTTCAAATGTTTTCAAATTTCGTAATTTCAAATTTTTCGGGTGACACCGTCACAATTTCGGTCTTCGAGGCCGGCCGATAGGCAAAGTGTGACCGGAAGGGACGAGGTTCTCCTGACCACGTGGCCCTCGATCTGGGAAGCGAGAGGCGTTCCATTAGTGGACGCGCCCCTCACGCCCGACTTTTGGGCGGCCCCGGCAGGCCGTTTGTTTTGACGTTCCGTGACAGGCCCCGCACCCCCACCTACGGGCCGACCAGAAGCTTGTGCTGAGTACATCATACCTGAACAACTCAGTTAGGCAGAACACAGCAGTGCACACCAGGGTGACCCCTTCAGTGCATAAACCAATTAACCTGTCCACTGCAGGGCATATAGAAATGAAGTTATTTTCTGCATATAATAATAATATAAGTTCAGTTCTATATAACAATTTCTGTTATCACCACTACCACTACAACTACCACTACTACAAGCTTTGTCTGGAATTTTGTGGACTAACAGACAAACAGACATACAGACAAGCTGGGATCAAAACATTACCTCCTTCCACCATTGAGTGTAGAGGTAAACATCATGGAAATTATATCATGCCCTAGATTTAATTCATGCTTACCCGTGTATTTGCTTCACTGGTTCACAAGGTCTTTTGCATACATGTAATTCAGACTCTCGTCTTCATTGCTGACCACACAATGTTCGCAACATATTAATGTACATTTGTGCCAAATTTGGTGCTTGTATCACAAAATGCACAATTCTTTTGAATATTTGGGCTAAGCCGCCCCACTATATCGGCCGGCCTCGAAGACCGAAATTGTGACGGTGTCACCCGAAAAATTTGAAATTACGAAATTTGAAAAAATTTGAAAAATGAAATTACGGAATTTCAAGTGGCCCAATATCTGAAAATGTTCGCAACATATTAATGTACATTTGTGCCAAATTTGGTGCTTGTATCACAAAATGCACAACAGGTTTGCTATGCTGCTACACTATATAAACATATGGACACTGCCAGGATTTCCAGGAAAGAAGTTGGAATTTCAAACAAGGTGGATCTGGGGTGAATTAGCGGGGGTAGAAAAGATCAAGGTTTTGGATGGGGGAAGATAAGAGATGGTGGTGAACAGCTGTTTTAAAGACCTGGAGGGAGGAGTGGGATTGAAGGGAGTGAGGGAGTTTGTTCCAGAGGCGGGAGAAAAGAGGAATGAAAGAGTGAAGGTGAGCAGAGAGCCGAGATTTCGGCAGTTTAACCATCAGAGGGTTGCTGGCAGATCTTGTGCGACCTGTAGGAATATTTGGGGGACAGAGCACAGAGAGAGCTGGGGGTGCAAGGCCGGAGAGGAGTCGGTAGAAGACAGAAAGACCACCTACCTGCCTGCGGTGAGTGAGTGAAAGGCCCTCAGAGATAGCTTCATCGCGGGAGATTCCAATAATTCTGAAAGCTTTGGTTTCAACAGCGTGAAGCCGAGCTAGGTGTGAGGCAGGAGCACCGGCCCAGAGGGGAGAACAGTATTCCATTGAGCTGCGGATGAAAGCCTTGTATGTGGTGAGGAGCTCAGGTGTGCCGAGGAAGGACTTCGCACGACGGAGGATGCCCAGTCGGCGACTGGCTTTGGAGGCCAGCTTGGAAATGTGGTTTTCCCAAGAAAGATCATGGCAGATAGTGAGACCCAAAAGCTTGAGCGACAGAACTTCTTGGAGAGGATTGTTGAGAAAGTAGATGGGAGGGTTGTCCAGTCGATCTTTTCGGAGAGACATAGTAAGAGTGTGAGATTTGTCAGGATTGAAAGACATGGTCCACTTGTTTGACCAGTCTGTGATTTTGTCCAAGTCTTCAGAGAGTGAGGAGGCTGCAGACTGCCGATCTGAGGGAAGAGGAATGGAGCGGCAGAGAGTGGAGTCATCAGCAAAGAGATAGAGAGGATTTTCAAGAGAGTCAGAGAGATCATTGATGAAGACCAGAAAAAGCACGGGGCCCAGAACACTGCCTTGGGGAACTCCAGCCTGAACAGGAAGAGGAGATGAGAGAAACCCATTCAGGGCCACACGTTGACGACGACTAGAGAGGAAGTCCGCCAGCCATGCGTGGAGATTTCCATGGATACCAAAGGAGGAGAGTTTGGTGAGCAGAGCGGGGTGCCAGACCGTGTCGAAGGCACGTGATATGTCGAGGGAGACAGCTCTAATTTCCTGTTTGGTATTGAGGACCTCCATCCATTGTTGAGACAGCAGAAGCAGCATGTCCAGAGTAGAGTGACCTGGTCTGAAACCAAATTGATGATCAGAGATCAAGCCATTGGAGAAGAGGAAAGATTTCATATCCGAAGCAATGATGGATTCCATGACTTTGCTGATAATTGGGAGAAGGCTGATTGGTCTGTAGTTGCTAGGATCTGTTTTTGCACCTTTTTTGTGCATAGCGGTGATGTTGGCTGATTTCCAAGCAGATGGCAGTTGACCTTGAGCAAAAGAGAGGGTGAAGAGAACAGAGAGAGGGTGAGATAGAGCGGCAGAGCAGGATTTTAGGACCCGTGGGCTGATGCCGTCGGGTCCAGTTGCAGAATCAGAGTCGAGGGTTGACAGAAACTTTTCCACCTTGTCAGGAGGAAAGGACACGGAGTCCAGGAGCAGCAGGGTACGACTGGGTATGGTGGGTACAGAGAGGGATGGGTTTGGGACACAAGATTTAGAGGCAAACACAGAGTTGAGGCATTCAGCTTTTTCACGTGCGGAGTCAGCTGTGTAGCCGTTTGAGGTAAGGGAGGGGATGGAGGGGGAACAAACACCAGAAACGGATTTGACCAGACACCACCAGGATTTGGAAGAGGGAGACAGATAAGAGAGTTCGGTCTTGAGAACGGAGAGATATTGTTTGCTGGCTCTCCTGAGGGTGGACACACACTTGTTTCGGGCTTTGTGAAAGGAAATGAGATTTCCTTCCGTTGGATTTGCTTTCCAGGAGACGAAGGCAAGTTGTTTCTGGGCAACAGCCTCACCACAAGATTCCATGTACCAAGGATGGGAGGAAGGGTATGACAACTGAAGACGAGATGGGATAAATCTGTGCATGAGAGAGAGCAATTTACTTTGGAAGAATTCCCAGGATGAGTTGATGTCAGAGGTGGTAGAGATGGGAGACCAGTCCAGATGATTGATGGCTGCTTGAAGACCGTGCCAGTTGGCCTGAGTGAAATGCCAGACTCGTCGACGCTGAGCAGGCTCCCTGAGGATGGTCAGAGAGATGTCCACTTTAACAAGGATATGATCAGATGATCCGATTGGAGCAGAAGAAGAGCAGCAGACATTTTCAGGGAAGTTAGTCATAACCAAGTCCAGAAGAGAAGATGTTCCGTTGACTGAGATCCGGGTCGGGAAATTGACAGATTGTGTCAGTCCCAGTGAGTCGCAGAAGTCCTTTGCTGAGGAGCCATGGCTGGTGAGAGAGGTACCCTCACCCAGCCAACTGGCATGATGACAGTTGAATTGTTGAGAAAGTAGATGGGAGGGTTGTCCAGTCGATCTTTTCGGAGAGACATAGTAAGAGAGTGAGATTTGTCAGGATTGAAAGACATGTTCCACTTGTTTGACCAGTCTGTGATTTTGTCCAGGTCTTCAGAGAGTAAGGAGGCTGCAGACTGCCGATCTGAGGGAAGAGGAATGGAGCGGCAG
This sequence comes from Myxine glutinosa, assembly GCF_964187855.1. Lineage (NCBI taxonomy): Eukaryota > Metazoa > Chordata > Myxini > Myxiniformes > Myxinidae > Myxine > Myxine glutinosa. Next base: position 7,846,294 of record NC_136267.1, on the reverse strand, counting down.
AGAGTGGAGTCATCAGCAAAGAGATAGAGAGGATTCTCCAGAGAGTCGGAGAGATCATTGATAAAGACCAGAAAAAGCACAGGGCCCAGCACACTTCCTTGGGGAACTCCAGCCTGAACAGGAAGGGGAGATGAGAGAAATCCATTCAGGGCCACACGTTGACTACGACCAGAGAGGAAGTCCGCAAGCCATGCATGGAGATTTCCATGGATACCATAGGAGGAGAGTTTGGTGAGCAGAATACTCCAGAATCTCAATTTCTCAATCCTCCAGAATGCATATAATCATCCTTCAATATTCCTGGATGCATATAATCATTTCTCAATACTCCAGAATGCATATAATCATCCCTCAATATTCCAGGATGCATATAATCATTTCTCAATATTCCTGGATGCATATAATCATCCCTCAATATTCCGGGATGCATATAATCATTCATTAACTCTTCCAAGATGCATATTGTTGCGGTTTTGGGAAACCGCCAATAAGTAATGGCAACCACCACACAGGTCCCTTAGAATAGTTATTTCATAGCAGACCATTATCTTAGCCCCTTCCCCATATTTCAGCTTAGTATGTCTTTATGCGTTGGGGAGGGATAGACAGGCCCTCCCTCATAAGGATAATTAGCCAGGCAGATGCACCAAGATTGCATCTGCAGTTATTGATTCAAAGTCTTGAAGGACAGAAGACAGACCAAAGACCATTGGGATATGCACCAGGTAAAAGTCCCTTCAATAGGGCTTGTGAAGGGAAAGCGACACTCCACCAATTAGGGCATGAGGAACTTCGGGGGAGCTTGTAGGAGCGAAGCCCAGAAAACACGCCCCCCCCCCACCCTCGGCAAGCGCTGGACAAAAGGCCTTGCACACGCGTTTTCTCGCTCTCTTTGCCGGTTTCACTCAGCACGTGTGCATCCGCTCTTGACCAGACACTCTCACAGGCCTCTGCACGTGATTCACTCTCTTGGCTTTGGATGTTGTTGGTTGTGTACGTGGGCTCGAAGCCGGACCCTCTCACAGGCCTCTGCATGTAATTCACTCTCTTGGCCGGTCTCTCCCTGTTCTCTGTTGGCTGCCGGACTCCCTCTTGATGCATGTGTGCATGACTTGAACTCTTTCTGCACATGCCTACTTACCTGCCCATGTTCGTGCTGGGACTACCTGCCCAAGTTCGTTCTGAGGATCGCTTTTACCTGCTCGTGTTCGGGCTGGGGATCGCCTTCACCTGCCCGTGTTTGTGCTGGACTCCCTGCCCAAGTTCATGCTGAGATCACTTTTACCTGCTCGTGTTCATCCTGGGGATCGCCTTTATCTGCCTGTGTTCGTGCTGGGGATCACCTTTACCTGCCCGTGTTTGTGCTGGGACTCCCTGCCCAAGTTCGTGCTGAGGATCACTTTTACCTGCTCATGTTCATGCTGGGGATTGCCTTTACCTGCCCGTATTCATGCTGGGACTCCCTGCCCAAGTTCGTGCTGAGGATCGCTTTTACCTGCTTGTGTTCATGCTGGGAATCGCCTTTACCTGCTCGTGTTCATGGTGTGCATTGCCTTTAACTGCCCGTGTTCGTGCTGGGACTCCCTGCACAAGTTCGTGCTGAGGATTGCTTTTACCTGCTCGTGTTCGTGCTGGGGATCACCTTTGCCTGCCCGTGTTCGAGCTGGGACTCCCTGCCCAAGTTCCTGCTGAGGATCGCTTTTACCTGCTCATGTTCGTGCTGAGGATCGCCTTTGCGTGCTCGTGTTCGTGCTGAGAATCCCCTTTACCTGCTCGTGTTGGGGACTGCCGTTAACCAGTCAGGTGCTCATTAATGAGGTGGAGAGGTGGGGAGGGGGGGTGGAGAGGTAGGGAGGGGGGGTGGGGGGTGGGAGGGGTGGTGTTGTGAGGAGAAGCATCTTGTAACATCGTGGCCATTTTGCTAACAGGTTCCCAACATTCGTTTTCCCCTCCTCTCCCCCGTGAATGTGTGCTGGGCGTCTTGTTGTGTTCGTAGTAATCGTCATAAGGCATAAATTAAGCTAAGTTTCTGCCTCTTGTCCCTTTTTTCTTTCCTATCGATAAGTTTCACTGTACATATTTGTAAATAAATAAAATCGGCAAACGTTTCCTTTCTCTTTGTCCGTGAATGTATTTTCTTCCATTGGTCCGCCATTGCTCGCACCCAGAGTAGGGATCGGCCATCACAAAATTACATTAGCCCGGCAGGTACCAATGGTTTCTCGGCTGTCTAAATTTCCATCCAGGAACAAAAGAAAGTGGTACACCGCCGGAGGGAAAGCATGTTCTCTGATTGAAACCGTCACGTAGTGCAGGTAAGCGGAGTTAGACGATGGACCCTGCTATCACGCCAACCTATCATGGACCATGGACCAATTGGCATTCATAATTGCTGGTTCACAACCTGCCGAAGTACGAAGTTATTCCTGCGTGGCAGCCGCAGGTCCGGTAAGTTCGGGAGGGAACGGAGGCCAACCCCCTCATAGTAGATCCCGAACCCCGGCGGTAACAATATAATCATCTGTCAATATTCCAGGATGTATATAATCATCCCACAACATTCCAGGATGCACATAATCATACCTCAATATTCCAGGATGCACATAATCATCCCTCAATATTTGAAGATGCATATAATCATCCCTCAATATTCCAGGATGCATATAATCATCGCTCAACACTCCAGAATGCATACAATTATACCTCAATATTCCCGGATGTATATAATTATCCCTCAATATTCCAGGATGCATATAATCATCCCTCAATATTGCAGGATGTATATAATCATCTCTCAATATTCCAGGATGCATACAAATAATCCCTCAATATTCCAGGATGCATATAATCATACCTCAATATTCCAGGACATATAAAAACATCCCTCAGTATTCCAGGATGCATATAATCATACATCAATATTCCAAGATGTACTGTATATAATCATCCCTTAACTCTTCCAAGATGCATATAATCATGGAGGGGGGTTAGGGGGGAGAGAAAGGAGGAAGGGGGGGGGGGGAAGCAAGGGAGAGGTGTTGGGCAAGGAAGGGTGGAAAGTGACACCTAAATCGCTAAATACTCCGTGAGGAAGGGGGTGCGAGTAGGGGGGGCGGGAGTGGGAGAAAGAGCGAGGTAGGGGGAGAATAAAGGGGGGAGAGCAACGCCTCAAAAGTTGAGTGAAAATTTTTGAAATCGTAAATTAATTCAAATATTACAGCATTACAATATTTTCCAATTCTCTCTTCAACTTGGGGTTCCCAATTCTCTCTTCAACTTGGGGTTCACATGTCCCGTTAGCCTGGTGTTGGCTTAATTGTTAATTTATCCTGCGCTCGCGAAGCAAAGGGCGGGGTTACGTGATTGGTTTAGTGCGTACATGTGGTGTACCTACATACGTATCTGCATTTTGAAAATTTATTTTCTCAACAAGTGTAGGTCCGATTGATACAAAATTTTGCACCTTAGCAGTGCCTCCTCGTGTAGAATCCTTTTAGTAATAAACATGATGTCATAGGTCACGTGGTACAGGCGCCATCTTGGAAAAACCGAAAATCGTTGCACCCCTATATCTCTGAAACTGTTCCATAGAATAAATAATTTAAACATGGCTCATTGTAAAGCACTCTGCATTGGGAATAAGTTTTGTAAACTATGACGTCATTGGTGCTTTAATTATGATGTCATAATTCGACAAGTAAAATGCTTAGCGGATCAGTTTGAAATTTATTGAGTGTGATTTACATAACAATTATATTGGAGAATGTAAATTTATGATGTCATTGGTCACGTGGTCTGGCAGACATATTGGTTTTAAAAAAAACCCCATGAAAAAACAGAATAGTTGGCTCACACCAAGTTGACTGAGATGGGTTCGTGTTCCAATGAATATCATCTCGTTGAGTCTTGAGTTTGAGCCCCTATCATGCCTTTCAAATAACACCAGGTGTGTTGACTGAGCCTGTCATCTTTCCGAGGTTGGCAAAATGTGCACAAGGTGACTGTTAACAGGGGCACTGCCTCAGCGGCACAGCAGCACAGCGGCACTTCCAGAAAAACAACGATGCAACCAGCAGCCACAGGCTGCATTCGAAACACCAACTTGTCCTGTTGCTTTACTCTTTCTAATCTTCCCATTGTGTTAATTGTACACCGCTCCTTTCCTATTCTATGTCCAGGCGCTGAATGACGCGTGCTGAAAGGGAGTACTCAGTTTTCACTGATTTCTTGTGTTCTTGCTTGTTACTTACAAAATGGAAGATTTTTCAAGTACTAGGGCATGCCCGTACTATATATATGCCCGTACTATATATATATCTAAAATTATATCCCCCCCCCCTCTATTTACATGAAATGGTTTGGTCCATTCGCAACGTCAAAGCGAACGGCGAACGGCTTGCGAGTACGGTGACAATCCCCCCCCTCTATTTACATGAAATGGTTTGGTCCATTCGCAACGACCACAGAACCCCCCCCTCTATTTACATGAAATGGTTTGGCCCATTCGCAACGCCAAAGCGAACGGCGAACGGCTAAATCGCCATAGCTCGGTAACTACTTGTCCGATTAATTTCAAACCTTGAAAAGGCACATCCTCGGGTCCCCAGCAATATACCTGGCAAGTTTAAAGTATATCGGACCGGTAGTTGTCGAGAAACAGCGGTCACAGACAAACATACAAACATACAAACATACAAACATACAAACAAACATACACACAGAGATTAGTGGAATTATAGATAGATATTTGTCGGTTGAGTTTGTGGTCTGTCTGTCTGTCTGTTTGTCTGTCTGTCTGTTTGTTTGTTTGTTTGTCACCGGCCTACAGGTCACAATTCTAAACCAATCCTCACGAAACTTCACCAAGTTGTATAGGTCGTCCCAATTGAGAAGCCTATTGATTTTGAGGTCAAAGGTCATCTGGACGTCAAATTTCTAAAATTGCCATTTTAAATCCGATTGACTTGAAAATTGAATAGCATTTGTATATTGAGTCACTAAATTGCGAAATGAAATATTTTTGAGGTCAAAAGGTCAAAGGTCAACTCACGGTCAAATTTTCAAAATCATAAATTTTCATCTGAAAAGCCGTCAATTTTCATCCGATTGACTTGGAAATTGAACAGCATTTGCATATTGCCTCACTGCATTGGGAAACCCAACTATTTTTGAGGTCAAAAGGTCAAAGGGCAACTCAAGGTCAAACTTCTAATATCATTTTTCATCTGAAAAATCGTCACTTTTCATCCTGTTGACCCGAGCTTTGATCAAGATCGTCAAACTTCATCAAGTTGTAGAGGTCGTCACAACTGAGATGCATATTGACTTTGAGGTCAAAGGTCATCTGGAGTTCAAATTTCTAAAATCACCATTTTAAATCTGAATGACTTAAAAATTGAACAGCATTGGTATATTGAGTCGCTAAATTGGGAAACCAACTATATTTGAGGTCAAAAGGTGAAAGGTGACCTCAAAGTCAAATTACCAAAATCATCACTTTTCATCTGAAAAACCGTCAATTTTCAACCGATTGACTTGAAAATAGAAGAGCATTTGCACATTGCCTCATTGAAATAGGAAACGTACTATTTTTGAGGTCAAAAGGTCAAAGGTCAACTCAAGGTCAAACTTCCAAAATCATTACTTTTCATCTGAAAAACCATCAATTTTCATCTGATCAACTTGAAAATTGAACAGCATTTGCATATCAAGTCACTAAATAGGGAAACCAACTATTTTTGAGGTCAAAAGGTCAAAGGTCAACTCAAGGTCAAACATCCAAAATCATCGATTTTCATCTGAAAATCATCAATTTTCATCCGATTGACTTGAAACTTTAACAGCATTTGCATATTGCATCACTGAATTGGGAAACCAACTATATTCGAGGTCAAAAAGTCAAAGGTCAACCCAAGGTGAAACTTCTAAAATCATCAATTTTCATTTGAAAAAATCATCACTTTTCATCCTTTGAGCTTTGATCGAGATCGTCAATTTTAATCTGGATGAAATGGACAATTTGATGGATCAATGGCATCCTTTTCATCCTTTGAGCTTTGATCGAGATCGTCAATTTTAATCTGGATGAAATGGACAATTTGATGGATCAATGGCATCCTTTTGGGGGGAGGGGTGGGGAGCCGGTGGATTTTGCAAGTATCGTGCTCTGCATGACGTCTTCTTGTTTGTTTGAATGTTTGTTTGTCCGGGCTATATCTAGTCAGGTTCACTATGTCAATAAATTATATTTCATTCAAAATCATGGTAGATTAGCAAACCTATACATTTTTGGAAAGGTTATAGCATAAGGAAACTAAAAATCAATGTTTACATTTGGAGAGATACCTGTATGGCGGCCATTTTGGATTTTCAAAATGGCCACTGTAAAATACATATTTTGTTCTATTTCTGCCTCTAATTACCCTAAAAACTTTTTAAAATATACTAAACCTATATTTTCAGGGACAAGGAATCCAATGAAAGTATCAAATTAGTGCTATGGGGAATGGTAAGACACGAATCAAAGGTTTTGAATTGCAAAATACTGTGGCGGACACGAAAGCCCACTGGTGTGGTGACATCATTCCGCGCACCAAGTGGGCGGCGGCCACGCCCGAGGGGTAGGCGTGGCCTGAGGATATACACGGGGCGCGCAGCCCGGAGCGCGCTAGTGTTACAGTGAGCTCCTGAAATAAAGACGCTTATAAGTTACCGCTTGTCCGCTTCCTCCTTGCTCGCAAGCAGTGCGCGTAACGCCGCGCATTACTGGTGACCTCGACGTTGGATCTGCCGGAGCGATCCTTCCACACACGACGCCATTGCCATGGCCAACTTCATCAAACTTCCCGAATTTTGGGAGGCCCAGGCCGAAGTCTGGTTCGTCCAAGCCGAAGCCCAATTTCAGCTTCGGCGCCTCACCGGCGACGACACGCGTTACTGCCACGTCGTCGCCTCCCTCGGGCCCGGCACGGCCGCTCGAGTTGTGTCCGTCCTTCGCCACCCACCGGACGGCCACAAGTACGAGGCACTCAAGCGGCTACTCCTAGCCACATTCGGCCTCACGGACGATGCACGGGCCGACTGCCTCCTGGATCTCCCCGAGCTCGGCGACACGCGCCCGTCGGTCCGAATGGACCATATGCTGTCACTGTTGGGCGACGAAGCCCCCGGTTCTCTATTCCGGGTGCTTTTCCGTCGCCAACTTCCGGCGCAGGTTTGCCTGGCGTTGGCCGGGACCGTGCTAACGGAACCCCGAGCATTGGCAGCCGAGGCGGACAGGTACTTTGCGGCCGTCACGGACCTCGAGGCTGATGCTGCTGATCCACAGCATCAGCTTACACAGCATACGCAGCATGCTGATACGCACCTCGTGACCGCTGCCACGCCCCGCCCACCACCGCGGCGAAAACCGCCACCGCGGGGAAAACCGCCAACTCCACCGGCCTGGCAGAGCCAGCCGCGCTCCTCCAGCTCCACCACCTGGTGCTGGTTCCACGCCAAGTTCGGCCACGAGGCTCGGCAGTGTCATCCGCCATGCTCCTTCAACAGGTCGGGAAACGCCCGGGCCGGCGCTCAATAGTGGCGATGAGCGCCGGCCGTTCGAGCAGCCTGCTGTTCATAACGGACACCTTATCCGGGCGCCGTTACCTGTGCGACACGGGAGCGCAGGTGAGTGTCATTCCCGCCGGTACGTCAGACAAGCACGCCGCGGGCGGGGGCCCCGCGCTGCTTGCCGCGAACGGGATGCCCATCCGTACGTACGGAAAACGCTGCCTCTCTCTGCGGTTCGGAGGGCAGGTTTTCCGATGGACGTTCGTCACCGCCGACGTGCCCATGGCACTGCTTGGCGCGGACTTCCTGTGCGCTAATGGGCTCCTGGTCGACGTAAAGCGCAGACGTCTTGTCCAGGCCGAGACGTTCAGCTCGCTCGCTTGTGCGCTGCCCAGCTCGTCGAGCAGCTCAACGAGCGGCTCGCCGAGCGGCTTGCCAAGCGGCTTGCCGAACGGTTCGGTTCCGGCCACGTTGATCTGTACGCTTCCGGCAGCGGATGCATTCACCCACCTCCTCGCCAGCTTCCCGGCCCTCACGCGGCCCACCTTCTCGGCGGGGGCCGTCAAGCACGGGGTGGCCCATCACATCCCCACCGTCGGGCCACCGGTCTACGCCCGGGCACGCCGCCTCGAGCTGACGAAGCTGGCGGTGGCAAAACCGGCGTTCGCTACCCTGGAGTGACTCGGCATCGTTCGGCGCTCGGAGAGTGCTTGGGCATCGCCGCTGCACATCGTGCCGAAGCCCGGCGGGGGATGGCGACCGTGTGGGGACTATCGCCGTCTCAATGACGCCACCACTCCCGACCGCTACCCCGTCCCCCACATTCAGGACTTTTCCGCCCGTTTGGCGGGCATGTCCTTCTTCTCAAAGGTGGACCTCATACGCGGCTACCATCAGGTCCCCGTCAGGCCGGAGGACGTCCCGAAGACGGCGGTCATCACGCCATTCGGACTCTTCGACTTCATGCGGATGCCCTTAGGTCTGAAGAATGCGGCTCAGGAGTTCCAGCGACTGATGGACAGCGTCCTGTGCGACTTGGATTTTGTCTACGTCTACCTGGACGATATCCTCGTCGCCAGCGCGTCCCGCGAAGAGCACCTACGCCACCTCCGCACGCTCTTCGAACGCCTGGGCCAGCATGGCCTGATTGTGAACCCCGCAAAGTGCCGGTTCGGCGTCACCGTAATCGATTTTCTGGGGCACCGTGTCACCAGGCACGGAGCAGTCCCCCTGCCGGCCAAGGTGGAGGCGGTGAAGGGGTTTCCGCGCCCCCGCACGATCAGAGGGCTGCAGGAGTTCCTGGGCATGGTGAACTTTTACCATCGGTTCCTGCCCCGTATCGCCCAGCTCCTGCGCCCCCTGCACGAAGCTCTCCGAGGTAAGCCGGGCAAATGCGACGTTACCTGGACCGAGCAGATGGACACGGCGTTCACGGGCGCGAAGCTCGCCTTGGCTAACGCCACCATGCTCGCGCACCCGGCGCCCGATGCACCGATCGCCCTCACCACCGACGCCTCGGACTACGCGGTGGGCGCGGTGCATGAGCAATGGCTGCGTGGAGCTTGGAAACCGCTGGCGTTCTTTAGCCGGCAGCTTCGCCCGCCCGAACGCCGTTACAGTACCTTCGACCGCGAGTTGCTCGGGCTTCACTTGGCGGTCAGGCACTTCCACCATCTGCTCGAGGGCCGTGCGTTCACGGCCTTCGTCGACCACAAGCCGCTGATCTTCGCGATGGGCAAGGTCACCGAGCCGTGGTCGGCCCGGCAGCAGCGTCGCCTCTCGGCCGTGTCCGAGTACACGACGGACATCCGGCACGTCGCGGGGAAGGACAACCCGGTGGCGGATTGCCTTTCCCGGGCTGTCGCCCACGCAGTCCACCTCGGCATCGACTATGCCCGGATGGCAGCGGACCAGGCCGCTGACCCTGATGTCCAGGCCTTGCGGACCGCCATCACGGGCCTCCGCGTCACCGAGGTGCCGTTCGACGGCGCGGGCGCGGCCCTCTTGTGCGACGTCTCCCTCAGGCGGCCTCGCCCCATCGTGCCCGCTGGCTGGCAGCGGCAGGTGTTTGACGCCATCCACGGCCTGTCCCACCCGGGCGCGAGGGCCTCCCAAAGGTTGATCGCCGACAAGTTCGTCTGGCATGGCCTCCGGAAGGCCGTCCACGGCTGGGCCAGGACGTGCCTCGCGTGCCAGCGCGCCAAGGTGCACCGGCACACCCAGGCCCCGTTGGCCCCGTTCACGGTGCCAGAACGCCGGTTTGACCACGTCCACGTGGACCTGGTGGGACCTCTGCCCCCCCCTCGTGGGGTTTCACCCACGTCCTCACCATGGTGGACCGCACCACCCGGTGGCCGGAGGCCGTGCCCTTGGCGTCGACGACGGCGGCGGACGTCGCGCAGGCTTTCATCGCCACCTGGGTCACCCGGTTCGGCGCCCCCTCATACATCTCGTCCGACCGCGGCCCCCAGTTCACCTCGGAGCTCTGGGGGGCGGTCGCGCAGGGGCTCGGGGTCCGGCTGCACCGAACCACGGCCTACCACCCCCAGGCTAACGGCCTGTGTGAGCGATTTCACCGCTCATTGAAGGACGCGCTCCGGGCCACCCTCCACGACGGCGGCTGGGTCGACAGGCTCCCCTGGGCCTCCGGACGGCGCCCAAGGAGGACCTGCGCGCATCCGCGGTGGAGTTGGTCTTCGGGCAACCGCTGCGGGTGCCGGGCGAGTTCCTCCCCGACTCCACGGCACCATGGTCAGGCACAGCAGCGCTCCGCTCTGCAAGAGACCGCCCAGAGGTTCGCCCCGGTGCCAACGGCATGCCACGGGCACCCACCGACGCACGTCGCCCCGGAGCTTCGCACGGCGGAGTACGTCTTCGTCCGCCACGATGCCCACCGGACACCACTGCGGCCCCCGTACGACGGGCCTTTCCGCGTGCTGGAGACAGGGGCGAAGCACTTCACCCTGGACATCGGCGGTACTCCTGACCGCGTTTCTGTAGACCGCCTCAAGCCGGCCCACCTCGACGTGGACCATCCACCGCCAGTGGCCCGACCCCCGCGTCGGGGCCGCCCCCCTGCGGGCGGACCCCCGGCACCGCCCAGCCCCGCCGCCCCCCGGTCCTGCACCCATCCCAGGGGCAGCCAGGGGCATCCCACCTGGCATCCCTGCACCCCGGACGCCGCCAATCGCCAGGGGGCGCTTCGGCCGGGTCATTCGTCTGCCCCGCAAACTGGCCCTCCAGGTGCGCGGGAATTCTGGGGGGGGCGTGTGTGGCGGACACGAAAGCCCACTGGCATGGTGACATCATTCCGCGCACCAAGTGGGCGGCGGCCATGCCCGAGGGGTAGGCGTGGCCTGAGGATATACACGGGGCGCGCAGCCCGGAGTGCGCTAGTGTTACAGTGAGCTCCTGAAATAAAGATGCTTATAAGTTACCGCTTGTCCGCTTCCTCCTTGCTCGCAAGCAGCGCGCGTAACGCCGCGCTTTAATACTGTCTTTATATTCGCGATAAGTTGCATAATCAAATACATGTTATCATTTTGTACAGGCAGTTAATAACATCAAAATGTGTCACAATAATTCATATCACCCAACATACACAGGCAGTCAGCAAAATCATACATATTAATGCAGGCAGTATAACTTCACATCTACACAGGCAGTCAATGACAAAATATACACAGGCAGTCAATGGCATCAAACATACACGATTACAGAATATGCCATTTAGAGTTCGTCATCACTGTCCTGTGTGTCGTATCCGACAATATAGTCCACATCGTTTTCACAGTCCGTTCCACACAAGCAAAGGTCGGTCAAATTGATTGGCAAATCGAATTGGTCGAATGGTCGATCGAATCGAATTCGATGAATCGAATCGAATCGATCGAATTGGTCGAATGGTCGATCGAAGCGATTGGTCGAATGGTCGAATTGGTCGAATGGAATTGGTCGATTGGTCGAATTGGTCGAATTGGTCGAATCGAATTGGTCGGAATTGGCAAATGTAAACATTGATTTTCAGATTTTCCATGTAATAACGTTTCCAAAAATGTATAGGTTTGCTAATCTACCATGATTTTGAATGAAAAAACATAGTGAACCTGACTAATCTCAGCCATCTCTTGAGCTAGGAAGCTGAAATTTCGGCACAATAGCGAGTAAGTACTTTGACAAAAACAGTATTTTTTGTTTTTTGATTGATTAATTAATAGATCAATTACTTAATTATTATAGATTTATTAAGTACTTATTTATTAACCTTTCCATTTGGGCAATATCTCAGGCACCTTTTGAGCTAGGAAGGTGATGTTTGGTCATGACAATGACCAAGTGATTTGTCTGTAAAGGGTGTTTTTGATTTATTGATTAATCAATTAATAAATTAATTATTTAATTACTTGATTAATGACTTCATCATTTTTCTTTTTTTAAGTTACAGATTCGGATGAAACGGTGGTGGTTTAGGTATTCTATTAGCCAGTTGATTAATAGTTTAATTATTTTACGATTACTATTTATTTATTTTTGGTATTAATCACTTATTAATTTTCTTTCTCATCTGGGCAATATCTCAAGCATCTTTTGAGCGAGGAAGCTGATATTCAGGCACAACAGTGACCAAGTGATGTGGTTATAAAGGATATTTTTTATTTATTGATTAATCAATTAATCGATTAATTATTTATTTTCGATTAATGACTTATTTAAATTAATTTTCAAAAAGTTACAGCTTCGGATCAAACACTGGTGGTTGAGGTATGCAATTAGCAAATTGATTAAGAAATTATTTTACGATCGTTATTTAGTGATTTTAGTTATGCAATTAATCAATCCATTATTGTACACCTCTCCCTCCCAAACTGTCGCTATGTGCTACACGGCGGCAACGCCTCAGGCGCCCCGGAAATGCCTCGCGCTGGAGGATGTTATTTATTTATTTGGCATGGGGGCAGTGTACTTTGAATGTATTTGAACTTGTTTTATTAGTCCCCTACCGGTGTACACCTGGAGGGGACTAGAGGTTTGCACTCCGTCCCTCCGTCTGTCCGTCCGTCGCGCAAAGAACAGTTTTCCGGACTTTTTTTTCTAAACTCTTAATGCTAATGATTTCAAACTTGGTACATGGTTTCCTCATGATAAGTTACAGATCAAGTTCGAACTTCACGACGTTTTGATCATTTTTGACAAAGTTATGGCACTTTGAACTTTGGTAATTTCCCCAACAGTTTTCCGGACGACAGACTACCGGTAGGGGACATGTTTTGCAGCGCAATACTCAGAATGCTTGTTTTAATTTGATCTTTAATTAGGTTACCTCTGCATTAAAATGCAGAGGAATACCTTTTGTTTTTCCTTGGAATTTCTTATTATGTTTCCTCTGCATGAAATGCAGAGGAATACCTATTGTTTCTCCTCGAGTTTTTTTTCATCAAATGATCGGCTAGGCTCGTAGAATTTTTAAATGCTAATGATGACGTCATAGGTCACGTGGTATGGGCACCATCTTGTAAAACACCTTCAACTTTGCCCCTCTGTATCTCCGAAACGGCTCAATGGAAAAATTTGAGGAATGGCTCATTCTAAAGAACTCTGCAATGGGAACAAAAAACATGTGTATTGAGTATATCAAAAATGCTAACGTTAAGAGGTTAGAATTCGTCAAACACAGTTTTTCTCCCCCGAAAAAGAGATTTTTCCCCCAGATGCTTAGTTAAAAAAAACTCAGAATGCGAAAATTTTCGAAGTCATACGTCACATGGTTCGGCCGCCATCTTGTTTTCCGTGAAAAAACACAAAAAACCCTTTTTCTCCGCAACGGCTGAACGGATCGAGCCCAAACTTGGCATGCATATTCGCATACCCATGGCGAACAAAAAAGTCAGCGAGCACGATGTCATCCGACACGTGGTTTCAGAGTTATGATGTTTTCAAATCTCAAACTAGAAATGGAATCACCTCCATAATTTGTGGAGGTATCGAGTGGAAACTTTACACAAATGTTCCTCATGGGGGGATGTTTAATCGTTAGTTGAGACGTTTTTTTAAGTCACATGGTTTGGCCGCAATAAATAATGGAAGTTAAATTTTAAAAAGCTTGTAACTCTTGAACCACTGCATGGATCGACTTGAATTTTTAATACAATGTAGCTCTCATCGGGTGGAACAAGTGTGCAAAATTTCAAGATGATTGGATGTACGGTCGCGAAGCTAAAGTCTTTATTGTTGAAAGAGGAACAAACACACCATTTTGTCCCGCCAGGCCACATTTCCCAGTGCTTTTGCCATTTTCAGTTTTAATTTCCTTTAAAAAACATTTTCTCTGCAATAATAGGGCCGATTGAGATAAAATTTTCACCATAGGAGGCACTCGGTCTGTAGAATATTTTAATGGTAATTATGATGTCGCAGGTCACGTGGTTCGGCCGCCATCTTGTTTTTCGTGAAAACACGAAAATCCATTTTTCTCTGCAACGGCTGAACAGATCGAGGCCAAACTTTGCAAGCAGAATCGCATACCCATGACGAACAAAAAAGTCAGCGAGCACGACATCATCCGACACATGGTTTCAGAGTTATGACGTTTTTAAGCATGAACCTTTAAAACCTAGCTCCTCCCTCATTTTTGATCCAATCGAGGAGAAACTTCACAGCTCTGTTCAGCATGTCAGTCTACTAAAATGTAATTTTAGAATTTGCGATAGGTCACGTGGTTTGGCAGATATCGTTAATTAAACGATTTTTTTTTTTAATGGATATCTTTTGAATCGCTTTGTTGATCGACGTGAAACTTCATACTCTAGTAGAAGTCATGAAGAGTAACAAGTGTGCAAAATTTCAAGATGATTGGATGTACGCTCGCGAAGCTATAAGTCTTTATTGTTGAAAGAAGAAGAAACACACCATTTTGTCCTCCCAGGCCACATCTCCCAGTGCTATTGCCATTTTAAGTTTTAATTTCCTTTAAAAAACATTTTCTCTGCAATAATAGGGCCGATTGAGATAAAATTTTCACCATAGGAGGGACTCGGTCTGTAGAATATTTTAATGGTAATTATGACGTCGCAGGTCACGTGGTTCGGCCGCCATCTTGTTTTTCGTGAAAACACGAAAACCCCTTTTTCTCTGCAACGGCTGAACAGATCGAGGCCAAACTTTGCAGGCAGAATCGCATGCCCATGACGAACAAAAAAGTCAGCGAGGGCGACGTCATCCGACACATGGTTGCAGAGTTATGACGGTTTAAACCATGAACCTTTAAAACGTAGCTCCTCCCTCATTTTTGATCCAATCGAGGAGAAACTTCACAGGTCTGTTCAGCATGTCAGTCTACTAAAATGTCATTTTAGAATTTGCGATAGGTCACGTGGTTTGGCAGATATCGTTAATTAAACGATTTTTTTAAAAAAAAATGGATATCTCTTGAATCGCTTTATTGATCGACGTGAAACTTCATACTGTAGTAGAAGTCATGAAGAGTAACAAGTGTGCAAAATTTCAAGATGATTGGATGTACGGTCGCGAAGCTATAAGTCTTTATTGTTGAAAGAAGAAGAAACACACCATTTTGTCTTTCCAGTACGTGCTCACGATAACGCGATCTCCCGCGGTCATTTGAACCGCAAAAAAAATTATAATTGCAGCTTTGTCAATAACTGAGGCATATTAACAAACGAATGAAACAGATTTGCTCAAATTCTGACTATTTTTAACTCGATCGTATTTCACTGAAAGTAAGCCCATCAAGGCGCGTACGTAATACACGGAAATACAATGGCCCATTTGCGCATATGCAAACATCCATCCACATATTACGTAAGGTGCTGTGCGAGAAGGAAATGGCTGTCATGGTCGTAATTGGTCTTGAAATTTGCGCAAATAAATGCCCTACACGATGCCGTTTATTTCGTCACAATCCATCCAGCCGATCTGAAGTTATATGAAGAAATGCATTTACGTCGTGACGTCATCACGCGATTTTCGAATTCAGACGTCTTTTCGGAAATTAAATAAAGATATAAATCGAAATGAATCATGTCCGCGATCTGCGCATGCGCGGTTTTCTCAGTCGCTTTTCAGTGGCATCGCAGTGCAACCCATCTGCGCATGCGCCAGCTATTGAAAATTGGGTCGCCACGGCAAAATCCAAGATGGCCGCCACCATGTATGTCTGAACCTTGCAACCTGCATATCTTGAAAAATAAGCGAAGTAGCAACTTCTAATTTGGTGTGTGGGTGTATCTAGGCACAAGGAAGAACGCTATCGAAAATTGGGTCGCCACGTCAAAATCCAAGATGGCCGCCACCATATATATGTCTGACCTTGCAACCTGCTTATCTTGAAAAATAAGCGTGTGTGTGTGTAGGGGGGATGTGTGTGTGTGGGGGGGTGGAGGGATGTATGTGTGTGTTTGTGTGTAGGTGGGTGGGGGGGTTGGTTGTGTGTGTGTGTGTGTTTGTTTGGTGGTAGGGGTGTGGGTGGGGTTAGGGGGGATGTGTGTATGTGTGTGTGCGTGTGTGTGTGTGTGTGTGTGTGTGTGTGTGTGTGTGTGGGAGGGGGTAGGGGGGATGTGTGTGTGTGTGTGTGTGTGTGTGTGTGTGTGTGTGTGTGTGTGTGTGTGTGTGTGTGTCGGGGTTGTATCCAAGGGGGTTGTGTCAAAGCATGTCCAATGAAAGTGGGGTTGTATCACAAGTGGGGTTGTATCAAAAGTGGGGTTGTATCAACAGTGGGGTTGCATCAAAAGTGGGTGCGAGTAAACCGGTCATCACTGCCAGCAGTTTTAAAGTGGCAGTTCTAGTTTTTCTTGTTATTATTCTTCCACGTTATTTTTCACGTCTGGAAACTTTTAAATTAATGTTCTCAGCAACCGTTGGTCCGATTGACACGAAATTTTCACCAAGTGACTGGCTAGGCACATATAATTTTTTATTGCTAATTATGACGTCATATGTCATGTGATATTGGCGCCATCTTGGAAAATACCTTCAAATTTGCCCATCCATATCTCCGAAATGGCTCAATGGAAAAAATGAAGTCATGGCTCATTCTAAAGAACTCTTCAATGGGACCAAAAAACCTGTTTATTTAGGATATTAGAAGTGCTAACATTATGAGGTTAGAATTCGACAAATAGATCCCTTGCTCCCACGAATATGATTTTTTTTTACATAACCTTAGCTTAAAAAAACTTCAGAATGCAAAAAATTTCAATGTCATATGTCACATGGTTCAGCCCACATATTGTTTTTCATGAAAAACACTAAACAGCCCTTTTTCTCCACAACGGCTGAACAGATGGAGCCCACACTTTGCATGCGGAATCACATGCCCATGATGAACAAAAAGTTTCCGCCTGACGACGCCATACATCGCATCATTTAGGAGTTATGACGTTTTTAAGTATAAACTTCAAATCCTGTCTCCTCCATAATTTCTGAAGATATCGAGTCGAAACTTTACACACATGTTCCCCATGGGGGGGACGTTAAAACGTTACTTGAGAAATTTTGATAAGTCACATGGTTTGGCCGCAATAAATAATTGAACAAAAATCATAAAAAGCTTCTATCTCTTGAACCGTTGCATTGATTGACTTGAAATTTTAATTTAATGTAGCTCTTATCAAGTGGTATGAGTGTTTGAAATTTCAACATGATTGGTTATATGGTCTGTAAGCTAGAAGTCGTTATTGCTGGAAGAATAATAAACGCAACACTTTTCCTTCTCAGGCCATGCAACGGACTGTGCCATTGCCATTTTTTGGATTTATTTCCTTTACAAATCATTTTCTCTGCAATAGTTGGACTGATTGACAGGAAATTTTCACCATAGGAGCGCCTCGGCCTGTAGAATGTCAATGGTAATTATGACATCACAGGTCACATGGTACGGAAACCGAAAAACGGCAATGATCAAAATGAAAATGATCAAAACATCTTGGTAAAACCGAAAAACGTTGCACCACTATATTTCCAAAACCGCTGCACAGAAAAAATTGAGATGTATCTCATTGTAAAGTACTCTCCATGCAGAATAATATACATGAATGATGATGTCATAGGTGCCTCCATTATGATGTCATAATTCGACAAGAAAAAAATTTCATCCGATCAGGATGAAACTTCTTGAGCATCATCTAGGGATAAATTGATGGAGCTTTAATTACGATGAAAGTGAGGTTGTATTGAAGTGGGGTTGTATCGAAGCGTGTCTAATGAAAGCGGGGTTGTATCAAAGTGAGGTTGTATCAAAGCGTGTCTGATGAAAGTGAGGTTGCATCGAAGCAGGGTTGTATCAAAGCGTGTCTGATTAAAGCGGGGTTGTGTCAAAGCGAGGTTGCATCAACGCGTATCCGATGAAAGTGAGGTTGTATCAAAGCAACGTTGTATCAAAGTGGGGTTGTATCAAAGTGTGTCCAATGAAAGTGGGGTTGTATCCAACAGGTTTGTATCAAAGTGGGGTTATATCAAAGCATGTCGAATGAAAGTGGGGTTGTATCCAAGCATGTCGAATGAAAGTGGGGTTGTATCCAAGCGGGGTTATATGAAAGTGGGGTTGTATCCAAGCGGGGTTATATGAAAGTGGGGTTGTATGAAAACGGGGAGGCAGAGGAAACCGGTCATCACTGCCAGCAGTTATAAAGTGGCAGTTCTAGTTTAACTAATTTTGCCTTTCTACCTCGGAGTGGTTTTCCTAACAACGAAATGCGGGAGCTTTCACCGTGATCCCATACTATTCCTCAATGGGTCCACAATCCTCTTAAACACTTTAGACCCATTCATGACCCTTATAAGACTTTAGACCCCTCTAATTACACTGGGATGGGGAGGGAGTGGAGAGCACCATTGACACTTTTCGCAATTTTCTTGCGCACATTTTGATCTCGCACACAAATGAATAAAATTAGTTTATTGCATCACTGATTCGGCAATAATTACACCATTTAACATATGAGGGAAAAAATAATTTTGTGATGATCATTGCGTCTGCAAATTTTTAAGTTCTTCGGGCCTTCGATCTATGCGTGTGCAAATTTTCAAGTTCATCGGACTTTTGGAGGCCGAGGTCTGAGGGCTGGCCTGGGAGACCCCTGCCCCAGTCAGGAAAAGCTCAAACTCACCCAGTTCAGTTAGGGTTAAGATCCTTGAGATACTTTATACCCCTGAAATCCCTTCGACGGGCCAGACATTTAGACTCGTTTTGCCTTTTTCAGACCCTTAAGCCACTTTAGACAACCGGCAGATTTTGGGAGAGGGCAGAGGGGGTGGGGGGCGTGGGAGAGTGCCCCTCCTTAATTTTTTTCATCTATCTATAATTCCAGTAATCTCTGTGTGTTTGTTTGTTTGTACGTTTGTACGTTTGTTTGTCTGTGACCGCTGTTTCTCGACAACCACGGGTCCGATATACTTTAAACTTGCCAGGTATATTGCTGGGGACCCGAGGATGTGCCTTTTCAAGGTTTGAAATTAATCGGACAAGTACTTACCGAGCTATGGCGATTTAGCCGTTCGCCGTTCGCTTTGGCGTTGCGAATGGACCAAACCATTGCATGTAAATAGAGGGGGGGGGGTTCTGTGGTCGTTGCGAATGGACCAAACCATTCATGTAAATAGAGGGGGGGGGGGGGTTCTGTGGTCGTTACTGCCACGTGGTTTCAAAGTTTTTTTTTGTTGTTGTTGTTTGCACGCATGTTTTTTTGCACCCACGTACGGGCACGCCCTAGGATGTTTACACACACACACCCCTACACAAATTTTTTTTTTTTTTTTTTTTTGGCAAGGAACGGGCACCCACGTACGGGCACGTCCTAGCTTATATATAGTACGGGCATGCCCTAGTTAGTTTACAATTTAGATAAAAACAACATCCCGGTTTTAAACGTGAGTACCAAAGCGAAACAGAACCAAAGTGCGTGGATTTCTTCCTGCAGCCACTGCCGATATCACGGTATTTGCATCGAGTGATGTGATTGACTGCATCCTTTTACAAATTAGATTAACAACTTTGGGTCAAAGAGAGCATGTAGAAGAGGTAACAAATGCACATGAAACACGTGCGACTGTAACCCAACCTCAAACAAACAGGTGTCATCAGCAGTTGTACAATTGTGTTTTGGATGCTGTAACTGCAGAGTTAGAGAGAAGATGCTCAAAAGAATCAATGCAAATTGCTGAAGCATGCGACTGAGTGTTAAGATGCCACAAAAATGCCATTAATCTACATCTTCTCTTGTGACTCAGTGTTAAGATGTTACAAACATGGTATTGATACACATCCATTCATGTGACTGAGTGTTAAAGCGCAGCACAAAGTTCAAGCTCAGCAAAAACACACCACCATGATGAGAACATGAAAATCAACATGCCAAGCGCAGCACGAACACACCACCATGGTGAGAACATGAAACCCAATATGCCAAGCGCAGCACGAACACACCACCATGATGAGAACATGAAATTCAACATGCCAAGCGCAGCACGAAAACACCACCATGATGCGAACATTAAATTCTACTTGCCAAGCGCAGCACGAAAACACCACCATGATGCGAACATGAAAAATAACATGCCAAGCGCAGCATGAACACACCACCATGGTGAGAACATGAAACTCAACATGCCAAGCACAACAAAAAACACACCACCATGATGAGAACATGAAACCTAACATGCCAAGCGCAGCACGAAAACACCACCATGATGCGAACAGGAAACTCAACATGCCAAGTGCAGCACGAACACACCACGATGATGAGAACATGAAACTTAACATCCCAAGCGCAACAAGAAACACACCACCATGATGAGAACATGAAACCTAACATGCCAAGCGCAGCACGAAAACACCACCATGATGCGAACATGAAACTCAACATGCCAAGCTCAGCATGAACACACCACCATGATGAGAACATGAAACCCAACAAGCCAGCACGAACACACCACCATGATGATAACATGAAATCCAACATGCGAACCACAGCAAGAACACACCACCATGATGAGAACATGAAACAACATGCCAAGCGCAGCACGAACAAACCACCATGTTGAGAACATGAAACCCAACTTGCCAAGCGCAGAACGAACACACCACCATGATGAGAACATGAAACTCAACATGCCAAGCGCAGCACGAACACACCACCATGATGAGAACATGAAACTCAACATGCCAAGCGCAGCACGAACAAACCACCATGATGAGAACATTAAACCCAACTTGCCAAGCGCCGCACGAACACACCACCATGATGAGAACATGAAACTCAACATGCCAAGCGCAGCACGAACAAACCACCATGATGAGAACATGAAACCCAACTTGCCAAGCGCAGCACGAACACACCACCTTGCTGAGAACATGAAACTCAACATGCCAAGCGCAGCACGAACAAACCACCATGATGAGAACATGAAACCCAACTTGCCAAGCGCAGCACGAACACACCACCATGATGAGAACATGAAACTCAACATGCCAAGCGCAGCACGAACAAACCACCATGATGAGAACATGAAACCCAACTTGCCAAGCGCAGCACGAACACACCACCATGATGAGAACATGAAACTCAACTTGCCAAGCGCAGCACGAATACACCACCATGCTGAGAACATGAAACCCAACATGCCAAGCGCAGCACGAACACACCACGAACGCAGATGAGCGCATTCCGCTCGCGCCGCACAAACTTGGCTTCACACTTTCTTAATGAATCCTAATGCAGTGTAAAACTCATCAGGAAGGAGATAATCATCCCTGCAAAGTCAAAACAGACACGCGTCATTTAGCGCTTCGAGCTGACGGGCAAAAGCGCCATCTGTGCACAATCCGTGCTGAACGCGCCACGCGGACCCTCAGAGGGGGCTACAAGAGCATCCGAGGGGCTCTGTGACCCTACGAGGGGGCTCCACGACCTTCGAGGGGGCTATGAGAGCCAACGAGGGGCTATCAGAGCCAACGAGGGGACTAAGAGAACATCCGAGGGGGCTATGAGAGCCAACGAGGAGGCTACGAGAGCATCCGATGGGGCTCTGCGACCCTTGAGGGGGCTATGAGAGCCAACGAGGGGGCTACGAGAGCATCCGTTGGGGCTCTGCGACCCTCCGAGGGGGCTCTGCGACCATCACGGGGGCTATGAGAGACAATGAGGGGGGCTAAGAGAGCATCTGAGGGGGCTCTGCGACCCTCGAGGGGATATGAGAGCCAACTATGGGGCTAAGAGAACATCCGATGGGGCTCTGCGACCATCACGGGGGCTATGAGAGCCAATGAGGGAGGCTAAGAGAGCATCTGAGGGGGATCCACGACCCTCGAGGGGATATGAGAGCCAACTAGGGGGCTACAAGAGCATCCGAGGGGACTCTGCGACCCTCAGAGGGGCCTCCGCAACCCTCGAGGGCATAAGAGAGCCAACGAGGGGGCTCCATGACCATCAAGGGAGCTGAGAAAGCCAACGAGGGGGCAAAGAGAGCCAACGAGGGGGCTACGAGAGCATCCGAGGGGACTCTGCGACCCTCCGAGGGGACCAAGAGAGCAAACGAGGGGCTACGAGAGCATCTGGGGGGCTCCGTGACCCGCCGAGTGGGCTCAACGTGTTTCTGAGGGGCTCGGCGACCCTCTTAGGGGGCTATGAGAGCCAACGAGGGGGCTCCTCGATCCTCAGAGGGGGCTCGGCATGTCTCCAAGGGGGCTCGACGTGTCTCCGAGGGGGCTCTGCGACCCTCCGAGGGGACTCCACAGATAGAGTGCTGTGGGGTCTTCGCACCGCATAGTCCATGCTTTCAGGATAATTAAATGAACAGGTGGGACCTCGTCTGCAGTTACCTTCGTACGTACAAATTGAAACAGGTCGGAGTCTACCACTGCCATTCACACGCATGCAGTGGAACGATTGCCTGGGAGGGGGTCTACTCGTGCAGTACACCCCACATGGGTGAACCCCTTCAAGGGTGCTTTGAGGTGCTTTGTTGACATGCTTGAAAAAAAAACAAGGAATCTTTCCTGCGGTGGAACAGGTCGTGCGATATTTTCCTCCCGAGACTCGTCTACATCGGGACAAATGAGCGGATTCATGACGTCATGGGTGTGTAAAAGTACTGACTACACGAACGTACCTATAACGTACTGAGTAATTCGGCAAAAAAAATTTTGCCAGATTGTTTGCTCTATAAATAATACATATCCACCATTTTTACACAGCGCTCGCGAAGCGAAAAGTGGGGATAACCAATCGTGGGGCGAAAAGTAGGGTTTAGCATCGGCATCACCTGCCCTTCCATTTCCTAAGGGGACGTTGCCTGCAGCTGCTTGTGAAGTCCCAAAGTGATGCGAACATCGTAACCATTCCACTAACCTAGCTCTGACCCCTGATAACTTTTCCACCATGAAGTTGAGACAGCTTTTTATCTCGTGATATATTGATTACAAATGAGATTTAATACCTGCTGCACACCTTGATAAAGCACCTGCTGCTTTGCATTGTGGGCAAAATTAGTACACTCACGTCGGTTCAGCTTGGTTCGGTTCGGTTTGATTTGGTTGTACTGTCCCAATACTTTTGGTAACATCTCTGGACATATCTCAAGCTTTCGATACAGTCTGGAATCCCGAAGCTTTCTCCAAACTCTCTGCCTATGGAATGCAAGGTCAACTCCACTCTTGGACTTCTGACCTCGTCTACTCTCGTTGCCAACATGTGGTTCTCAAGGGAATTCTTTCTGTCCTCTTCCTGTCAAGGCTGGAGTACCACAAGGTAGTATCTGGGGTCCAGTCCTATTCTTGATCTTCATCAATGATCTCTCTGATTCTCTGGAAAATACTCTTTATGTATTTGCTGATGACCCCACCCTGTGCAGTGACATCCCTCATCCTTCAGACAGGAAGGCTGCAGCCTCTTCCCTCTTCAGACCTTGACCAAACCACAAGATGGTCAAACACTTGGGACATGTCTTTCAATCCTGACAAATCCCACTCTCACTATCTCTCTGTGTGTCTCTCTCTCAAAGCACCGTCTGGCAACTCCAGCACATCAATCTACTTTCTTAACAATCCGATATTGAGGAGGTTCGGTTCAGTCATTCCAACTTCTGGGTCTCACGTTCAGCCATGATCTTTCTAGGTTAAACCACATTTCAAAATTGGCCTCCAAATCAAATACTACTTGATGGAGAACTACTCTGCCCATGAGCTGTTGCTCCTGTCTCACATATTGTTTAGCTTGACGCCGCCATGGAAACCAAGGTCAACAAGATAATTAGAATCTCCTCCTATTAATAAGATAATTAATTAGAATCTCCCACGAAGCCGAGTCGATGGATCTTTCACTACGCCATCGGCAAGACGTTGGAGGTCTCTCTGTCTTCTTCTGCCTCCATTCTGGTCTTGCACCCCACCTGCTCTTTCCACAATTACCAAATCCCTCACCCCCACCCCCAGGTTTCTGCAGGGCACACACATGGTCCACCATATATCCCCTTCTGGTGAAACGACCTCATCCCAGGATCACACCTCACCTCCACTCATTTGCTCCTATTTTTCCCGCCTGTAGAATCAACTTCCACATTCTCTTCAATATCACTCCTCTCTGAAGACAGATCTCCACCACCATGTCAGATCATCCACACACCCAAACCAGGATCTTTTCTCCCACCATTAACCCCCACCCCCCGTCGTCCACAATTTCCAGTTTTTCCTTCTTGAGAGATCACTTAAATATCCATCTTGTCCACTCTATTTTGACCCTAAACCCTGTTTGTTGTTGGTATTCTCCTTCCCCCTCACGAATGTTCATGTTATAAAATTACCTCTTAATCTGTTTGATGTTCCCAGGATTAATCTTTATGCATTTGTTGCCATGACTTTGTATGTATGTATGCATGCATGTATGTATATATGAATGTATGTATGCATGTATGTATGTATGTATGTATGCATGCATGTATGCATGCATGTATGTATATATGAATGTATGTTGTCGCGATCCCGTCTGTGGAATGTATCCCAGCACGGAATACGGACGTAAATGTCCGGGCTTCAAGTAATCCACGTAGGGAACCAAAAGAGACGCAATAAACACAATTGTGTTTTAATCGGCCTTCTAGGGGTAAAGCACGATTATTTATTGGCTCGATCACAAAAACCATGAAAGGTAACAAAAGGTAATATGCTGCACAAGCCGGCAGGAACTGTCGGCCACAGACGCTCCAACTGGACGCAGGTAAGATCCTCGCGGCTCCAATCGACGAGCTCCGGGACTCGAAGGATACCAGGATGGAATACCACACAAGGCCGCCAGGAACGGTCGGCCAGGAGCTCCAACACGAAGCAGGCAATATAGGACTCACAGTTCCAATCTACGATCTCCGGGAATCACTCGTTCTCTTCCGGAATCACTCACTCGTACAATCCATAACTATAAACGATCAGCACCACTCGCTGTCGTGAGGCGTAACGAAAGTTCCCTCGCCTCGAGGCCTCGAACCTCCGAGCTGCGTCCGTATCATGAGATGGCGGCCGCGCTCTCTGACCCTCCAGCCTCCACCAATCACGTCCCGACTCGCCTCCCAATCGCGTGAGGCTCCAACGAGGTTACGTCAGTGGTGGGCGGGGCACTCATTTGGGTGAGAACAAAGGTGGTTTCACCGGGGGTTTCTCACAGTCCTCCCCCCCTAAGTAAAAACCCCGTCGAATAGACGGCGTTTTTAAAACCAGTATTTGTAGTAGGTGCAAATCACATGGCAAGATGATGGCGGGAATTGCTAACAGGCAATTAACGCAATTAACAATTACTAACACTTGTTAACAACAATAACGAAACAACGCAACAATACAACGCAACGCAATGGCGCAACACAATAACGCAACAATAACGCACTTATTAACGCAACAGGCAATTAACAGGCGTTAACAGGGTAAACAATGAACCAGTTTTGTTTTTTTTTTCACACACAATATTAAACACCATACACCCCATTAACATCTACCCCACAAGAGTTACACTTCACCCAAAGCACAATAGAGAAACAAGGGAGCCAAACTCAAGGTGGGGAAACATTTACAGGAGGGAAACGGACCGAGACCTAGAGCGGCGGGTTCTCCTCCGGTGTCGAGAACGACAGTCATATGCGTAATGACCCCTTTCACCGCACTGGTAACATCGATCTTTCGGGTCGAACGGCCTGCGGACCAAAGGGCGTCTGAAACGAGGCCGCCGCGACATGCCATTCGACATCTCGACGCACACCCGCGATCCGCAAATTAACCTTCCATCAAGGGCTCTGACCGAATCTTCAGCATCTCGTGGATCTTCAAACTCAACAACTGCGAATCCAGGTGGGTTCCGAGCAACCCATACGTTGCGGAGTGGTCCGTAATGCCCGAAGACCCTCCCTAGCTCGGCTCTCGCTGCTCCATTGCCCAGGTTTCCCACATATACCTTAGCATTAGCGTTCCTGCTGAATCTCGACATGGCGGGAGCGGTCCCTGAGGAGCACGGCACCTGAGGTTGGCTTGACGGGAGGCTCGGGTGGACTTCAGCTGACGCAACGTCACCGTCGGAAACTGGAGTCGAGGCGCTAGGCTCCTCGGGCCAGAGTGAAGATATGTCTGACTCCGCCACTCTCTCCGCCTGTTTACTCTGGGCTCTAGGGACCCCCCCACAGGTCAGAGTCAATGACTCCTCCCTGGCTATGGCATCATTGCCAATCAGCAAGGAGACCCCGGGTATAGGGTAGTAGGGTACTACCACACAGGTCACTGGACCCTTAAAAATGTCACTCCGGACCTCGAGGAGGGCAAGGGGGTACCGGCCAAGAACCCGGTCAATGCCCCGAAGGAGGGTATACTCGCCGGTATAACGCATCTGAGAGGCCGGAACTACCCCCACCCGGAGAACACACCGTGTCGCCCCAGTATCCCGAAGGTATTTGGTCTCAAACTTCAGCATCGAATCGGGGCCACCCACTAAGGCTGTCCCTGAATACTCCTGATGCAGTGGATGAATGGAATTAGCCCCGGTGGCAGTGACCTCGGTCACCGATGCCACCGTCGTGTGCGAGGGCCCGGCGGATGAGTTCCACTGATCTCCCTCCGACTTAACAGGAGGGTTGCCTCGGTAGGCCGGACTGGCGGGATTAGAGAAACAGCGGTTTTCACCGTGCCCCACGCGTTTGCAGAAATCGCACCAGGGCCCTGCCCTGGTCTGCGGCTCGCGAGCGCCCCCAGTGGAGGTCATCGGAGAACCCTTCCCCTCGATCCAGCCGCCGGGCAGACGGGGGGCGGTCTTGATCGCAGACTCCTCCGTCTTACGAAGCGACTGCGTGACTTGCAGCATTTTGCACGCCAAAACATGTTTATCAATAAGGTTGACGCAGTCTGCCAAGGAAACAGTGTCTTTGTCGACAAGAAACAATGCTAAGTCAGGCGGAAGCTGTTGATCGATACGGTAACGCACCAGGAGTTCCGCAACCGCTTGAGGTAACTCCACCTTGCTCCCCTTGAACCATCTCTGCAGCTGTTCCAACAAGGCCCGCGAATGTTCCTCATAGGTTTGACTGGACTCACGAGTCCAGCTGAAAAAATTTCTCCTATAAATACATGCGGACACCGCATAGGCATTCAAAATCTCGGCCTTCAATGCCCTGTATTTGTTTGCGTCCTCGGTTGCCATCCTCGCATATACCTCCCTCGCCTTCTCAGATAGATGGCTCACAAGATGGCCGACCCACAAGCTCTCATCAATGCCACCGGCAGCCAACAACTTCTCCGCCATCTCCAGATACGCTTCTGGCTTCGTGTCTCCCGTCCAGTCCGGCAAACGAACATGAACAGTTTCCGGGACTCTTGCAGCAGACCCCTCTGCCCGCAGTCGTTCAGTCAACATTCGCAACTCATGCTCTCTGACGCGTTCAGCTTCTGCTGCCGCATGCTCTCTCTCTGCTGCCGCCGCACGCTCTCTCTCTGCTGCCGCATGCTCTCTCGCTGCTGCCGCACGCTCTCCCTCTGCTGCCGCATGCTCTCTCTCTGCTGCTGTCCCTGCTCTGTCATTCTCCCTGTTATACATGTCAAGTTGTTGAACCGGAGTCAGCCCGGTCCAGAAGGGCGAACGCATGCATTTAGTCATGATGGGATCGCTTCCTAACATCTCGGGTTGAGTGACCGGGTCAAGGCTGCTTGCGTCGCTCACCTCGCCACCCACGTGACTGTCAACATGATCAGGTTGAACTCTCACTTCCCTGGTCGACATAGCTTGGCTACGAGTTATCATACGACCAGGCACAAAACACAACCTCAAACACAACGCTCAAACACAACGCTCTGTTGGGGAAATACGACACAACTACGCAATATCACCCGCACATCAAATTGCCAATGAGAAAAATACCACGTACAAATACTCACGTTTTTTTTTTTTTTCGGTTGTTTGGAGGGATCCGAGGCTATTCGCTTATTCTTTGTCGGTTGTTTGGAGGGATCCGAGGCTATTCACTTCTCTGCCCAAGACAGCGTCCTACGGCGAGAAAGTTCCTCCCAGACGGCGTCCGCTGGTGAGAAGGCGATGAACAGATGCCAGAAGATGTCGTCCACTGCAGAATTCCCGTCTCAATCGAATGGCTCTTACTTGAATGATCCTAGGACGAGCAACCCATTTGTCGCGATCCCGTCTGTGGAATGTATCCCAGCACGGAATACGGACGTAAATGTCCGGGCTTCAAGTAATCCACGTAGGGAACCAAAAGAGACGCAATAAACACAATTGTGTTTTAATCGGCCTTCTAGGGGTAAAGCACGATTATTTATTGGCTCGATCACAAAAACCATGAAAGGTAACAAAAGGTAATATGCTGCACAAGCCGGCAGGAACTGTCGGCCACAGACGCTCCAACTGGACGCAGGTAAGATCCTCGCGGCTCCAATCGACGAGCTCCGGGACTCGAAGGATACCAGGATGGAATACCACACAAGGCCGCCAGGAACGGTCGGCCAGGAGCTCCAACACGAAGCAGGCAATATAGGACTCACAGTTCCAATCTACGATCTCCGGGAATCACTCGTTCTCTTCCGGAATCACTCACTCGTACAATCCATAACTATAAACGATCAGCACCACTCGCTGTCGTGAGGCGTAACGAAAGTTCCCTCGCCTCGAGGCCTCGAACCTCCGAGCTGCGTCCGTATCATGAGATGGCGGCCGCGCTCTCTGACCCTCCACCAATCACGTCCCGACTCGCCTCCCAATCGCGTGAGGCTCCAACGAGGTTACGTCAGTGGTGGGCGGGGCACTCATTTGGGTGAGAACAAAGGTGGTTTCACCGGGGGTTTCTCACAATGTATGCATGTATGTATGTATGTATGTATGCATGCATGCATGTATGTATGTATGCATATATGAATGTATGTATGTATATATGAATGTATGTATGTATGCATGCATGTATGCATGTATGTATGTATATATATATGAATGTATGTATGTATGTATGCATGTATGTATGTATATATATTGTTGCGGATTCTGGGATCGGCGCTCCCCTTATCAAGGGGGGGGGGGGGAGGAGGGGGTTAATCCCCTTGTCTTTTAAGCTGGCCGTCCCCCAATCCTGGAAATTATGACGCTCCTCCCGGTCGGAATCAGCTAGGGTGATTGGTCAATGGAGTCCCAAATACCTACGTAATAACCCCGACCGCGAGCAGGGAAATAACTCCCGCTCGAACCACGGACAAGATGGAAATTGCCGAGCGGTTAACAATCCGCGGGCCGAGCCATTAACAATAAAACTAAACCTGATCCTGAGCGGTTCCGAAATCGTGCCACAGGTACTCAATTGAAAGAAAGGACGGAGGCGATCGGATTAGGGAAAAACCAAGAAAGAACAAGGTACATTTATTTACAAACCAAAAGGGGGAACGAAAGTAATATACAGAAGAAGAAGAGCAAAAGGACACAGGGCAGGCTTATCTAAACAGTCTTACTTACAACCCCAGGACAAACAGACAGACTCACACGGGATGGTAGTGGTAGGAGGAGAAGGTCCAAGCAGATGGTTCCAGGCTCCGGGTCCGCGGCGAAGAATGGCAGGCAGCTTCGCGTGTCTTTTGCGCGTGACCCGACCTCATAGATATATCGGGGGACTGGGATGCAGCATACGTAATATGCGTGCCAACTCTCTCTCTCTCTCAACGTTCATCTCAGAGGGTACCCACGCGCAGATCTCGTTACAATAAGCAGGGAGTCCGTGGCGCCATTCTCTCAAAGCAGTCCTCGCGCTTGCGCTTATATAACGCGCTGTGAAATCGCTCCGCCAGGCCACGCCCGTCGGTCAGATTACATCAGCCCTGGTTGGCTGGTGGGGGCTTACCGGCCACGCCCTGGTGGTGAGTTGACGTGGCCACACCTCGTTCTTGGCACTCTGCCCCCTTCTTCTCCAAGCTTGACCGCGTGCGTAATGGCGTTTGGAGCGAGCGCTGAGGCGGCTGCGGCTGGCAGATGCGCGTAATACAATTTGGAGAGAGAGACTGGCAAAATTGACGGAATGGGGCCTATCTTCTTTAATTAATGCAATGCAGATTCAACTATTGGGAACACAGGCTTATCTGAAACACATATTAAGGAAATAACTGAAAGTCCTATGGTGTCCTACGTGTTGCATATGGCCTAACTATGGGTGCGACCTTATTAAATGATGGAATATTTACAAGAGTTATTATTTACAAGTATTTACAAGTGAGGGGTTCTCAAAACCGCAACAATATATATATATATATACATATATATATATATATATATATATACATATATATATATACAGACTTGGCATTTAATATGGAATTTTTTTTTTCTTGACTTGGGTTTACTTTCTTAACTCAGTATATCAATATGGTGAGCTTCTTTTACACTTTGGTGATTTATTTCTTAAAAGAACCATGTCACTGATGTCTGTCGCAGCAAGAAGTCAACAACAGGATTATATCACAGGTGGCGTGGCAAAATGTACGGACAGGTGCATTTGATGATTGGCTTCACAGTCGGGTATGCAAGGGTTGTTGCGTTCTGTATTCGTGGAAAACAACTGCTGCACGTCTCCAAAAGTTATTGCCGCTTCCTTTGGAGATGGTCCGTCAACTCGACAATGCTGTTTGTCATGGAGTGGTGGCTTTACGAAATTACGGCATGAAAGACCGTGCTATTGCTCGGCAGTTTTGCTTCACTCAAGGTCAGGTGTCAAAGATCCTGAAACGAAATGCTCAGAGGGGTGTCCCTACTCCAATACCGAGGCCAGGACATCCCCGCAGAACCACAAGGAGGGATGATTGCCAGCTGCACCGGATAGTCCGCAATGGCCGTACCAAGTCAGCTAATCGGCTTAGGGCTGAGTGGCAGCAACTGACAAATGTGCCTGTATCCAGAAGGCTAGTCAACCAATGACTGGTTCAAGCAGGCTATCGTGCCAGGCGTCCCCTGAGAAAGCCACGCCTGACCAGACAACACCGCCAGCACTGATTGCAGTGGCCCAGAGAGCACCGTCAATGGCAGCCAGGACACTGGAATCACGTGATGTTCAGTGACGAGTCTAGATTTGTGGTCTATCGTCAAGATGGCCGCACCCGAGTGCGCAGACAAGTGCATGAAGCCTACAACAAAGATTGTATAGTGTCAAGAGTCCAAGCTGGAGGTGGTGGGGTGACCGTTTGGGCTGCTTTTCATGCAGGGGGCAAAACTGACCTGGTTGTTCTGAATGGAAACCTGAACCAGTTCAAGTACAGGGCCATTCTGGAAGAAATATTGCTTCCATTTGCTCGTGCAGCCTTTCGAGGAAACTTTGTCTTCCAAGATGACAATGCACGGCCTCATCATGCTCGCATGATCCAACACTTTCTTGCTGACCGTGGTGTAGAGCATATGGAGTGGCCTGTCATGTCCCCGGATATGAATCCGATAGAGAACTTGTGGGCAGAATTAACGCGTCAAATCGACAACTTGGACCAGCAGCCGACCTTTGTGCGTGAATTGCAGCAGGCTATTGTCACTGCATGGCAAGCGATTCCTGTCCAAACCTTGGCAAATCTCGTGAACAGCATGCGTCAACGTGTACGTGCTCTCCTGAATGCTCGTGGGGGTTACACGAAGTACTGAACTGTAATTTTACTATCCGTAATCCCAGTCGTAATTTAACTTTTGTTTTTATTTTTTTTTAAATTGGCTAATGTGCAAAATAAAGAGATACTTCTGGAAAACGTACAGAAGTGTAACACACTACTGTCCATGAATTGAGTTCGATATCAGGTGACATCACTTTCAAGGATCAATATATTTCTTTCGAAATGTCAAATGTGGTTTTTGTTTCTTTTAAAGGTCACATTAACAAAATCTAGAATAATTTCAACATAATTCCAATGAACTTTTGGTCCTAAGACATCTTGAAAAGTAAGTTCACCCCCACAAAAAAATATTCCATATTAAATGCCAAGTCTGTATATACATATATATATATATATATATATATACTAGCAGAAGTACCCGGCATTGCCGGGTGGGGGAAGGGAGGGGAGGAGGAAGGGGAGGGGAGGGGAGGGGAACGTGGGGGGGGGGGGGAGGGGAGGAGAGGGTGGGAAGGGGAGAAGAGGGGGGGAGGGGAGAAGAGGGGGGGAGGGGAGGAGAGGGTGGGAATGGGAGAAGAGGGGGGGAGGGGAGAAGAGGGGGGGGAGGGGGAGGAGGAGAGGGGAGAAGAGGGGGGGATGGGGAGGGGGAGGGGAGGGGGGAGGGGGGAGAGGAGGGGGGAGGGGAGGGGAGTGGAGGGGGGAGGGGGAGGGGAGGGGGGAGGGGAGGGGGGAGGGGAGGGGGGAGGGGAAGGGGAGGGGAGGGGAGGGGGAGGGGGAGGGGGAAGAGGAGGGGAGGGGAATGGGGGGGAGGGGAGGAGAGTGGGGAGGGGAGAAGAGGGGGGAGGGGAGAAGAGGGGGGAGGGGGAGGGGGAGGAGGAGAGGGGGAGATGGGGAGGGGGAGGGGCAAGGGGGGAGGGGAGGGGGGAGGGGAGGGGGGAGGGGAGGGGGGAGTGGAGGGGGAGGGGGAGGGGAGGGAGAGGGGGGAGGGGGGAAGGGAGGGGAGGGGGAGGGGGGAAGGGAGGGAAGGGGGAGGGGGGAAGGGAGGGGAGGGGGAAGGGGAGGGGAGGGGGAGGGGGAAGGGGAGGGGAGGGGAGGGGGAAGGGGAGGGGAGGGGGAGGGGGGAAGGGGTGAGGGGGAGGGGGAAGGGGTAGGGGGGGAAGGGGAAGGGGTAGGGGGAGGGGAGAAGGGGAGGGGGTAGGGCGGAGGGGGGAGGGGAGGGGGAGGGGGGAGTCAAGTCGGAAGTCATTGTCGTCAATTGAATGTCGCATTTATTTTTTATTCCCTGTCAAATGGCATTGGTCCCGCATTCTGAACCCGGAAGTCGGAAGTCATTGTCGTCAAAGTTGAAAAATTAACGTTACGAAATACGCTGATGACGTCATAATTTTAAAACCCGAAGGTGTTTTAAACATTTAAGGTGTGCTGTAGTTTCTCTGGGACGTACTGATTCTGAATACGAAGTTGAAAAATTAACGTTCCGAAATACGCTGATGACGTCATAATTTTAAAAAGCGACGTTTTTTAAATTTTAAGGTGTGCTGTAGTTGCTCTGAGATGTACTGATTCCGAATATGCCTTTGGTTTTGCTCTGCGATGAGTAGTTCTCGAGTTATAAGAGGACAAACAAACAAACAAACAAACATACTTTACTGCTTTATATAGATAGATATATATACATATATATATATAGACATATATATATATATATATATATATATATATATATATATATATATATATATATATATATATACATACATACATATATATATATATGAATGTATGTATGTATCTATGCATGCATGCATATATGTATGTATATATGTATGTATGTATGTATATATGTATGTATGTATGTATATATGTATGTATGTATGTATATATGTATATATGCATGTATATATGTATGTATATATATATGTATGTATATATATATATATTTATATGTATATATATATATGTATGTACGTACGTACATATGTATGTATGTATGTATTTATGTGTATGTATGTATGAATTTATGTGTGTATGTATATATGTATGTATGTATGTAGTATATATGTATGTTAGGGTGGTCCACAGATATATGTAATATTTAATACTATTAAAAATCCATGCTCCACAAGGCTGCCCTTGTTCCTATGTTTATAACGATCATAGGAACCAAACACGAGGTCAATTGGAACTTATTTCGAGGTTGCTCAAAAATAACATTTTTAATTTATCCTGTTTTTTTCAGATGGCAGAAACTCGCAGCTCTTCCACAGTTTGGTTGCTGGGCAAGTCTGAAAAGGAAATAATATGTGGGGGATATATGCTCTCAAGATGGTTCTCTTCTAACACCAAATTATAAAGCTAACATCACGTGAATTGAAGGGAATCACACAGATTGCTCTCTTTGTTGCACTTGTGTATGCGAGATTCTGGCATGAGGCGCCGCTACCCAC
Source organism: Myxine glutinosa (assembly GCF_964187855.1). Lineage (NCBI taxonomy): Eukaryota > Metazoa > Chordata > Myxini > Myxiniformes > Myxinidae > Myxine > Myxine glutinosa. The sequence goes on along the minus strand of NC_136267.1, from coordinate 7,812,190 downwards.
AAAGGCACCTCTCAATGATTTGCTTCTTCTTTCAACCCTTGATTCTTACCCAGATATGGTTGTCCGTGAAACTGCTTCTGTCATTGTCATTGTTTCAAATGTTTCCGTCAAAGCATTCACTAGACACCTCTGGTATTTGTCAGAACACCTTGCTGCATTAGCTGTTTTTGATAGCCGGGTGGATGATGAGACAAAGGCAAAGATGGTGAAGAACTTCAAGCGGGCTCCAAAGCCAAACAATCTTCATAGGATAGATGCTAAAGCCTTCAGGCTTTCTGACTCAGTGGACACCTACATCACAAGTCGATCTCTTGAATTATTTGGTGTTGTCATCTCAGAGTCTGACAAAGAAGTATCACTGAGTTTTCTGGAAAAGGAGCCACACCTCTGGAACACAGACAACTCATACCAAGAGCTTGAGAAGAAGATACGCAATATGAAGGTTACCAATGAATGTGCTGAGCGAGGTGTTGCTCTCATCCAAACTTTCCATGACACTCTGACCAAGAATGAAGAGCAGAAGCAATTTGTGTTGAGAGTTGTGAAACTTCATCGTGAAAACTTTCCAGTGTCAACTAAAGCCATCTTGTCAACGAAGTACGCAATGTTTTGAAACACAAGTTTCTGAAAACAATGTTACGTAAAATCATTCAAATTATGTGTATTCTGATGTTGTACACCGCACCTTTCCTATGCCATCTCCAGGCATTGCAAATCGTCATTGCCGGGCACCGAAGGGGGCTCGGCAGTGACGCACGCTGACAGGGAGTACTGTGGCGGACACGATGGCTCGCTGGCGCGATGACATCATTCCGCGCACCAGGAGGGTGTCGGCCACGCCCGAAGGGTAGGCGTGGCCTCGGGATATACACGGGGCTCACAGCCCGGAGCACGGCAGTGCTATAGTTTGATCCTTGGAATAAAGACGCTTTTGATTGCATACGTTGTTGCTTCCTTTATTGGCAAGACAAGTCGTGCGCATAGCACCGCACTACATTGGTGACCTCCAACTAGTTCAGCCGACGCTGACCTACAGAACGCGCCATGACAAGCAGCAACGCGGTAGCGGTGAAACTCCCTGAGTTTTGGGAAGCTCAGGCGGAGATATGGTTCATGCAGGCCGAAGCCCAGTTTCAGCTTCGTGGCATAACGGCGGACGAGACGCGCTATTTCCACGTCATCGCTGCCCTCCGGCCCGGCACAGCTGCCCGAGTCGTGTCCGTCCTACGGAACCCACCGGCTGACCACAGGTATGAGGCGCTCAAGCGTCGCCTCATCGCCACGTTCGGCCTCACAGAGGACGAACGGGCCGACCGTCTCCTGGACCTTCCCGACCTCGGCGACACGCGACCATCGGTCCGAATGGACCACATGCTGTCGCTACTGGGGGACAAAGCACCGGATTTTTTATTCCGGGCGCTCTTTTTACGCCAGCTACCGGCCCAGGTACGCCTCGCGTTGGCCGGTTCCAAGATAAAGGAACCCCGCGTGCTGGCCGTCGAGGCCGACAAGTTTTTCGTGGCGTGTGACACGCGGGCGAGCTTCGGTGCGGCCGTCGCGGATCCCGGGGCTGACGCTGTTGCTGATGCACCACACCTCGGGGTTCCCGAGGCTGATGCACACCGCCTGGCCGCCGCCACGCCCCGCCCACCACCACCGCGAAAACCACGGCCTCCGCCTTCGCCGCACCCCTGGTGCCATTTCCATGCCAGGTTTGGCCACAAGGCGAGGAGTTGTCGCCCGCCGTGCTCGTTCGGCAAGTCGGGAAACTGCCAAGCCGGCGCTCGGTAGCGGCCCTGAGCATCGGCCATTCCGGCAGCCTTCTTTTTATAACGGACACCTTGTCCGGGCGCCGCTTCCTATGCGACACAGGTGCACAGGTGAGCGTTATCCCTGCCTCTACGTCCGACAAGCGAAACGCGGGCCGGGGCCCCGCGTTGCTGGTAGCCAACGGAACACCCATATGCACGTTCGGGAAAAGCTGCCTCTCCTGCGGTTCGGAGGGCAATGCTTCAAGTGGTCGTTCGTAACCGCCGGAGTGCCCATGGCATTGCTCGGTGCGGACTTCCTCTGTGCAAACGGGTTGTTGGTAGACGTGAAGAACAGACGCCTCTTCCAGGCTGAAACGTTCAGCTCGCTTGCTTGCGCGCTGAGCAGCTCGTTGAGCGGCTCACTGAGCGGCTCACCGAGCGGCTCACCAAGCGGCTTGCTGAGCGGTTCGGTCCCGGCGAGGTTGGTTTGTACGCTTCCGGCAGCGGACAAGTTCACCCGCCTCCTCGCCAGTTTCCCGGCCCTCACGCGGCCCACCTTCTCGGCGGTGGCTGTAAAGCACGGTGTGGAACATCACATACCCACCGTTGGGCCACCGGTCTATGCCCGGGCCCGCCGCCTCGAACCGACGAAGCTTGCGGTGGCGAGAGCGGAGTTCGCTACGCTAGAGCGGCTGGGCATCGTGCGGCGCTCCAAGAGTGCTTGGGCGTCACCGCTACACATCGTGCCGAAGCCTGGCGGGGGATGGCAGCCGTGCGGGGACTACCGCCGCCTCAACGATGCCACCACCCCTGACCGTTACCCGGTCCCCCACATATAAGACTTTTCTGCCCGGTTGGCGAACATGTCCTGCTTCTCTAAGGTGGACCTCATACGCGGCTACCACCAGGTCCCCGTCAGGCCGGAGGACATCCCGAAGACGGCCGTCATTACGCCATTCGGCCTCTTTGAGTTCCTTCGGATGCCCTTCGGTTTGAGAATGCGGCTCAGGCATTCCAACGTCTGATGGGCAGCGTCTTGCGCGACCTGGATTTCGTCTATGTCTACCTGGACGACATCCTCGTCGCAAGCGCGTCCCGTGAAGACACCTCCGCCATCTCCGCACGCTCTTCGAACGCCTGGGCCAGCATGGCCTGATCGTGAACCCCGCCAAGTGCCGGTTCGGCGTCGCCGAGATCGACTTTTTGGGGCACCGCGTCACCAGGCATGGGGCCATCCCCTTACCAGCAAAGGTGGAGGCGGTCAAGGGGTTTCCGCGCCCCCGCACGATCAGGGAGCTCCAGGAGTTCCTGGGCATGGTGAACTTTTACCACCGTTTCCTGCCCCGCATCGCCCAGCTCCTGCGCCCCCTGCACGAGGCCCTCCGGGGGAAGCCGGGCAAAGGTGATGTCGTTTGGGCCGAGCAGATGGACCCGGCGTTCGCGGGCGCGAAGCACGCCCTGGTTAACGCCACCATGCTCGCGCACCCGGCGCCCGATGCACCGATCGCCCTCACCACCGACGCGTCGGACTACGCGGTGGGCACAGTGCACGAGCAATGGGTGCGTGGAGCTTGGCAACCGCTGGCGTTTTTTTTGCCGGCAGCTTCGCCCGCACGAACGCCGGTACAGTACCTTCGACCGCGAGTTGCTAGGGCTTCACCTGGCGGTCAGGCACTTTCGCCATCTGCTCGAGGGCCGTTCGTTCACGGCCTTCATCGACCACAAGCCCCTGGTCTTCGCGATGGCCAAGGTCACCGAGCCGTGGTCGGCCCGGCAGCAGCGTCACCTCTCGGCCGTGTCCGAGTACACAACGGACATCCGGCACGTCGCGGGGAAGGACAACCCGGTGGCGGATTGCCTTTCCCAGTCCGTCACCCACGTGGTCCACCTCGGCATCGACTATGCCCAGATGGCGGTGGACCAGACCACGGACCCCGACGTCCAGGCCTTGCGGACCGCCATCACGTGCCTCCGCGTCACCGAGGTGCCGTTCGACGGCGCGGGCACGGCCCTCTTGTGCGACGTCTCCCTCAGGCGGCCTCGCCCCATCGTGCCCGCGGGCGGTTTTTGACGCCATCCACGGCCTGTCCCACCCGGGCACGAAGGCCTCCCAGAGGCTGGTCGCCGACAAGTTCGTCTGGCATGGCCTCCGGAAGGTCGTCCGCGATTGGACCAGGATGTGCTTCGCGTGCCAGCGCGCGAAGGTGCACCGCCACACCCAGGCCCCGTTGGCCCTGTTTACGGTGCCCGAACGTCGGTTCGACCACGTTCACGTCGACTTGGTGGGACCTCTGCCCCCCTCGCGGGGTTTCATCCACGTCCTCACCATGGTGGACCGCACCACCCGATGGCCGGAGGCCATGCCTTTGGCGGCGACGACGGCGGCGGACGTCGCGCAGGCGTTCATCACCACCTGGGTTGCCCGGTTCGGCGCCCCCTCGGACACCTCGTCCGACCGCGGCCCCCAGTTCACCTCAGAGCTCTGGGGGGCGGTCGCTCGGTGTCAAGCTGCACCGTACCACGGCCTATCATCCCCAGGCCAATGGCCTGTGCGAGCGTTTACACCGCTCCTTAAAGGCCACGCTCCGGGCCACCCTCCGCGACGGCGGCTGGTTCGACAGGCTCCCCTGGGTCCTGCTGGGCCTCCGGACGGCGCCCAAGGACGACCTGCGCGCATCCGCGGCGGAGTTGGTCTTCGGACAACCGCTGTGGGTGCCGGGCGAGTTCCTCGCCGACTCCACGGCACCATGGTCCGCGCGCTCGGTGCTGCAGGAGACCGCCCAGAGGTTCGCCCCGGTGCCGACGGCGCACCACGGGTGCCCGCCAACGCACGTCGCCCCGGAGCTTTGCACGGCGGAGTACGTGTTCGTCCGACACGACGCCCACCGGACACCGCTGCGGCCCCTGTACGACGGGCCCTTCCGCGTGCTGGAGACTGGGGCGAAGCACTTCACCCTGGACATTGGCGGTACTCCTGACCGCGTGTCCGTGGACCGCCTCAAACCAGGCCACCTCGACGTGCACCACCCCCCGCCAGTGGCTCAGCCCCCGCGTCGGGGCCACCCCCCGGCGGGCGGACCCCCGGCACCGCCCAACACCGCCGGCACACCACCCCCCGGTCCCGCACCCATCCCAGGGGTAGCCGGTGGCATCCCGGCATCCCAGACGCCGCCAGCCGCCAGAGGGCGCTTCGGCCGGGTCATCCATTTTTTTTTTTTTAATTTTTTTTTTTTTTTTTGTATACAAGATCGAGGCTCGTGAAAGAGCGAACATTAATCACACAGAAAGACAAACTGACACATAAAACATATAACATAGGGAGCGGTAGACAAGATGGGGAGAGAGGGGGAAGGACACAAACACATTTGAGAGCAGGGACCGAGAGACATGGAGACATCGAGAGATCTGAGAGAGGGCGAGGGCTTTGGGGGGGGGGGGGGCGTGGGAAGGGGGCAGTGGGAGAGGTATAAAACATATGGACACTGCCAGGACTTCCAGGAAAGAAGTTGGAATTTCAAACAAGGTGGATCTGGGGTGAATTAGCGGGGGTAGAAAAGTTCAAGGTTTTGGATGGGGGAAGATAAGAGATGGTGGTGAACAGCTGTTTTAAAGACCTGGAGGGAGGAGTGGGATTGAAGGGAGTGAGGGAGTTTGTTCCAGAGGCGGGAGAAAAGAGGAATGAAAGAGTGAAGGTGAGCGGAGAGCCGAGATTTCGGCAGTTTAACCATCAGAGGGTTGCTGGCAGATCTTGTGCGACCTGTAGGAATATTTGGGGGACAGAGCACAGAGAGAGCTGGGGGTGCAAGGCCGGAGAGGAGTCGGTAGAAGACAGAAAGACCACCTACCTGCCTGCGGTGAGTGAGTGAAAGGCCCTCAGAGATAGCTTCATCGCGGGAGATTCCAATAATTCTGAAAGCTTTGGTTTCAACAGCGTGAAGCCGAGCTAGGTGTGAGGCAGGAGCACCGGCCCATAGGGGAGAACAGTATTCCATTGAGCTGCGGATGAAAGCCTTGTATGTGGTGAGGAGCTCAGGTGTGCCGAGGAAGGACTTCGCACGACGGAGGATGCCCAGTCGGCGACTGGCTTTGGAGGCCAGCTTGGAAATGTGGTTTTCCCAAGAAAGATCATGGCAGATAGTGAGACCCAAAATCTTGAGCGACAGAACTTCTTGGAGAGGATTGTTGAGAAAGTAGATGGGAGGGTTGTCCAGTCGATCTTTTCGGAGAGACATAGTAAGAGTGTGAGATTTGTCAGGATTGAAAGACATGTTCCACTTGTTTGACCAGTCTGTGATTTTGTCCAGGTCTTCAGAGAGTGAGGAGGCAGCAGACTGCCGATCTGAGGGAAGAGGAATGGAGCGGCAGAGAGTGGAGTCATCAGCAAAGAGATAGAGAGGATTTTCGAGAGAGTCAGAGAGATCATTGATGAAGACCAGAAAAAGCACGGGGCCCAGAACACTGCCTTGGGGAACTCCAGCCTGAACAGGAAGAGGAGATGAGAGAAACCCATTCAGGGCCACACGTTGACGACGACTAGAGAGGAAGTCCGCCAGCCATGCGTGGAGATTTCCATGGATACCAAAGGAGGAGAGTTTGGTGAGCAGAGCGGGGTGCCAGACCGTGTCGAAGGCACGTGATATGTCGAGGGAGACAGCTCTAATTTCCTGTTTGGCATTGAGGACCTCCATCCATTGTTGAGACAGCAGAAGCAGCATGTCCAGAGTAGAGTGACCTGGTCTGAAACCAAATTGATGATCAGAGATCAAGCCATTGGAGAAGAGGAAAGATTTCATATCAGAAGCAATGATGGATTCCATGACTTTGCTGATAATTGGGAGAAGGCTGATTGGTCTGTAGTTGCTAGGATCTGTTTTTGCACCTTTTTTGTGCAAAGCGGTGATGTTGGCTGATTTCCAAGCAGATGGCAGTTGACCTTGAGCAAAAGAGAGGGTGAAGAGAACAGAGAGAGGGTGAGATAGAGCAGCAGAGCAGGATTTTAGGACCCGTGGGCTGATGTTGTCGGGTCCAGTTGCAGAATCAGAGTCGAGGGTTGACAGAAACTTTTCCACCTTGTCAGGAGGAAAGGACACGGAGTCCAGGAGCAGCAGGGTACGACTGGGTATGGTGGGTACAGAGAGGGATGGGTTTGGGACACAAGATTTAGAGGCAAACACAGAGTTGAGGCATTCAGCTTTTTCATGTGCGGAGTCAGCTGTGTAGCCGTTTGAGGTAAGGGAGGGGATGGAGGGGGAACAAACACCAGAAACGGATTTGACCAGACGCCACCAGGATTTGGAAGAGGGAGACAGATAAGAGAGTTCGGTCTTGAGAACAGAGAGATATTGTTTCCTGGCTCTCCTGAGGGTGGACACACACTTGTTTCGGGCTTTGTGAAAGGAAATGAGATTTCCTTCCGTTGGATTTGCTTTCCAGGAGACGAAGGCAAGTTGTTTCTGGGCAACAGCCTCACCACAAGATTCCGTGTACCATGGACGGGAGGAAGGGTATGACAACTGAAGACGAGATGGGATAAATCTGTGCATGAGAGAGAGCAATTTACTTTGGAAGAATTCCCAGGATGAGTTGATGTCAGAGGTGGTAGAGATGGGAGACCAGTCCAGATGATTGATGGCTGCTTGAAGACCGTGCCAGTTGGCCTGAGTGAAATGCCAGACTCGTCGACGCTGAGCAGGCTCCCTGAGGATGGTCAGAGAGATGTCCACTTTAACAAGGACATGATCAGATGATCCGATCGGAGCAGAAGAAGAGCAGCAGACATTTTCAGGAAAGTTAGTCATAACCAAGTCCAGAAGAGAAGATGTTCCGTTGACTGAGATCCGGGTCGGGAAATTGACAGATTGTGTCAGTCCCAGTGAGTCGCAGAAGTCCTTTGCTGAGGAGCCATGGCTGGTGAGAGAGGTACCCACACCCAGCCAATTGGCATGATGACAGTTGAAATCACCACATATGAGGAAGAGAGAGTTGGGATGAGTAGATAGAAGTTGGTCCATATCATCAGACAGCGAGATGTAGATGGAGTCATCACTGTTTGGTGGACGGTACAACACACATATGAACAAGAGGTGGGAGCGAAGGGGAAGCCGTAGCCAGAGGTATTCCTGGGGGTGAGGTGGAGAGAGTGCAGTGCAGGGCGAGTGAGGAAGAGAGTTTTTGATAAAGATAGCAACCCCGCCTCCAGGACGAGGCTCAGGTCTATCATACCGGAGGAGGGAGTAGCCCGGGAGAGATACTATGGAATCAGAGACATCATAAAGGAGGAAAGTTTCTGTTAAGCAGATCACGTCTGGTTTGACAGAAGCAACCTGTATGGAGAGATCAGTTAAGTTTGAACGAAGGCCCCGGATGTTTGAGGTCCATACCGTTAATGAAGAGGAAGGGGGAGCATCAGATACAGAACAGGGGGGAGGAGGGGTAGGGTAAGATGTGGAAGAGGTGGAAGAGGTAGGGAGAGCTGTTGAAGGTGTGTCAGAGATTTCAGAATAGCTCGGAGAAAGGGAAGGATGGGGCGGACAAAAGGTTTGATGGTGATTGGGTGAGCCACAATGAGGTGTTATTTGAGGAGGGGGAAGAGCGAGGCAGAAGGTTGGGGGAGATGGAGGTGAGAGTTTGAAGGGGGAAGAAGCGGGGAGGACGCTTTGAGGAGGGGGAGTGAGAGGGGGGAAATTGAGAAGCAATGAGGGTGGGGAGATTTGAAGGGGAGGGGTGAGGGGGGAGTTTGGGAGGGAAGGGGCAAGGGGAGGGATTTGAAAGGGATGGGATATGGGGGAGATTTGGAGGGGAGGGGTGAGGCAGGAGTCTAGGAGGGGAGGGGCGAGGGGGCGTCTTGGCGGGGAGGGGTGAGGGGGTAGTTTAGGAGGGAGGGGGCAAGGGGGGAGATTTGAAAGGGATGGGTGATGGGGAAGATTTGGAGGGGAGGGGTGATGGGGAAGATTTGGAGGGGAGGGGTTATGGGGAAGATTTGGAGGGGAGGGGTGAGATTGGATTTTTGAAAGTGTACGATTTATGGGAAACGAACATTTATTGCAAAATGAGTTTCTTGTGACCTTCGAGTTAAAAATACGTTTAAGGACGCTGGATGGAGGATGGAGTGCAGGAGAGTTTAGGGAATGTAGAAAAAAGGCACTATAGGAGATGGATATTTTTTTTGGGATGAATTGATTTGGTGAGCAAGTCGAAAGCAGCCTTTTAAAGAAGAAGAAGAAAAAGGTGTTATAAAATATGACGGAATACATAACTTGAGGGGAAAGTGTAAACATTGAAGGTTAATGAGTGAAAACTATCTGGGGAAATGGGGGAGAAACACGTGGTCGAAGAACGAACGAACGAATAAGAATGAATAAACGAATGAGAACAGAGAAGGAAATGTTTTTTTTTTTTTTTTTTTTTTTTTTTTTTGAGTTGAGATTTACACAAGGAAGTAGGCTATGGGTGAAAAGACTGGGAATACAGAGAACGAAAGTTATTGGATCACAAACGACGGACCACTGAGAGAAAAACAAAGCCTCAAGGTTGTACAGTGCACACTGTACAAGGCCTTGCTCGCGACACGGCAAACAGACGATCAATTTATGAAAGATAAACACCGAGAAACAACCAAAGTTGCACACAATAACTTCACACACCGAAAGATAAATACAGTTTCGACAAAATACAATTGTGAACAGACTTAACTTCGAAAAACGTGGAGACCGTGTGGAGCTTCGAAAATCCCTGCCGCCGTCTCCAAGATCTCGCGAGATCTCGATATACACGGGGCTCACAGCCCGGAGCACGGCAGTGCTATAGTTTGATCCTTGGAATAAAGACGCTTTTGATTACATACGTTGTTGCTTCCTTTATTGGCAAGACAAGTCGTGCCCCGCAAACTGACCCTTCTGCTTCCTTTATTGGCAAGACAAGTCGTGCCCCGCAAACTGACCCTTCAGGTGCGCGGGAATTCTGGGGGGGGGGGGGGGGGGGGGCGCGTGTGGCGGACACGATGGCTCGCTGGCGCGATGACATCATTCCGCGCACCAGGAGGGTGTCGGCCACGCCCGAGGGGTAGGCGTGGCCTCGGGATATACACGGGGCTCACAGCCCGGAGCACGGCAGTGCTATAGTTTGATCCTTGGAATAAAGACGCTTTTGATTACATACGTTGTTGCTTCCTTTATTGGCAAGACAAGTCGTGCGCATAGCACCGCACTACAGTACTCAGTTTTCACTCTGGTTGTTTGTTTGTTTTCTTTCTTTCTTGTTTGTTTGTCCGGGTGATATTTCAGTCATCCTTTGAGCTAGGAAGCTGAAATTTAGGCACAATAGTGAGCAAGACCTTTGTCAAAAATTTTATTTTTTGTTTTTGGATTAATCAATTAATTGAGGAGTTATTTAATTATTAGCGATTAATTAAGTACTTATTTAATTAATCAAATTTCCTTTCTCTTCTGACCATTAACTCAGGCACCTTTTGAGTTAGGAAGCTGATATTTGGACATGCCAATGACCAGGTGATTTGGCTGCAAAGGATATTTTTGATTTATTAATTAATCAATTAATCAATTAATCGATTAGTTATTTAATTATTTGATTCATGACAAATTTTTATTTTTTTTAAGTTACAGATTCTGATGAAATGGTGGTGGTTTATGTGTTCTATGACCGAATTGATTAATAATTTAATTTTTTAATTGTTATTATTTATTTATTTTCATTATTAATCATTTATTTATTTTCTTTCTCATTTGGCCAATATCTCAGGCACCTTTTGAGCTGGGAAGCTAATATTTGGACAGGACAGTGACCAAGTGATGTGGCTATCAAGGATATTTTTGATTTATTGATTAATCATTTAATAGATTAATTATTTATTGATTAATCAATTAGTTATTTCATTTTTTATTAATGATTTATTTAATTACATTTCTAAAAGATACATCTTCGGATGAAGCACTGGTGGTTTAGTTATGCTATTAGCCAATTGATTAAGAAAATATTTTGTGATAATCTTTTATTGATTTTAATTATACAATTAATCCATCAATTAGTGTACACCTCTCCCTCCCAATGCAGCCTCTATGAGCTGCACTGCAGTATTGCCGGGCGCAGGAGGCGCCCCGGCAATGCCGCGCTGTAGGATATTTAATTATTTGGCATGGGGGCGGTGTACTTTGAATGTATCTGTACTTGTTTACTTTGTTTTGATTGTTCTGATATATTTGTTTTGTCGTCTCTGATAGATATTTCATATTTTCTGATGGATGATTTATTTTTTCCGATAAATGATTTATTGTCAAATTAATACATGAATGTTTAATCTACTGTTTTGTTTTTAATCTTAGTTTGACTATATGAATGAACATTGAACAATTAACAATGAACAATTGAACATACATGTACATTGTACAATGGTACATTGTACATAATTATTTATTAGTTTACAAACAAACAACAACAATAACAACAATAAATAATTTGAGTAATTGAAAATAGATAATTATCTATGAATTGATGTATGATGCTAAAAATTCTGTATCTTATTGTTCATTAAAATTTGTCAACATTTTGAGCAACCTCTAAATATTGTCCAATCAAGCTCGAAGTTTCACCACAAACTACTTTCTTCAATAGGAATAGGGGCAGGCTTGTGGAGAAATGACAATCTAATCTTCGAATTTTTGGACCACCCTAATGTATGTGTATGTATGTATGTGTGTTTGAATTTATGTGTGTATGTATAATTGTATATATATATACATATATATATATATATATATATATATATATATATATATATGTATAATATATATATATATATATATATATGTATGTATGTATGCATGTATGTATGTATCTATGTATGTATGCATGTATGTATGTATCTATGTATGTATGCATGTGTGTATGTATATAATAATAATAATAATAATAATAATGCATTTATTTTATATAGCGCTTTTCAGGAAGCCCAAAGACGCTTTGACAGAGTGCAAAACATAATGCATAGCAAAACATAAAAACAATTGCAAAAAAAGAAGAATCAATAGGGAAATATTCAAAGCACAAAGGAGGGAGAAGGAGAGGAGATTAATATATAATTATGTATAATGTATTATCTGTGTATGTATGTATGTATTTATGTATGTATATGCATGTGTGTATGTATACAGTATACAAGCTACGCCTCACCACGCATCGCTACAAAGGAACGGGCTTGTTTAAACTGAGGATAATGACTGTACTTGAGTTGCTGTGTTGTCAGGATTTACACCAAACATAATACAAAAAATTATGTCGCACAAATTTATTTGTAGTGTTTGTTATATTACATTTTTATAAGCAATTTAGGTTGAAGATTCAAGTTGAAAAAAGAAAACAATTCAAAAAAGATCCCCTCAGCACAAACATACGGGGGGGGGGGCGGAGGGGTGGGGGGGGGGAGGAGGTGCAGACTAGAAGTTTGGGACGACTACACCTCACCACCATGGAATAAAAACACCTCACCACCACATTATTAAAAACACCTCACCACCACGTAATTAAAAACATCTCACCACCACGAGTTCAAAACACCTCACCACAACAAAATTCAAAACTCCTCACCATCATGTTATTAAAAATACTTCACAACCACAGAAATAAAAGTTTGAGGGAGTAGTTCAGTGACAACACACACTGCCCACATATGTCATGGCCAAAAATATTGGCACCCTTTCACTTTTTTCAAATAACTCACAATTTTCTATAAAAAACAAGTTGAAATTGACGAAAGTATTTGGTCTCCACAATTCATTATTTCACTGTTAATATTACAGAACCTTTGTTTTTGATTCAGAACTTAATATATTGTTGCGGATTCGGGGGTCGGCTCTCCCCTTACCAAGGGGGGGGGTTAATCCCCTTGTCTTTTAAGCTGGCCGTCCCCCAATCCTGGAAGCTATAACGTCACTTCCGGTCGGTATTACCCAGGGTGATTGGTCAATGGAGTCCAAAATACCTGCTTACTAACCCGACCGTAAAGCGAGGAGATAACTCCCACCCGAGCCACAGCGTTAATGGATACGCCGAGCAAAGCGAGCCGCGACTCGGGCCGTTAACAAATACAAACCCGATCCTGAGCGGTTCCTATCGTGCCACAGGTATTCAATTGAGAAAAGACGCAGACGATCGAAAGAGAGGAAATCAGAGTAAGGGAGAACAAATATGGGTTTATTAATTATTTACAAAAACCCAAAGAGGAAACGAAAGCAATATACAAGAACAAAAGGACACAGGGCAAGCTTATCTATACAGTCTTACTTACAACCCCGGACAAACAGACAGACTCACACGGGAGGGTAGTGGCAGGAGGAGAAGGTCCAAGCAGATGGTTCAGGCGATGGAATCCGGTCCAGGCTCCGGGTCCGCGGCGAAGAATGGCAGGCAGTTTCGCGTGTCGTTGGCGCACGACCGGACCTTACATATGGCTAGGCGAGGGCTGGAATGCCGCGTACGTAATATTCGTGCCAACTCTCTCTCTCTCTCTCTCAAAGTTCGTCTCAGAGGGTACCCTCACGCAGATCTCGTTACAATAAGCAAGGAGTCCGTGGCGCCGTTCTCTCCAACAATGGAGCCCCCTCGCACAGTCCTTCCAATAGCCACGGTCCCCTTCGCAGTTCTTTAACAATGGAGCTCCCTTGCGCAGTTCTTTTTACAATGGAGCTCTATCGCGGTCCTTTTGCAATGGAGCTCCCTCGTGGTCCTTCAAAGCAGTCCTCCGCTTGCGCTTATATAACGCGCTTAGAAATCAATGCGCGCTCCGCCAGGCCACGCCCGTCGGTCAGATTACATCAGCCCTGGTTGGCTGGTGGGGGCTTACCGGCCACGCCCTGGTGGTGAGTTGACGTGGCCACACCTCGTTCTTGGCGCTCCGCCCCCTTCTTCTCCAAGCTTGACCGCGTGCGTAATGACGTTTGGAGCGAGCGCGAAGGCAGCGATGACGGCTCAATGCAGAGAACGCTGCTAACCCAGCCACGTGATAATTTGGAGAGAGAGAGTGCAAAATGAACGGAATGGGGCCTATCTTATTTGATTAATGCAATGCAGATTCGACTATTGGGAACATGACCTTATTTAAACACATACTAAGGAGATAACTAAAGTCCTATGGTGACCTACGTGTTGCATATGGCCTATGGGTGCGACCTTTGAACTTTTAACAAATAGAATATTTATAAGAATTATTTACAAGTATTTACAAGTGAGGGGTTCTCAAAACCGCAACACTATCCTTTTAAATCAGAAAATAAAAAGAAATGGCATTTACAAATTTATTTACACCCGCGACGTAATATTCGGTAGCACAGACTTTGGACAAAATATCGGCAGTCATGCGCTTCCTATAGCCGTGAATGAGCTTCCTCCACCTCTCTACTGGCAGTTTGTCTCACTCTTCTTATGCAAACTGCTCCAGTTCTCCCAGATTTGAAGGGTACCTTCTCCCAACTGCTGTTTTCAGATCTCCCCACAGGTGTTCAATGGGATTTAGATCTGGACTCATTGCTGGCCACTTCAGAACAGTCCAGCGTTTTATTTTGAACCATTCCTGGGTGCTTTTTCATGTGTGTTTGGGGTCATTGTCCTGCTGCAAGACACATGACCTTCGATGGAGACCCAGATTTCTGCCACAGGGTTGAACATTGCGTTTCAAAATGCCTTGGTAATCTCCCGATTTCATGATGCCATGCACACATTCAAGGTACTCAGTGCCAGAAGCAGCACAACAAACCAAAGAAATACAAATGTGGCTTACCAAAAGATTATTTGGTTTTAAAAATTTCTGGAAGAAATGGTGCATTATTTGAAAGAAGTGCAAGGGTGCCAATATTTTTGCCCACGACTGTATATAGATGACTGACTGTACCTGAGTTGCTGTTTTGTCATCATTTTCACCAATCATAATACAAACAATTATTTTGCAGAAATGTATTTGTCATACACGTGATATTACATTTTATAAACAATTGAAGTTGAAGATTTAAGTTGGGGGAAAAAAATCAACATTTTTTTCAAAAAAAAAAAAAAAAATTCACTTTTTTTCAAAAATAATACCCTGAGGCCATACACACGGGAGAGGTAGGTGCATACCAGAAGTTTGGTACGATTTCACAAAAGTTTGAGGGAGTAGTTCAGTGACAAGACAAGACAAGACAACACAGACACTGCACATATATATATATATATATATATATACTCTATTGTTATTATTTGTTTGTTGATTACTTCTCACAATCCTCCGACCGTTTTCCACAACGAATCAGAATTTCAGGAAAACAACTTCTGAGCATCAGACACATCCACCATCACTGTGCGTATGACATCACTTTTTGTGCACACGGTGAAGATGTTAATCGCTGATTTAATTTTAATCGAAGGCTCCAGGATGTTGGTTTTTTAAATGACGTCATAGCAGCAGCCCGGCTGGTTACCGGTCGTTGGTAATAACGGTGAAGGTGAGATATATGGAGTGTAGTATGGTGCAGCCACGTGCCATGCGCGAAAATGAAGGCATTTACATTCCGCACGCACTGTACAAACATATGCATAATGAACATGCTCGAGCACTAATTTATGCACACGTTGACAGGTAATTTACATTGAGCAAATGCGGCCTTGCATGGCCCTCGCTCCTAAACTATTCGTAACGAGCCTCGACGTGCTTTGTGATTTTGGCACCAAGATCCGCCATCTTTGGCACCAAGATCCGCCATCTCATGAATCGCTCACACACCACTTGGTCCACCAAGATCCGCCATCTCATGAATCGCTCACACACCACTTGGTCCACCAAGATCCACCATCTCCGGAATCGCTCACAAACCACTTGGTCCACCAAGATCCACCATCTCCGGAATCGCTCACACAGCGCTTGGTCCACCAAGATCCGCCATCTCTGGAATCGCTCACACCCCACTTGGTCCACCAAGATCTGCTATCTCTGCAATTGCTCACACACCGCTTGGTCCACCAAGATCCACCATCTCCGGAATCGCTCACACACCGCTTGGTCCACCAAGATCCGCAATCTCCGGAATCGCTCACACACCACCTGGTCCACCAAGATCCGCTATCTCTGGAATCGCTCACACACCGCTTGGTCCACCAAGATCCACCATCTCCGGAATCGCTCACACACTGCTTGGTCCACCAAGATCCACCATCTCCGGAATCGCTCACACATCACTTGGTCCACCAAGATCCGACATCTCCTGAATCGCTCACACACTGCTTGGTCCACCAAGATCCGCCATCTCTGGAATCGCTCACACACCGCTTGGTCCACCAAGATCCACCATCTCTGGAATCGCTCACACACCGCTTGGTCCACCAAGATCCGCCATCTCCGGAATCGCTCAAACACCGCTTGGTCCACCAAGATCCGCCATCTCCGGAATCGCTCACACACCGCTTGGTCCACCAAGATCCACCATCTCGGGAATCGCTCACACATCACTTGGTCCACCAAGATCCACCATCTCCGGAATCACTCACACACCGCTTGGTCCACCAAGATCCACCATCTCGGGAATCGCTCACACACCACTTGGTCCACCAAGATCCGCCATCTCCGGAATCGCTCACACACCACTTGGTCCACCAAGATCCGCCATCTCTGGAATTGCTCAAACACCGCTTGGTCCACCAAGATCCACCATCTCAGGAATCGCTCACACACCGCTTGGTCCACCAAGATCCGCCATCTCCGGAATCGCTCACACACCACTTGGTCCACCAAGATCTGCCATCTCCGGAATCGCTCACACACCACCTGGTCCACCAAGATCCGCCATCTCCGGAATCGCTCACACACCACTTGGTCCACCAAGATCCGCCATCTCAGGAATCGCTCACACATCACTTGGTTCTTTAAACTAGTCACAGACATATTGTTCATTTAAAAGGTCTAATAATCACGTCATATGGTAAATCTTGACGAACTATTCATTTTGATAATTGATTCACTTTATCAAACTATTTCTAAGGATTGCCGAGATCATGGAAATTATTTGAACCCTCACTGGAGGTGAGTGATCAGCGTCCTGTAATGAGACATCCGCATGCTATTTCACTAATTGTAAATCACCTGCGTTCTTGTCCACGACACCTCTGTTCGTAGATGGCATCATATGCAGGGTGGGTCATGATCATGGTAATGGTTATGGCTGAACTCACTGCAGGACGTTTTGTGAAATGAACTCAATAAAATACATGGCGTTCGGTGGAACAAACACAACTCAGGAGAGAGTCAGTCTCTCAGTCTCAGTCTCAGTCTCTCTCTCTCTCTCGCCCCCTGCAGGCCGTTTGTGTTGGGTGTGGCGTCATGGCGGCTGTGAGCAACTGCTCTGTGTTGTGGTGAGTCCGTTGTGAGATTTCCTCCTCTCCTGCCCTCCCCTGCCCCCCCTCCCTCTCCTTTTCCATCCTGTGTGCTTTGGCATTTTGTTTTCATCCGTTCTACACCTTTGTCTTCGAGAGAGAGAGAGAGAGGATTGAGAGCGGGCCCATTTTGGGCTTTGACGGCACCTTGTAAGCTATTTTTGTGCTTATAATGCAAGTTTATTATTTACTTTAGTTCGATTATTTAGGTTTGATACCTTCTTGTCCTGTTCGGACAAGTGGGGGGAGGGGGGGGGGGGGTAAATTCGCTGGTATGGCGAATACACACTCTCGTTACGAGGCGTTCGAAAATTTAACAGGTAAGCATGCATTCGCATGTGTTCCGCCTGAAGGAGCTCCTACTGAGGACATTATCCTTGCCGTGGGATCCATCATAGGAGACGGTAATGTTCGAGCGGCATCACGAATGAACCAGAAATTTGTTGCCTTCGTGCCAGAAGAAAAGTTCGCTCATGACGTCGTTAGTACCGGTCTAACCATAAAAGGGGGTCATTATATTACGGTATCCCCTATTGTTACGGTTTGTGACCTTTTTCTTCTTCCTTCCTCCACACCCCCCCTGTGAGTTAGACCAAGTGGTTTGGTCCATGGGTATAAAGCCTATGATTGGCTGTGGGGCAGGGGAGGATTTACAGAGCATGACAGACAGGGACAATCCCGTCGTGACAAGTAACATGGCTGTTGAATTCATTCACAAGTTTTGGAGTCAATCTCTCCATGCTTATACAGATGGCTCCAAAGATCCGGGTCTTGGCCGTATTGCGGTTGCCTTCTGCATCCCTGATGTGAAGGTGACCAAGGCTTTCAGGCTTTCAGACCACCTGTCGGTATTTTCGGCAGAACTTTATGCAATTGTTTTGGCTCTTGAATGGATTATAGACTTTTATCCCCTCAGAGCGGTCATATTTTCCGACTCTCTCTCAGCACTGATAGCGCTTAGGTCGTTCCAGCCTGACAGTAGGAACGAATTGGTTCTGGAGGTAATTCACCTCGTAAGTTTGGGCCATTGGAGGGGCACGGTCGTCGATCTATGTTGGGTCCCGGCCCATGTGGGCATTGCAGGCAATGAAGTGTGTGATCAGGTGGCCAAATGTGCCCTCAATCTGGATTTTGAAACCCCGGTTCTGCTAGGCCAGGCAGACCTCTCTAATTTAATTAAACAGAAAATTAATGTTATATGGCAAAGTCAGTGGGACTCCTCCCCTAAGGGGAGGTGGTGTCACAAGGTGCATCCATCGATCGTGTCCTTGGGGTCGTCTCCCCGGCTCCCTCGCAGGGAGCAGTCTATCTTATCTCGACTTAGAATTGGACATTGTTTTCTCAATTTTTATCTTCACAGGATCGGGTACCATCCCTCGGGGTGGTGTGATCGGTGTAAGGTTCCCGAAGATCTGGACCGTTTTTTCTTTTTGTCCATGTTATAATAATGCTAGATCTCGTCTTCAGCTTTCTGTCCGCGGAATGGGGATCACGTGGCCAGGTCTGCCGGAAGCCTTTTGCTGGCTGGATCTGAAACATCCTGGGTTTTGTCGATCAGTTTTAAATTCATCAAAGATACGGGGTTAGCAGTGTGAGTCTCTAATTTTTCTAGTGTAAACCTCCCGGTTTGGCTTTGTTTGGATGTTAGGGTGCGTGGCGTATATAGAGCCTCGCGGCTCTGAAAGCGCCATTAAACCTTAAAAAAGAAGAAGAAGAGAGGGGCAGGGGAGGGGCCAGGAAGGTGATTCAGAGGGGAGAGGGGCCATTTTGGAAGAGACCTCATGGCGGAGTGCCTTTTCATGTGCTCGTCGAGTTGTCAGCAGAAACCTCGGTACCTGAAGGTTGACTTATGCCGGATCAACCCCTGCGGCCACCTCTGCACCTGACGGTGGACTTGGATTAAACTCTGCCTGCCCTGGGGCCTACTGCTGGGCTGCCTTGGGGCCTACTCATGAACTTGCCTACTCCTATCCTCTTGTGCTGGGCCTGCACTGGGGCCTACTGCTGGGCCGGCACTGGGGCCTAATGCTGGGCTTGCCTTGGGGCCTACTCGTGAACTTGCCTACTCCTACCCACTTGTGCTTGGCCTGCACTGGGGCCTACCACTGGGCCTGCCTTGGGGTCTACTACGGGGCCTGCCCTGGGGCCTACTGCCCGGTCTACTCTTGGACAGGCCTACTCTTGGACCGGCCTACTCTTGGACCGGCCTACTCTTGGACCGGCCTACTCTTGGACCGGCCTACTCTTGAACCGGCCTACCCTTGGACCGGCCTACCCTTGGACCGGCCTACTCTTAGACCGGCCTACTCTTGGACCTACCTAGTCTTGGACTGGCCTACTCTTGGACCTACCTACTCTTGGACCGGCCTACCCTTGGACCGGCTTACTCTTGGACTGGCCTACTCTTGGACCTGCCTACTCTTGACTGGCCTATTCGGGTTTTTCCCTCTCTTCTCCCTTCTTTGTTTTATGTGTAGGAAGAGATTTTCGTGTGATAATAAATAAATAATGACCGTGTGATTGAAGGCTTGGTCTGGTATGCTTCAGGTCGTAACAAATTGGGGGCTCGTCCGGGATCTTGGATTACATGATACCTGTCTTGGATTTTTGTTTTTTCGTAATAGTAAGTTTTCTCATTGGCAGATAATTTGACTTTTGTTTACGGTGCTGATACTTCCATATTTACTACCATCGTACACCATGGCTGAGGAGATGGATTTTGAAGTGAAGGAATTTGTGGAGAAGAAGGGGCTATCGGTGCAAGATGTAGAACTGTTACGTAAGGTAGAGTTACGAGCTGTAGCTGATCATCTTGGGGTTAGTGGGACATCTCGTATGAAAAAGGCGGAGATTGTTTTGGCTATTGTCAGTCACATGGGTTTGGAACCACGGGTAAGATTGAGGAGTGAAGCCTTGGAATTGGCCCGGATAGAATCAGAAGAAAGACAGCTCAGACTAAAGTTAGAAGACAAGGAACGGCAAAGAAAGTTTGAAAGAGAAAAAGAAGAACGAGCGTTTGAGTTAAGAAAATTAGAAATTC
Source organism: Myxine glutinosa (assembly GCF_964187855.1). Classification (NCBI taxonomy): domain Eukaryota; kingdom Metazoa; phylum Chordata; class Myxini; order Myxiniformes; family Myxinidae; genus Myxine; species Myxine glutinosa. The sequence continues at coordinate 7,791,991 of NC_136267.1, read as the reverse complement.
AGGTGGGACAGGCCCAACCGGTTTCCCTCGATTCAGGTGGGGGTCAAAATGATCTCCCCCGTTCCTTTGATGTGGCTCGGAACATTAGGCTTGTTCCCAAGTTTAACGAGGAGGTGGAAACGTTTTTTCTGTCTTTTGAAAAGATAGCAAAACGTCTTCAATGGCCCGTACAATACTGGACCCTGCTACTACAAAGTGGGTTCATAGGGAGAGCCCAGGAAGTGTATGCAGCTCTGTCGGAGGATCAGTCCGAGAACTATGAGGCTGTTAAAAAGGCTGTGTTGTCAGCCTATGAGCAAGTTCCGGAAGCATACCGGCAGAAGTTCCTAACCTTAAAAAGACAGGCTGGGCAGACATTTGTTGAATTTGCGAGGGAGAAGGAAATGAGTTTTGATCGGTGGTATCGTTCTCTGCAAGTGGACAGGACCTATGGTAATCTGAGGGAGGTTATCTTGATGGAAGAGTTTAGGACAGTATCCCCTTGGACATTAGGACACACCTTACGGATCATAAGGTTGGCGAGTTGAAAAAATCTGCTGTTGGTGCAGATGATTATGAACTTACCCATAAGAGAGGCCTTGGTTTTCCTCATTACGGTACTACCTGGGATAACAAGAAGGGGGTTAGTGAGGACCGGTCAGAGGGGAAGTGGACAGACCATAAGGGTCCATTGGTGTGGCCGTCTCTGGGTAGACAGTTTGAGTGGTCGAGTCAGGCATCTCACAGGGGACCGGCCCCCACATGTTATTACTGCAAACAGAGGGGACATCTGAAGTCGAACTGTTGGAAATTGCAAATGGAGGAGAAGCAGGGAGACTCCGTTAGACCTATTGCATTGGTTCGAACCAAAGTGGACAGCCACAGGGATCGTGCCCTTACAGTTAAGGCTGAGGATACTGCGGACCTTACGAGCCCCGCACAGGACCATTATAAACCCTTTGTGTCAAAGGGCCAAGTGTCTTGGGACGGGAAAGTCAAGTCCATAGTTATTCTGAGGGATACTGGGGCCGCCCAGTCGTTGATGTTGTCTACCGTTTTACCATTGATTTCGAGTAGTTTGGGGAAAGCGAGTGACTTACTCCAGGGCATTGCAGGTCGTTATGTCCCAGTCCCCTTACATAGGGTGAACTTGAAGTCTGATTTGGTCACAGGACCCGTGATGGTAGGAATAGTCCCCACTCTCCCCATGGAAGGTATTAGTTTCGTATTGGGAAATGATTTGGCTGGCGATAGGGTTTGTGTTTCCCCAGTAGTGAAAGAGAGATTCCTTGAAGAGACGGAGAACCCTAACCTTTGGGACTATGGAGGTACTTTCCGGGAAAGACTTACCACCGCCTGCAATGTCGCCAAGGAACATTTGAAAGTATCTCAGCGAGTAATGAAGGCCCATTTTGACCTGAATACGACAGCTCATAATTTTAGGCCTGGAGACAAAGCGCTAGTTTCACTACCTCTGCCTGGGGAGCCACTATTGGCGAAGTTTAGCGGTCCCTACTGGGTCGAAAAAAAACTGAGTGAGGTGAACTACATGGTGCGGACCCATGACAGATGGAAACCCCGCCGGGTGTGCCACGTCACAATGCTTAAAAGGTACTATGAGCGTGAGGCCGACCTCGGCCGGCCAGTTGGTAGATCATAAAAAGCATCAAGATAGTGACTAGTGAATTAGATAGTGTGGCTCCACAAGCACCTGATAGGGACCCGATGGGGGCTTATAGTACAGCCGTACCCCTTGAAAATTGTACATATTGCGGGTCGAGATAATGTCACGGCAGATGCTCTATCTCGAGCTTGAGTTTATTTTCGTGTCCCTGCATATGAGCTATGATGCCTGTAAATGTCACAAGGAGAGATGGCTGTTTGTTTTTTGCACTGTTTATGCTGGGTTAAGTTTATGCTTGCACTGTTTATCCTGCCTTTGTAAAAGAAAACTTTTCTTGGGGTAAAGTTTTCTTCTTTAAGGGGTGGAGGTGTTATGGTTTGTGACCTTTTTCTTCTTCCTTCCCCCACACCACCCTGTGAGTTAGACCAAGTGGTTTGGTCCACTTGGTCCACATAAACCATATATCCATTGCTGACATGAACCATATACCCATTGCTGACATAAACCATATACCCATTGCTAACATAAACCATATACCCAATTGCTGACATAAACCATATACCCATTGCTAACATAAACCATATACCCATTGCTGACATAAAACATATACCCAATTGCTGACATAAACCATATACCCATTGCTGACATAAACCATATACCCAATTGCTGACATAAACCATATACCCATTGCCAACATAAACCATATACCCATTGCCGACATAAACCATATACCCATTGCTGACATAAACCATATACCCATTGCTGACATAAACCATATATGCATTGCTGACATAAACCATATATGCATTGCTGACATAAACCATATATCCATTGCTGACATAAACCATATACCCATTGCTGACATGAACCATGTACCCATTGCTGAAATGAACCATATACCCATTGCTGACATGAACCATATACCCATTGCTGACATAAACCATATACCCATTGCCAATATGAAGCATATACCCATTGCCGACATGAACCATGTACCCATTGCTGAAATGAACCATATACCCATTGCTGACATGAACCATATACCCATTGCTGACATGAACCATATACCCATTGCTGACATGAACCATATACCCATTGCTGACATGAACCATATACCCATTGCTGACATGAACCATATAGCCATTGCTGACATGAACCATATACCCATTGCTGACATAAACCATATACCCATTGCTGACATAAACCATATACCCATTGCTGACATAAACCATATACCCATTGCTGACATGAACCATATATCCATTGCTGACATAAACCATATACCCATTGCCGATATGAACCATATACCCATTGCTGACATAAACCATATACCCATTGCTGACATGAACCATATACCCATTGCTGACATGAACCATATACCCATTGCTGACATGAACCATATACCCATTGCTGACATGAACCATATACCCATTGCTGACATGAACCATATACCCATTGCTGACATGAACCATATACCCATTGCGGACATAAACCATATACCCATTGCTGACATGAACCATATACCCATTGCTGACATAAACCATATACCCATTGCTGACATAAACCATATATCCATTGCTGACATAAAGCATATACCCATTGCTGACATGAACCATATACACATTGCTGACATGAACCATATATCCATTGCTGACATAAACCATATACCCATTGCCGATATGAACCATATACCCATTGCTGACATAAACCATATACCCATTGCCGATATGAACCATATACCCATTGCCGACACAAACCATGTACCCATTGCCAATATGAACCATATACCCATTGCCGAGATGAACCATAGACCCATTGCTGACATGAACCATATACCCATTGCTGACATAAACCATATACCCATTGCCGATATGAACCATATACCCATTGCTGACATAAACCATGTACCCATTGCCAATATGAACCATATACCCATTGCCGATATGAACCATATACCCATTGCCGATATGAACCATATACCCATTGCTGACATAAACCATGTACCCATTGCCAATATGAACCATATACCCATTGCCGATATGAACCATATACCAATTGCTGACATGAACCATATACCCATTGCCGATATGAACCATATACCCATTGCGGACATAAACCATATACCCATTGCTGACATGAACCATAGACCCATTGCTGACATAAACCATATACCCATTGCCGATATGAACCATATACCCATTGCCGATATGAACCATATACCCATTGCCGATATGAACCATATACCCATTGCTGACATAAACCATATACCCATTGCCGACATGAACCATATACCCATTGCTGACATGAACCATATACCCATTGCTGACATAAACCATATACCGATTGCCGATATGAACCATATACCCATTGCCGACACAAACCATGTACCCATTGCCAATATTAGCCATATACCCATTGCCGATATGAACCATAGACCCATTGCTGACATCAACCATATACCCATTGCTGAAATAAACCATATACCCATTGCTGACATAAACCATATACCCATTGCTGACATGAACCATAGACCCATTGCTGACATGAACCATATACCCATTGCTGACATAAACCATGTACCCATTGCTGATATGAACCATATACCCATTGCCGATATGAACCATATACCCATTGCTGACATGAACCATAGACCCATTGCTGACATGAACCATAGACCCATTGATGACATGAACCATATACCCATTGCTGACATAAACCATTTACCCACTGCCAATATGAACCATATACCCATTGCTGACACAAACCATGTACCCATTGCTGACATAAACCATATACCCATTGCCGATATGAACCATATACCCATTGCCGACACAAACCATGTACCCATTGCTGACATGAACCATATACCCATTGCCGACACAAACCATATACCCATTGCCGACATGAACCATATACCCATTGCTGACATAAACCATGTACCCATTGCTGACATAAACCATATGTCCATTGCTGACATGAACCATATGTCCATTGCTGACATGAACCATGGACCCATTGCTGACATGAACCATATACCCAATTGCTGACATAAACCATATACCCATTGCTGACATAAACCATATACCCATTGCTGACATGAACCATATACCCATTGCTGACATGAACCATAGACCCATTGCTGACATGAACCATATACCCAATTGCTGACATAAACCATATACCCATTGCTGACATGAACCATATACCCATTGCTGACATAAACCATATACCCAATTGCTGACATAAACCATATACCCATTGCTGACATAAACCATATACCCAATTGCTGACATAAACCATATACCCATTGCCGATATGAACCATATACCCATTGCTGACATGAACCATATACCCATTGCTGACATAAACCATGTACCCATTGCCAATATGAACCATAGACCCATTGCCGACACAAACCATATATCCATTGCCAATATGAAGCATATACCCATTGCTGACACAAACCATGTACCCATTGCTGACATGGACCATATACCCATTGCCGACACAAACCATATACCCATTGCCGACATGAACCATATACCCATTGCTGACATAAACCATATACCCATTGCTGACATAAACCATATACCCATTGCTGACATAAACCATATATCCATTGCTGACATAAACCATATACCCATTGCTGACATGAACCATATACCCATTGCTGACATAAACCATATACCCATTGCCGATATGAACCATATACCCATTGCCGATATGAACCATATACCCATTGCTGACATGAACCATATACCCATTGCCGATATGAACCATATACCCATTGCTGATATGAACCATATACCCATTGCCGATATGAACCATATACCCATTGCCGATATGAACCATATACCCATTGCCGATATGAACCATATACCCATTGCTGACATGAACCATATACCCATTGCTGACATAAACCATATACCCATTGCCGATATGAACCATATACCCATTGCTGACATGAACCATATACCCATTGCTGACATGAACCATATACCCATTGCCGATATGAACCATATACCCATTGCTGATATGAACCATATACCCATTGCTGTTATGAACCATATACCCATTGCTGACATAAACCATGTACCCATTGCCGATATGAACCATATACCCATTGCTGACATAAACCATGTACCCATTGCCGATATGAACCATATACCCATTGCTGACACAAACCATGTACTAATTGCCGACACAAACACAAACCATGTAATAATTGCCGACCAATCATTTTGCATCTTCAGATACTCATAGATGCAGAAGCAGTGTTGAGGCTATTGGGCACAATCCTGAACGGGTCGCCACTCTACCTGAATGGCTCATTCATCTCAGTAAGCTGGTACTCATTTTGCCGACCAGGGAAGGATGACAGGCTGAGCCAAGTCACCTGGTGTTAATTCAACGACATGATAGGAGCTCAAACTCAGCACCCTGACATCTCAAGGCATCCGCATTAACAGGTAAACCAACACCTGGCTTCACCATCAAGTGAACAATGGGTGAACAATGAGTGAACAATCGGACAAACCACCACAAGAGAAACATGACAGCACGTCTTTTGAACGTCAAACTTTTTGAACTTTTTGAACGTCAAACATGAACGACTTTTGGAGGCTCTTCCACAAACAAGATCCGATTAGTGCCCGAAAACGAAGCCACAAACTCATGTTAACAGGGTTACCATGAGATCACTAATTGATCGTGCATGCACCAGGTAAAGCCCGATCTGTGTGGCCGAGATGAAGAAACATCCACAGAGAAATGATCTTGCATGGAATCAAGGAGATCATCAGTTGAAACGTTTCAGCAGATCAAGGCCACGGCAGTCAGACATCTTTAATGGAGGAAGAAAGGAAATATTTGAGGTTATTTCTAAAAGGTGTTTTTCAAGGTTCGTTTTCATTTCCATCTGGTATATCTTAACAAGAAGATCTGCAAAAGCGAGAGGGAACTTTATGAAGGATGTCGCCATCCATGGACCTTGGATCTGTGCAGTATCTCACAGATTCCCAACTGGTGCAAACTGAGAAGGTGTGTGCGGATGAGTCTTTGATCCACAGGCTCCGATCCAGACATCTGGCAAATATGTACAACCAACAACCAGATTGTCACCATTTGGGTTCAAGTTTCCAACAACAATTAAAGAAGTCTTTCCACACGACGCTTCCTTCCTCTCCCACATTCATCATATCTCTTCCACCTTTCTTATTTCGTCCACATTCTCTCCAACTTCCCTTTATACCACATCCTCCTTTTTTCAAGTTCAATTTGCAAATTACTTCCCAAACCATTTTGAATGGGATACGAAACGTCTTCGGGCCTTAGGGAGTTGGTAAAACTCTTTGAATCGTGCAGTGGGGGCAGCGAGTCACCAGTAAGAGTGTTAAAGATGTACACTCGCCCACGATCCATCACACAGAGTTGTTAGTCACTTAGGGTCTTTGAAGCCACATATGAGTATACTAGCTGAGGTACCCGGCTTCGCCCGGGTTGAATAAGAATAATACAAATATATGATGAAAAGAACATGTATATTTTAGAGCAATATCACAGTACATTTCCTACATGACGTTTTGTCAATTTTCAATTTCTCAAAACCTCTTGGTATACAACATTTCTGGTTTTTCTTACTTGGTGCCAAGACATAAAGATTGCTTGGTTTTTACAACCCTCGAGCAGCCCACGTACAGCTGGCCATGGGAAGTACCCGGCGTTGCCGGGTGGGGCAAGGGAGGGGAGAGGAAGGGGGAGGGGAGGGGGAGGTGAGGGGAGGGTTGAGGGGAGGGGGGAGTGGAGGGGGAGGGGGAGGGGGGAGTTGAGGGGAAGGGGGAGGGGGAGGAAGGGGAGTGGGGTGAGGGGGGAGGGGGAGGGGGTGAGGGGGGAGGGGGAGGGGGGAGGGGGAGGGGGAGGGGGAGTGGGGGGAGGGGGAGGGGGCGGGGGGAGGGGGAGGGGGTGAGGGGGAGAGTGGACGGGGAGGGGGGAGGGGGAGGGGAGGGGGAGGGGGGAGGGGAGGGGGAGTGGGAGGGGAGGGAGAGGGGGGAGGGGAGGGAGAGGGGGGAGGGGAGGGAGAGGGGGGAGGGGAGAAGAGGGGGGGAGGGGAGAAGAAGAGGGAGGGGGACGAGGAGAGGGGAGAAGAGGAGGGAGGGGAGGGAGTGGGGGAGGGGAGGGGAGGGGGAGGGGGAGGGGGGAGGGGGAGGGAGGAGGGGGGAGGGGGATGGGAGGGGGTGAGGGGGGAGGGTGAGGGGTGAGGGGGTGAGGGGGAGGGGTGAGGGGGAGGGGAGGGGGAGTGGGAGGGGGAGGGGAGGGAGAGGGGGGAGGGGAGGGAGAGGGGGGAGGGGGACTTCGCCCGGGTTGAATAAGAATAAGACAAATATATGATGAAAAGAACATGTATATTTTAGAGCAATATCACAGTACATTTCCTACATGACGTTTTGTCAATTTTCAATTTCTCAAAACCTCTTGGTATACAACATTTCTGGTTTTCTTACTTGGTGCCAAGACATAAAGATTGCTTGGTTTTTACAACCCTCGAGCAGCCCACGTACAGCTGGCCATGGGAAGTACCCGGCGTTGCCGGGTGGGGCAAGGGAGGGGAGAGGAAGGGGGAGGGGAGGGGGAGGGGGAGGGGGGAGTTGAGGGGAAGGGGGGAGGGGGAGGGTTGAGGGGAGGGGGGAGTGGAGGGGAGGGGGAGGGGGGAGTTGAGGGGAAGGGGGGAGGGGGAGGAAGGGGAGAGGGGGGAGTGGGGTGAGGGGGAGGGGGGAGGGGGGTGAGGGGGGAGTGGAGGGAGTGGGAGGGGAGGGGGAGGGGGAGGGGGGAGGGGGAGGGGGAGGGGAGTGGGGGGAGGGGGGAGGGGGCGGGGGGAGGGGGAGGGGGTGAGGGGAGAGTGGACGGGGAGGGGGGAGGGGGAGGGGAGGAGGAGGGGGGAGGGGAGGGGGAGTGGGAGGGGAGGAGAGGGGGGAGGGGAGGGAGAGGGGGGAGGGGAGAAGAGGGGGGGAGGGAGAAGAGGAGGGAGGGGACGAGGAGAGGGGAGAAGAGGAGGGAGGGGGAGGAGGGGGAGTGGACGGGGAGCAGGGAGGGGGAGAGGAAGGGGGAGGGGAGGGGGAGGTGAGGTGAGGGGAGGGGTGAGGGGAGGGGGAGTGGAGGGGGAGGGGGAGGGGGGAGTTGAGGGGAAGGGGGGAGGGGGAGGAAGGGAGAGGGGGGAGTGGGGTGAGGGGGAGGGGGGTGAGGGGGGAGGGGGAGGGAGTGGGAGGAGGAGGGGGAGGGGATGGGAGGGGGAGGGGGAGGGGGGAGGGGGAGGGGGAGGGGGAGGGGGGAGGGGGGAGGGGGAGGGAGTGGGGAGGGGAGGGGAGGGGGAGGGGGAGGGTTGAGGAGAAGGGGGGAGGGGGATGGGGGGAGGGGGGAGGGGAAGGGGGGATGGGGGAGGGTGAGGGGGTGAGGGGGAGGGGTGAGGGGAAGGGGAGGGGGAGGGGGAGGGGGAGGGGGGAGGGGGGAGGGGGAGGGGGAGGGGGGAGGGGGGAGGGGGAGGGAGTGGGGAGGGAAGGGGAGGGGGAGGGGGGAGGGGGAGGGAGAAGGGGAGGGGGAGGGGGGAGGGGGGAGGGGAAGGGGTGAGGGGGGAGGGTGAGGGGTGAGGGGGGAGGGGAGGGGTGAGGGGAAGGGGAGGGGGAGGGGGGAGGGGAGTGGAGGGGGGAGGGAGGGAGAGGGGGGTGGGGGAGGGGGGAGTGGGGTGAGGGAGGAGGGGGAGGGGTGAGGGGGAGGGGAGGGAGTGGGAGGGGAGGGGGAGGGGAGGGGGGAGGGGGGAGGGGGAGGGGGAGTGGGGGAGGGGCAGGGGGCAGGGGGAGGGGGAGGGGGTGAGGGGGAGAGTGGACGGGAGGGGGGAGGGGAGAAGAGGAGGGAGGGGGACGAGGAGAGGGGAGAAGAGGAGGAGGGGGACGAGGAGAGGGAGAAGAGGAGGGAGGGGAGGAGGGGAGTGGAGGGGGAGTGGACGGGGAGGGGGAGGGGGAGGTGAGGGGAGGGGAGGGGGTGAGGGAAGAGGGGGGAGGGAGGGGGGAGAGGGGAGGGGGAGAGGGAGGGGAGGGGAGGGGGAGGTGAGGGGAGGGGTGAGGGGGGAGTGGAGGGGGAGGGGGGAGGGGGAGGGGGGGGAGTTGAGGGGAAGGGGGGAGGGGGAGGGAGGGGAGGGGGGAGTGGGGGAGGGGGGAGGAGGAGTGGGGGCAAGGGAGGAGGGGGAGGAGGGTGAGGGGGGAGGGGGAGGGAGTGGGGGAGGGGAGGGGAGGGGGAGGGGGAGGGGGAGGGGGAGGGAGGAGGGGGGAGGGGACGGGAGGGGGTGAGGGGGGAGGGTGAGGGGGTGAGGGGGTGAGGGGGAGGGGTGAGGGGGAGGGGAGGGGGAGTGGGAGGGGGAGGGGAGGGAGAGGGGGGAGGGGAGGGAGAGGGGGGGAGGGGGACTTCGCCCGGGTTGAATAAGAATAAGACAAATATATGATGAAAAGAACATGTATATTTTAGAGCAATATCACAGTACATTTCCTACATGACGTTTTGTCAATTTTCAATTTCTCAAAACCTCTTGGTATACAACATTCTGGTTTTCTTACTTGGTGCCAAGACATAAAGATTGCTTGGTTTTTACAACCCTCGAGCAGCCCACGTACAGCTGGCCATGGGAAGTACCCGGCGTTGCCGGGTGGGGCAAGGGAGGGGAGAGGAAGGGGGAGGGGGAGGGGGAGGTGAGGGGAGGGTTGAGGGGAGGGGGGAGTGGAGGGGGAGGGGGAGGGGGAGTTGAGGGGAAGGGGGGAGGGGGAGGAAGGGGAGTGGGGTGAGGGGGGAGGGGGAGGGGGTGAGGGGGGAGGGGGAGGGGGGAGGGGGAGGGGGAGGGGGAGTGGGGAGGGGGAGGGGCGGGGGGGAGGGGGAGGGGGTGAGGGGAGAGTGGACGGGAGGGGGAGGGGGAGGGGAGGGGGAGGGGGGAGGGGAGGGGGAGTGGGAGGGGAGGGAGAGGGGGGAGGGGAGGGAGAGGGGGGAGGGAGGGAGAGGGGGGAGGGGAGAAGAGGGGGGGAGGGGAGAAGAAGAGGGAGGGGGACGAGGAGAGGGGAGAAGAGGAGGGAGGGGGGAGGAGGGGGAGTGGACGGGAGGGGGAGGGGGGAGAGGAAGGGGAGGGGAGGGGAGGTGAGGTGAGGGGAGGGGTGAGGGGGAGGGGGAGTTGAGGGAAGGGGGGAGGGGGAGGAAGGGGAGAGGGGGAGTGGGGTGAGGGGGAGGGGGGTGAGGGGGGAGGGGGAGGAGTGGGAGGGGAGGGGGAGGGAGGGGAGGGGGAGGGGGAGGGGGGAGGGGGGAGGGGGAGGGGGGAGGGGGAGGGGGAGGGAGTGGGGGAGGGGAGGGGAGTGGGAGGGGAGGGGGGAGGGAGAAGGGGGAGGGGGATGGGGGAGGGGGGAGGGGAAGGGGTGAGGGGGAGGGGGGAGGGGAAGGGGTGAGGGGGGGAGGGGTGAGGGGGTGAGGGGAGGGGGAGGGGTGAGGGGAAGGGGAGGGGGAGGGGGGAGGGGAGTGGGAGGGGGAGGGAGGGAGAGGGGGGAGGGGGGGAGGGGGAGTGGGGTGAGGGAGGAGGGGGAGGGGTGAGGGGGAGGGGAGGGAGTGGGAGGGGAGGGGAGGGGAGGGGGAGGGGGGAGGGGGAGGGGGGAGTGGGGGGAGGGGGCAGGGGGGCAGGGGGAGGGGGAGGGGTGAGGGGGAGAGTGGACGGGGAGGGGGGAGGGGAGAAGAGGAGGGAGGGGGACGAGGAGAGGGGAGAAGAGGAGGGAGGGGGACGAGGAGAGGGGAGAAGAGGAGGGAGGGGGAGGAGGGGGAGTGGAGGGGGAGTGGACGGGGAGGGGGGAGGGGGGAGGTGAGGGGAGGGGAGGGGGTGAGGGAAGAGGGGGGAGGGGAGGGGGGAGAGGGGAGGGGGAGAGGAGGGGGAGGGGAGGGGGAGGTGAGGGGAGGGGTGAGGGGGGAGTGGAGGGGAGGGGGAGGGGGAGGGGGGAGTTGAGGGGAAGGGGGGAGGGGGAGGGAGGGGGAGGGGGGAGTGGGGGTGAGGGGGGAGGAGGAGTGGGGGCAAGGGAGGAGGGGAGGAGGGTGAGGGGGGAGGGGGAGGGAGTGGGGGAGGGGAGGGGAGGGGGAGGGGAGGGGGGAGGGGGAGGGAGGAGGGGGGAGGGGGATGGGAGGGGGTGAGGGGGGAGGGTGAGGGGTGAGGGGGTGAGGGGGAGGGGTGAGGGGGAGGGGAGGGGGAGTGGGAGGGGGAGGGGAGGGAGAGGGGGGAGGGGAGGGAGAGGGGGGAGGGGGACTTCGCCCGGGTTGAATAAGAATAAGACAAATATATGATGAAAAGAACATGTATATTTTAGAGCAATATCACAGTACATTTCCTACATGACGTTTTGTCAATTTTCAATTTCTCAAAACCTCTTGGTATACAACATTTCTGGTTTTCTTACTTGGTGCCAAGACATAAAGATTGCTTGGTTTTACAACCCTCGAGCAGCCCACGTACAGCTGGCCATGGGAAGTACCCGGCGTTGCCGGGTGGGGCAAGGGAGGGGAGAGGAAGGGGAGGGGAGGGGGAGGGGAGGGGGGAGTTGAGGGAAGGGGGGAGGGGGAGGGTTGAGGGGAGGGGGGAGTGGAGGGAGGGGGAGGGGGGAGTTGAGGGGAAGGGGGGAGGGGGAGGAAGGGGAGAGGGGGGAGTGGGGTGAGGGGGAGGGGGAGGGGGGTGAGGGGGGAGTGGAGGGAGTGGGAGGGGAGGGGAGGGAGGGGGAGGGGGGAGGGGGAGGGGGAGGGGGAGTGGGGGGAGGGGGAGGGGGCGGGGGGAGGGGGAGGGGGTGAGGGGAGAGTGGACGGGGAGGGGGAGGGGGAGGGGAGGAGGAGGGGGAGGGGAGGGGGAGTGGGAGGGGAGGGAGAGGGGGGAGGGGAGGGAGAGGGGGAGGGGGAGAAGAGGGGGGAGGGGAGAAGAGGAGGGAGGGGGACGAGGAGAGGGGAGAGAGGAGGGAGGGGGAGGAGGGGGAGTGGACGGGGAGCAGGGAGGGGGGAGAGGAGGGGGAGGGGAGGGGGGAGGTGAGGTGAGGGAGGGGTGAGGGGAGGGGGGAGTGGAGGGGGAGGGGAGGGGGGGAGTTGAGAGGGGAAGGGGGGAGGGGGAGGAAGGGGAGAGGGGGGAGTGGGGTGAGGGGGAGGGGGGTGAGGGGGGAGGGGGAGGGAGTGGGAGGAGAGGGGGAGGGGAGGGGAGGGGGAGGGGGAGGGGGAGGGGAGGGGGAGGGGGAGGGGGGAGGGGGGAGGGGGAGGGAGTGGGGGAGGGGAGGGGAGGGGGAGGGGGAGGGTTGAGGGAGAAGGGGGGAGGGGGATGGGGGGAGGGGGGAGGGGAAGGGGTGATGGGGGAGGGTGAGGGGGTGAGGGGGAGGGGTGAGGGAAGGGAGGGGGAGGGGGAGGGGGAGGGGGGAGGGGGAGGGGGAGGGGGAGGGGGGAGGGGGGAGGGGGAGGGAGTGGGGGAGGGAAGGGGAGGGGGAGGGGGAGGGGGGAGGGAGAAGGGGAGGGGGAGGGGGGAGGGGGGAGGGGAAGGGGTGAGGGGGGAGGGTGAGGGGGTGAGGGGGAGGGGAGGGGTGAGGGGGAAGGGGAGGGGGAGGGGGAGGGGAGTGGGAGGGGGGAGGGGAGGGAGAGGGGGGAGGGGGGAGGGGGAGTGGGGTGAGGGAGGAGGGGGAGGGGGTGAGGGGAGGGGGGAGGGAGTGGGAGGGGAGGGGGAGGGGAGGGGGGAGGGGGGAGGGGGAGGGGGAGTGGGGGGAGGGGGCAGGGGGCAGGGGGAGGGGGAGGGGGTGAGGGGGAGAGTGGACGGGGAGGGGGGAGGGGAGAAGAGGAGGGAGGGGGACGAGGAGAGGGGGAGAGAGGGAGGAGGGGGACGAGGAGAGGGGAGAAGAGGAGGGAGTGGGGAGGAGGGGGAGTGGAGGGGGAGTGGACGGGGAGGGGGGAGGGGGAGGTGAGGGGAGGGGAGGGGGTGAGGGAAGAGGGGGGAGGGGAGGGGGGAGAGGGGAGGGGGAGAGGGAGGGGGAGGGGAGGGGAGGTGAGGGGAGGGGTGAGGGGGAGTGGAGGGGGAGGGGGAGGGGGAGGGGGGAGTTGAGGGGAAGGGGGAGGGGGAGGGAGGGGGAGGGGGGAGTGGGTGAGGGGGGAGGAGGAGTGGGGGGCAAGGGAGGAGGGGGAGGAGGGAGGGGAGGGAGTGGGGGAGGGGAGGGGAGGGGGAGGGGGAGGGGGAGGGGGAGGGAGGAGGGGGGAGGGGACGGGAGGGGGTGAGGGGGGAGGGTGAGGGGGTGAGGGGGTGAGGGGGAGGGGTGAGGGGGAGGGGAGGGGGAGTGGGAGGGGGAGGGGAGGGAGAGGGGGAGGGGAGGGAGAGGGGGGAGGGGACTTCGCCCGGGTTGAATAAGAATAAGACAAATATATGATGAAAAGACATGTATATTTTAGAGCAATATCACAGTACATTTCCTACATGACGTTTTGTCAATTTTCAATTTCTCAAAACCTCTGGTATACAACATTTCTGGTTTTCTTACTTGGTGCCAAGACATAAAGATTGCTTGGTTTTTACAACCCTCGAGCAGCCCACGTACAGCTGGCCATGGGAAGTACCCGGCGTTGCCGGGTGGGGCAAGGGAGGGGAGAGGAAGGGGGAGGGGAGGGGGAGGTGAGGGGAGGGTTGAGGGGAGGGGGGAGTGGAGGGGGAGGGGGAGGGGGGAGTTGAGGGGAAGGGGGGAGGGGGAGGGTTGAGGGGAGGGGGGAGTGGAGGGGGAGGGGGAGGGGGGAGTTGAGGGGAAGGGGGAGGGGGAGGAAGGGAGAGGGGGGAGTGGGGTGAGGGGGAGGGGGAGGGGGGTGAGGGGGGAGTGGAGGGAGTGGGAGGGGAGGGGGAGGGGGAGGGGGGAGGGGGGGGGGAGGGGAGGGGGAGGGGGAGTGGGGGGGGGGGAGGGGGCGGGGGGAGGGGGAGGGGGTGAGGGGGAGAGTGGACGGGGAGGGGGAGGGGGAGGGGAGGAGGAGGGGGGAGGGGAGGGGGGAGTGGGAGGGGAGGGAGAGGGGGGAGGGGAGGGAGAGGGGGGAGGGGAGAAGAGGGGGGAGGGGAGAAGAGGAGGGAGGGGACGAGGAGAGGGGAGAAGAGGAGGGAGGGGGAGGAGGGGGAGTGGACGGGGAGGGGGGAGGGGGGAGAGGAAGGGGGAGGGGAGGGGAGGTGAGGTGAGGGGAGGGGTGAGGGGAGGGGGGAGTGGAGGGGGAGGGGGAGGGGGGAGTTGAGGGGAAGGGGGAGGGGGAGGAAGGGGAGAGGGGGGAGTGGGGTGAGGGGGAGGGGGGTGAGGGGGGGAGGGGAGGGAGTGGGAGGAGAGGGGGAGGGGAGGGGAGGGGGAGGGGAGGGGGGAGGGGGAGGGGGAGGGGGAGGGGGGGGGGGGAGGGGGGAGGGGGAGGGAGTGGGGGAGGGGGAGGGGAGGGGGAGGGGGAGGGGGGAGGGAGAAGGGGGGAGGGGGATGGGGGGAGGGGGGAGGGGAAGGGGTGAGGGGGGAGGGTGAGGGGTGAGGGGGAGGGGGAGGGGTGAGGGAAGGGGAGGGGAGGGGGGAGGGGAGTGGGAGGGGGAGGGAGGAGAGGGGGGAGGGGGAGGGGGAGTGGGGTGAGGGAGGAGGGGGAGGGGGTGAGGGGGAAGGGGAGGGAGTGGGAGGGGAGGGGGAGGGGGAGGGGGGAGGGGGGGAGGGGGAGGGGGAGTGGGGGGAGGGGGGCAGGGGGCAGGGGGAGGGGGAGGGGGTGAGGGGGAGAGTGACGGGGAGGGGGGAGGGGAGAAGAGGAGGGAGGGGGACGAGGAGAGGGGCGAAGAGGAGGAGGGGACGAGGAGAGGGGAGAAGAGGAGGGAGGGGGAGGAGGGGGAGTGGAGGGGGAGTGGAGGGGAGGGGGGAGGGGGGAGGTGAGGGGGAGGGGAGGGGGTGAGGGAAGAGGGGGGAGGGGAGGGGGGAGAGGGAGGGGGAGAGGGAGGGGGAGGGGAGGGGGGAGGTGAGGGGAGGGGTGAGGGGGGAGTGGAGGGGGAGGGGGAGGGGGAGGGGGGAGTTGAGGGGAAGGGGGGAGGGGGAGGGAGGGGGGAGGGGGAGTGGGGTGAGGGGGGAGGGGGAGTGGGGGCAAGGGAGGAGGGGAGGAGGGTGAGGGGGGAGGGAGGAGTGGTGGGGGAGGGGAGGGGAGGGGGAGGGGGAGGGGGAGGGGGAGGGAGGAGGGGGGGAGGGGGATGGGAGGGGGTGAGGGGGGAGGGGTGAGGGGTGAGGGGTGAGGGGGAGGGGTGAGGGGGGAGGGGAGGGGGAGTGGGAGGGAGAGGGGAGGGAGAGGGGGGAGGGGAGGGAGAGGGGGGAGGGGGACTTCACCCGGGTTGAATAAGAATAAGACAAATATATGATGAAAAGAACATGTATATTTTAGAGCAATATCAACAGTACATTTCCTACATGACGTTTTTGTCAATTTTCAATTTCTCAAAA
>NC_136267.1:6979934-7137434 GCF_964187855.1 Myxine glutinosa | reverse complement strand
CCATAGTCCTTGTTGAGTGCCAGGTTGACAACTGGTTAGCATAATGCAGGTTCAATATGCTCCCTACACTCACCAGGAAGGTTTGACTTATGACATTAGATGTTACCTGGTGATTCTGAAGATAATCATTATAACAACTAGATGGTATTCATAGAATACTTACCCTGCAGAGTCAACTTGGTAAGAGCCAACTCTTCTGCTTTTGAAGGTTTTTTTAAAAAAAGATCCAATATGGCTGCCAGACCACGTGAGCGATTACATCATAAATTTATATTCTCTAATTGTTGCGTAGATCATGCTTAATAAATTTCAAACTGATCAGACTAAGCATTGTCACTGTCGAATTATGATGTCATAATTAAGGCACCAATGACGTCATCGTTAACAGCACTTATTCCCCATACGGAGTTCTTCACAATGAGCCACGTTTCAAATTTTTCCATGGAGCGGTTTCGGAGATTACAGAAATGCAATGCTTTTCGATTTTTCCAAGATGGAACCTGTACTACGTGACCTATGACATAATTATTATCATCATATTTCATCATCATATTAATTTTATCAATAAAAATTATATGGTCAAAATTTCGTGTCCATTGGATTAACGGTTTCCGAGAAAATGAATTTTAAAAATGGAGACACGCATGTACCGATCGACTACAGGTCACTCCCAACTTCCACCCCTTCTCCTTACTCGCTCCCAGGAACCCTCAATGAGAATGTGCAGAAGGTCCCAGGAACCCTCAATTGAGTAAGCAGGTCAAATGTTCAACAAAGCTTTATTATGAGAACCAGTGTTGATCGGCTCCCTCAGCTCACCTCACCACACATGGGCTTGTTGCTGCAGAAGCATGCATGGCTGCAGAAGCATGCATGGCTGCAGAAGCATGGATGGCTGCAGAAGCATACATGGCTGCAGAAGAATGCATGGCTGCAGAAGCATGCATGGCTGCAGAAGCATGCATGGCTGCAGAAGCATGCATGGCTGCAGAAGCATGCATGGCTGCAGAAGCATGCATGGCTGCAGAAGCATGCATGGCTGCAGAAGCATGCATGGCTGCAGAAGCATGCATGGCTGCAGAAGCATGCATGGCTGCAGAAGCATGCATGGCTGCAGAAGCATGCATGGCTGCAGAAGCATGCATGGCTGCAGAAGCATGGGCTTCTTTGATCTGAGGATAATGACCGGGTCCTTTTGAGTATTTTGGGTCGTCGTTGTAAGTTGTACTTTTAAATTAATTTTCCTTATTTGTAGATTTTATTAATTACATTCATTGCAATTCATTTTATCTCATTATCTTGATTTTCATTTTATATTGTAAATAATTCACAAATCAACTTCTGGCTGCAATTATTTGAAAATAAAACCATCAAATGAAATTAAATGAAAAATGAGATGAGAGAATTCCATTCAGGGCCACACGTTGACTACGACAGGAGAGGAAGTCCACAAGCCATGCATGGAGGTTATCATGGATACAATAGGAGGAGAGTTTGGTGAGCAGAGCTGGGTGCCAGACCGTGTCGAAGGCACGTGATATGTCGAGGGAGACAGCTCTGATTTCCTGTTTGGCATTGGGGACCTCCATCCATTGTTGAGGCAGCAGAAGCAGCATGTCCAGAGTAGAATGACCTGGTCTGAAACCAAATTGATGATCGGAGATCAAGCCATTGGAGAAGAGGAAGGATTTAATATCAGAAGCGATGATGGACGTCATGACCTTGCTGATTATTGGGAGCAGGCTGATTGGTCTGTAGTTGCAAGGATCTGTGTTTGCACATTTTTTGTGTAAAGCGATAATGTTTGCTGATTTCCAAACTGATGGCAGATGACCTTGAGCATAAGAGAGGGTGAACAGAACAGAGAGAGGGTGTGAAAGAGCGGAAGAGCAGGATTTTAGGACCAGTGGGCTGATGCCGTCTGGTCCGGTTCGAGAATCAGTGTCGAGGTTTGAAAGAAATTTATCCACCTTGTCAGGAGAGAAGGACACCGAGTCCAGAGGCAGCTGGATTCGACTGGGTACGGTGGGTACAGAGAGCAATGGGTTTGGGTCACAAGATTTTGAGGCAAACACAGAGTTGAGGCATTCGGCTTTTTCACATGCAGAGTCAGCTGTGTAGATGTTTGAGGTAAGGGGGGGGATGGAGGGGGAACAAACACCAGAAACAGATTTGACCAGATGCCAACAGGAATTGGAGGAGGGAGACAGGTTTGAGAGTTCAGTGTTGAGATTAGAGAGATGTTGTTTCCTGGATATCCTAAGGGTAGACACACTTGTTCCGATAGACGAGACGGATTTATGGAAAAGGTCATGTATAAGCTTCGAGGTGCATTTTGGGTAAAAGTTGAGATCCTCACTTTTTAACATAGTTAGGGTATGCAGAATTCGATTAACCCGGTTCCAAAACTGAAATTCGATTTTTTTTTTTTGAGTTTTGAATAAATTGTTGAAGAACTCAGGCATTGGTGACCTCACATAGGAGACAATCAAATCTGCGGAAGTGTTCGTCTGCAGAATATATAATGTGCACAGAACAACCTCTGTTGATTCAGCACGACATATGTTGTTCTCCAAGACTGGTAAACCTGAAGCAATGTCGACGACAAGTGATGCTCTTCATGGTTTCAATTTGATGCGAGTACACTATCAAGCCATGGTATGGAGAAATGCTCATTTTGCCCTACCTGACCTTCCTGCACATGTGGAAATGGGATGGAAACGTGGTGATTCAGGACTAGAGCCTATTCTGATGTCACTGAGTCCAATCCCAGAAAGTTGCCTGGAGATGATTTGTTGTGCGTGCCAGAAGCAAGCAATGCAAGACTCATACCAAGACCTGGACAAAATCACAGACTGGTCAAAAAAGTGGAGCATGTCTTTCAATCCTGACAAATCTCACACTCTTACGATGTCTCTCCGAAAAGACCGACTGGACAACCCTCCCATCCACTTTCTGAATAATCCTCTCCAAGAAGTTCTGTCACTCAAGCTTTTGGGTCTCACTATCTGCCATGATCTTTCCTGGGAAAACCACATTTCAAATCTGGCCTCCAAAGCCAGTCGCCGACTGGGCATCCTACGTCGTGCGAAGTCCTTCCTTGGTACACCTGAGCTCCTCACCACTTACAAGGCTTTCATCCACAGCTCTATGGAATACTGCTCTCCCCTCTGGTGTGGTGCTCCTGCCTCACACCTAGCTCGTCTTCACGCTGTTGAAACCAAAGCGTTCAGAATCATTGGAATCTCCCGCGATGAAGCTAACTCCAAGGGCCTTTCACTCACTCACCGCAGGCAGGTTGGTGGTCTTTCCGTCTTCTACCGACTCCTCTCTGGCCTTGCCCCCCCCCCCCCCCCCAGCTCTCTCTGGGCTCTGTCCCCCAAATATTCCTACAGGTCACACAAGATCTGCCTGCAACCCTCTTATGGTTAAACTGCCAAAATCAAGAATTTCTGCTCACCTTTACTCCTTCATTCCTCTTTTCTCCCACCTCTGGAACAAACTCCCTCACTCTCTTCAATCCCACTCCACCCTCCAGGTCTTTAAAACAGCTGTTCACCACCATCTCTTATCTTCCCCCATCCAAAACCTTGATCTTTTCTACCCCCGCTAATTTCACCCAAAATCCTTCACTTTTTTTTTGAAATACCAACTTCTGTCCTGGAAGTCCTTGGTCTCCTTGTGTTTTATATCTCCCCCCCACCCCCTTCCCATGCCTCCTCCCCCCAAGCCCTCTCCCTCCCACACTCTCTAATGCTCTCTAATGTTGTGTTTGTGTGCTTCCCCTTCTCTCCCCATCTTGTCTTCCGCTCCCTCTTTTTATATATTTTGTTTGTCTGGTTGATTTATTTGTGAAATAAATGTTAGCTCTTTCACGAGCCTCGATTCAGTATACAAAGAAAAAGAAAAAGAAAAAAAAAAGGCCTACCATTGGCCGAGGCTTCTCACATCCTGGCTAGGTGTTGCCGCCTCCTCACTGGTCACGTGGGCCTGTGCTTCTGGCCACACCTTCCTGCACATTAGGAATGGCTTCTCCCAGCCACGAAGGCTTGACATCCTGCCCAACTCAATGCATATTTGTTCTTTATTACTACACAATGGGAAAGGGCTAATCTTTACATTCAATAAGACATATCTAACTACTTCAGGCTACATGTTGTCGTGCAACGAACGATAGGGGGTTTGCCTTTATGGCACAACTGCAACAATATATATATATATATATATATATATATATATTGTAACGAATGTGGAAACGTTACAATGTGAACGTTACAAAAGTATGGTAACACCCTGTTAATGTAAATAATGGTCGCAGCCGTCCTCCTAGTTAATTCCATGAAACTTACACGCAGGTCACGATATATCTTTTAAATAGTGTATTTCCTTATTCCATGTAGGCTAAATATGTGTTTCCCACTAGATTGACTTTGCATTGTATCAAACAAAATAAGCGTAGGCCCTTCCAATTTCCCCAAACATCTCCGCTCTCCAAAGTTCCTTTCAAAAGGGGAGTTGTTTTCAATCCCGCAGGCCGCCATTGCCCATGTGCTAATCTCGGAGAAGAAAGGCGTGTCTCCACCTCGTCATAAGAGGGGAGGAGTGAGCCAGCCCTAACAGCCAATCAGCACCGCGGTGAGCGACCCGTTAGGCGTGCCCTCGGAGCCGGCGGCTTAATTCTGCCCGAGGTGATAAAAGCGACTGTAAGGGACTGCTTTACCAGATGACCTGGGAGATGAGCAAAGAGGCGGCACCAAGAGGAGCGGTGAGATGCGAAACGCTCCAAGCCAAAGAGGAGAGGTACTCGGCAAGGAAACCAGCTTTGGAGAGACGCCCTGAAAGGAGGGAGACGGCTCCACCACAAGAAGAGGAGCAGGTGTGCCGAACCAGCGCGTGACGTCTACCGCAGCGGATACGCGACGGAGGGTTTTCCCGCCAAAACCGCGAGGAATTGAGAGCTGCTGCCTCCGAATTTGCCTCCCTCTCAAGCAATCCACCTCAAGCCCTACCTGCCTGCAATATCCCCTGTGTAAGTGTGAACGTCCTGTCCTGCTCGTTGTCTTGGGGTTAAGTAAAAATGAATAGTGTAAGTTAACGATTCGCTGTGTTACTGCTTCTTCCATCCATTGCTTGTGTGTGTATAATAAATCTGTTCTTCCTCCGTATTCTTCTTCTTCTTCTTTTTCATTCTCTTTCGGTCGCTTTAGAGGTTTCCCGATTGAATATCTGTGGGGCGATCTGGTCAACGTCGGGTGGAATCGGGTTCTAATCGGGGAGTAACTGTTCGGACGCGGTTAAATACACCACCGCTCGGTCAATATAACATCTAAAACCGCGTCTGTAACAATTGGTTGTCAGGAGTTGGATTCGGACCTGGGACTAAATTTGTTAGGCCCAAATTTTGGAACACCAATTGTACTATTAGAGTAACAATTGGTGTCGTGGAGTGAGATCGGACCCGAAGCGCGCTTAACGCGCTCAAAATTACAAGCTGCCGAAATTTATTTTGTTTTATAAAACACGAATTTTGAGATCGCGCCATGGACAATCAAGGCGATCGGATGTCGGTGGGAGAGATAGACAGGGTGGAATCGACCCAGGACCTCGGGGAAATGTATGTGGAGGAAAGGGAGGAGGAGAAAAATAGCAATGTGGTTGCGGAGGTTTCAGACGCACAGAATGGCACCCTCGCGCACGTGGTTGAGGGGGCCACGGTCGCGGAACCAATGAGCGCGGCCCAAATGCAAGCCTTCATGGCCCAATTCATGGTGGAAATGCAGAAAAAAAACGACAGTATAGTACAAATGCAGGCGTCCCTCAACCTGCAGAGTGAGCAAAGGAGGGCTGATAGTGAAAAAATGGAAAGCAGAATTATGGGGCAAATGGGGGTAATGAGGGACGAAGCGAGGGGTACCGGTGAGGGGTTAGACAACGGGATAAAGGAGGTAAAGAATGGGTTAACGGGGGTGGAAAACAGAATGGCTGCCCAGGAGAATCAGTTAGAGGGGGTGAAAAATGGGTTAATGGGGTTAGAAAATAGGATGGAGGACAAATTGCGGGAAATAGGGGAACAATCTGCCAGGGAAATCAAACAAATGGGAGAGCAGATAGAGGAGGTGAAAATCGGGGTAGAAACCAAACTGGATGCTCAGAGGGATGAATTGGGACAGATGAGGGTGGCATCTACAAAAGAGATGGAGGAAATACGACGAGGGGTAAGTGAGGAGGTTTTGGGGCTACGCGAGGAGGTAAAGCGAGGGGAGAAGCGTATGGAGAAAGAGGTGAGAAATAATACGGCAAAGTTACAAGGGGGAATAGAAGATCTGACGGAGGAGGTGGAACAGCTGACGGAGGGACAAACGAAGTTAGTGGAGCAGGTTCAAAGGAACACTGCAGTACTCGGAGGGTTAAAGGCGACACAAAAAGAAATTAAAAATGACTTGATAGCGACACAGAGGCAATGTCAGATGGTACGTGAGGAACTGACAATGAGGGTGGACGAGGTGACAGAGATAATGGAGACAAAGGACCGGCAGGTGGGGATGCACATAGAGACGGTCACGGTAGCCTTAGAGGACGAACTTGAGGAGACGCACCGAGAAATAAAAGAGGTTAAACAAAAACTAGAGGAAGTGGAAGAGGGGGTGAGTGAAATTAAGAAGAGACGGAGGGAAACTAAGAGGGAGATAAAGGAGGAAGTCATGGAATATGTACAAGGTCTGTGTTCAAATCATGATGAGGTGCTCACTAACCAAATAAAAAGTTTGCAGGTGGCAGAGGAGGTGCGACGACGAAGTACGGAGGTGAGTGGCAATGTATATGATGTGAGGAAAGCTTCAGTCGGCTTGGGGGTTGCTTTGGATCCGGGTGTTCGTGAAAGGCCGTTGGTGAAGTGTGCGACAGGTCAGGTGTGCGAAAAAAGAGGTGTGCGAGAATGTCCGACCATGGGGTGTGTGAGGAAAAAGTGCACGCCGAGGAGTGAGTGTGCCGTCAGGAGTGAGTCGGTCGTAGCGCGTGTGCGAGGGAGCACAGGGAAGCGTGGTGTGGTGAGTGTTACGGAGGAAGTAACCAAAAAGTGTGCGAGAGAAAGGTGTGTAACGGACGGGTGCATGGGGAAAGCGCATGCTGTCGAGAGTAAGGGAGAATGCATGCCTGTGGTGAGTGTTACAGAGGGTGTAACGGGAGAATGTGTGGAAGAGTGTGCGTGAGAAAGGTGTGTAACGGACGGGTGCATGAGGAAAGAGTGCGTTGTCAAGAGTGGAGGTGAGAGTAGTGAGAGTGACACGGAGCGTGAGTTGGTTGTGGCAGGTGAGCGAGGATGTACACCTGGAATGGAAGGATGCACACCTGGAATGGTAGAGCGTGTGTGGGAATGCACATTTGAGTTGGTAGTGAGGCACGTGGTTGGGTGTGCGGGTGAGAGCACACCTGTGATTGTCACAAAGGAGGTGACCGAGAAAGGGGCGTGAAGAGGTGTGTTGGTGAGGTGTGCGAGCGACGAATGTGTGCCAAGGTGTTCGGTGGTCAGGTGTGTGACCAAGTCGGCGAGCGGAATGAGTGTACCGAGGTGTGTAAGGAAAGGTACGAGGAGCATTGGAACGGCTGCATGTATGAGCAAGAAAGGGGTAGCGTATGCATGTAAGCATCCAGGTGAAGCATCGACGGTAACCAGGTTAGAGGTTAGAACGACTTATAGCCGAATCGGGCCCTCGGTGCGCGTCGGGCAGCTTCGCGTGCCGCGAGGACCAGCGGGGATCCGAACCACGGCGGTTTCGAAAGAACCGCCGTACGCGATCCACGCTGTGCCTCGCTTGGAACGGCCGTGTCCGGGCTCCACTAGGCGGAGCGGGCAGCTGGATAGGAAGGGTCGTCATGGCGACCACGTTTTGTTGAGACGTGCCGGCAGGTAGAGATCGGGACATTGGATGGCTCCACGCCGAGGTGGTGCGTGGGATCTCGGCTCGGGTAAGCCCCCGCCCCTGCCCCGAATGCGGGACGCATCCAGCCGCCGGCACAAAAGAATCCGCGTTCATTGCTCGGCTGTACGAAGCCGGGCTGTAGACGTGAATTGGCGCACCGAGAGGATGTAATAAGTAGACGGATGATGATGGTAGTGATTTGATACGAAATTTGTAATAGTGGGTAGAATTGGCAGTAAATGGAAAATTTTTGAATTGGTTGGAATTTGGACGAGCAAAATTGATAGAGAGACCCCCGATGTGGTGGGATGGCAAATCCACCATCCCTCACAGGTGGGGGCAAATGCGCAATAGTTTATGGGGTGGCTATGACAACCGAGCCAGGGAGGGCTTGGATAATTGTAGGGATCTAGCGAAGATGACATTAGGTAACGTTAAGATTAGTTAGTGACTGATACCTGTAGTGGGGACGCAGGTAGATTAGTGTGGATGATAATGACGTGGGAGCGCAATAGTTTAAAGGGACGACTGGGAAGCGCAAGTTTCAGAAGGGAGTAGTGAGCTGAGATGATGCCGTGTGTGTGAAGATTGAACAGGTGAGAATTGAACAGGTGTGATTGCACAGGTGTGCAACTGAACAGGTGGATGGAGCAGTGTATGAGTGAGTGATAGTGATTGCGTGTTGTGTTGACCAAATGGTCCAGGAAGAAAGGAGGGTGCAGGTGGCACCAGGTGTGAGGGCACAGGTGTGCAACAACAGGTGTATGTGGCTGTGTGGAATAAATGGTAGTGTGGAATATCTGGAGTATTGGAATGGATGGTCGTGGAGTGAGAATGGTGGAAATTGTGGAGTGGAGTGGATGGTGCGAAGGTGTGAATGGGGGAAGAGTGCACCCCCATCACGGATACCCGGGGCGGGTAGTGTAAGTGTTAGGTAGAGGGTACAGGTAAATTGTGGTTGGATATTGGCATCTGTGGTGCGGGTGACAGAATGGTATTTGGATGGGTGCATTAGTGTTGTGGAAATGGCTGGGCGTGTAGCCTGTTAGTGTGTGTAGTTGTTTGGGCGCTCCACCACTGTAAGGATGTCGGCCAGGTGAGGCCGCAGGTGGGCTCTGGGAGCCGGTAGTAGTTGTTGGGGATGGGGCCCGAGGATCCGGAGGACGGACCCGGGTAGCCCAGTGCCAGAGGGCACCGAGTGGGGTGACAGAGCCAGGAGGGGCCTGCCCCAGTTAGATAGGTTAGGGTGAGGAGCTAGGTAAGCTCGGGTGGCAACTACAGTGGTGGAGGTGTGCAGGTGGGTAGACCTGTTGGGAGAGCTAGACGTCGCAGCCCAGAAATTGTGCGAGAGCACCGGGAGATGAATCGGGGGAGTGAGACCCCAAATGGAGAAGCACCACAGTTTGGTCAATGGGAATTGGTTATTAGAACCCATAGTGTAAGTTGGCCAATGGATTGGCAGGGAAAGACCCCGGGTAGTGTAAAGTGTGTTAAAGTCATTTAGAAAATAGTTAGGATGAAGGATCTCCTCGCACCATCTGCATCCACTCACCTGAGGTGACAGGTACTCCACACCATGCCATGTTTTGATTATTTTTTATGATACAAATGTTTGGATTGTGAGACGCATCATGACGTGGGTGTGACATTGTGCTTTGATGTTCCATCTCTGCCTCCTTATGAGGATTGATGACGAATTGGGTGATGGCAAATTTTGGTTAGAGGAATTGTGGTGACGAATTTGGTATAGGGGAAATATGGGGAAGACGTGACAGTAGTGACGAATTGGTAATGTGTAGATTTTGTACATATGGGGTAAGGGCAAGGGTAGGGTAGGTGACAGGGGGGTGACGTACGGTAGGGACGAGCTTTCTCACTTCGCCCTCCGTACGCATTTCGCCTTGCATTGCCTTATTGACGTGTACCCTTGTGACCTTACCCCTCGCTCAATTGTCTTTCTTTTGTCTCCCAAATGACCTGTGCGCCATTGGGTGCCGAGGGGAGCGTGCGTGAGGTGGCCATTGTGCGCCCGAGATTCCCAGAACCAGCATGCATTGCGTTGATGTACCACTTTATGGACCGCTGTTCTGCGGCCAAGTACCACTTGATGGACCCCAGGTTCTGGGGCAGGGCACCTCTGTTGGAGACCGGCCATAGTGGCCAGGGAATCTTGCTTGCGGACCTCGGTAAGGTGGCACCTATGCCAAACAGGTGGACCACCCTTAGTTGGCCCCTGAGGCCCTAAATAAAAACGAACACAAGTTGTGCTTTTTATTATGTCCAAATAGGCCGCATGAAGCCAGAAGACGTCGGGAAGAACATCGGCCCGGCAGAGAAAGTGAAGACCACCACCAGTTGTTTTGTTGTGTTTATTAAGAACCATGGTGACTGCGCACCGAGTGGTGCTTTTGGTGCTTTGTGGTGCTTGTGGTGTTTTTGGTGCTTTTGGGTGCTTTGGTGGTATTGGTACTGGTGCATCGATGCAATGCGTGCTGTCTCCTCCCTCCCAACAGGAATTTCTTTTTTTTCTTGTTCCCTAAAAAGGAAAAAAAAAAAAAACACAGGTCCTGGGTTGCGTTGTAAATAAGAAATCACGTCATTGTAAATAATGCTCCCCACCGTAAATGTATAGTTTGAGAATAATTCCGTAATTCGGTTAGCTGTGGGCTTGAGTCTGTTAGACAGGGTGCAATGCAATAGGGGGACATACTTATTTGTGTTTTAAGATTGTCACACTCAGGGTCAGGTTAATTGTAGAGGGAATTACACCTACGTGTCACACTAAGTTAAAGTTTAGTAGGCCCGAGGGCGGGCCTGAAGAAAGGAGGGTGCAGTGTAACGAATGTGGAAACGTTACAATGTGAACGTTACAAAAGTATGGTAACACCCTGTTAATGTAAATAATGGTCGCAGCCGTCCTCCTAGTTAATTCCATGAAACTTACACGCAGGTCACGATATATCTTTTAAATAGTGTATTTCCTTATTCCATGTAGGCTAAATATGTGTTTCCCACTAGATTGACTTTGCATTGTATCAAACAAAATAAGCGTAGGCCCTTCCAATTTCCCCAAACATCTCCGCTCTCCAAAGTTCCTTTCAAAAGGGGAGTTGTTTTCAATCCCGCAGGCCGCCATTGCCCATGTGCTAATCTTGGAGAAGAAAGGCGTGTCTCCACCTCGTCATAAGAGGGGAGGAGTGAGCCAGCCCTAACAGCCAATCAGCACCGCGGTGAGCGACCC
Organism: Myxine glutinosa; assembly: GCF_964187855.1. NCBI lineage: Eukaryota > Metazoa > Chordata > Myxini > Myxiniformes > Myxinidae > Myxine > Myxine glutinosa. Next base: position 7,126,274 of record NC_136267.1, on the reverse strand, counting down.
GTTAGGCGTGCCCTCGGAGCCGGCGGCTTAATTCCGCCCGAGGTGATAAAAGCGACTGTAAGGGACTGCTTTACCAGATGACCTGGGAGATGAGCAAAGAGGCGGCACCAAGAGGAGCGGTGAGATGCGAAACGCTCCAAGCCAAAGAGGAGAGGTACTCGGCAAGGAAACCAGCTTTGGAGAGACGCGCTGAAAGGAGGGAGACGGCTCCACCACAAGAAGAGGAGCAGGTGTGCCGAACCAGCGCGTGACGTCTACCGCAGCGGATACGCGACGGAGGGTTTTCCCGCCAAAACCGCGAGGAATTGAGAGCTGCTGCCTCCGACTTTGCCTCCCTCTCAAGCAATCCACCTCAAGCCCTACCTGCCTGCAATATCCCCTGTGTAAGTGTGAACGTCCTGTCCTGCTCGTTGTCTTGGGGTTAAGTAAAAATGAATAGTGTAAGTTAACGATTCGCTGTGTTACTGCTTCTTCCATCCATTGCTTGTGTGTGTATAATAAATCTGTTCTTCCTCCGTATTCTTCTTCTTCTTCTTTTTCATTCTCTTTCGGTCGCTTTAGAGGTTTCCCGATTGAATATCTGTGGGGCGATCTGGTCAACGTCGGGTGGAATCGGGTTCTAATCGGGGAGTAACTGTTCGGACGCGGTTAAATACACCACCGCTCGGTCAATATAACATCTAAAACCGCGTCTGTAACAATATATATACATACATACATACATACATACATATATATATATATATATACATATATATATACATATATATATATATATATATATATATATATATATATACATATATACATATATATATATATATATACATATATACATACATACATACATACATATATATATATATATTGTTGCGGTTTTGCGAAGCCCGTTCCCTTACCAAGGGGAAGCCCCTTGTTCTCCTTGGGTCTTCGAACCGCGAGACTGAGTCGCCACTTCCGGGCAGATGTGGAAAAGGGTCTCGGTACAATGCTCGCACGTACCTAAGTACCCACGCCGCCATGGCAGCGGGGATCGAGTCTCACACGAACCACGCGTAAGTGGGTACACCCGAGCGGATGGCGTACCATGTGGTCCATGCTGTTACCTTGCTATTGGAACCCGATCAGAGCGATCTAATTCGTACCATGCTAAGTCAATGATGGAGAGACGAAAGCGGTCGAATCAAAGGAATAACAGATTTAATTATTATTTACACAATGTCCAATGGTAGAAGAAGAAGAGACACAGGGCAGTCTTAACTTATTTTTCCCACACAATGGGCCCACTTACACACACAGGGAGATTAAGGAAGAATGTGCATGCGCCGAACGCGCCAGCTTTGGTCCTCCAGGAACAGCTCACCCGGCGTGGCCCTCTGGCAGTCACCGCACGTATCCCGGCGAAGGCAGGTAGGCAGGCGGGAAAATCCTCACGGCCCGTATGTCGGCAAAGGCAGGCAGGCAGGAAAATATGAGCGTCTGTGACCCGGCACGGCTGTCTTTTACAGTGCGATTAATACAACTGCCGTCAAACTGAGCGCTCCGAACTCATAACTCGTAACTCAGCGCTTTCACTCACGTAACTCAACGGACAGGGTTATATTGCCCCGCCCTAGCCCGAATCGAATATTCCAAACCACGCCTTTTGCCGCAGTGGTAAGTCACTCCCCTCGAGCCCTGATTGGCAACTCGCGCTTACCGTTGGCTCCTCCTCCGCCTTCCTTCGCCCTTGGTCGACTTGTTCAGGCCTGCCTCATGGTATTTCGCGCCAAAACCAAAAGCATGGAGTCATCGTAAGGGACCTAATTCTCATTATCCTACTCAACGCAAAACTAAACACAGGAAAGGTCTACGCTTACATTTACTAAGAAATAACTGAGCTTAAATGAGGCTACATGTTGTGGTGTAACTAAACTAGGAGGGGAAATTAACCTTTATTATAAAAACACAAAACCGCAACACTGCACCCCTCCCTCGTCAGACTCGTCCCCGAGCCGGAACCACCAATGGAACGACCGGTTAGAGAATGACATGCAAAATTAACTTTTACTTTTACATGTGACATATAGGTGTGGTTCCCCCTAACATTTACTCTGACCCGTGTATGCGACAGTTTTAAAAACACTCGATATGTCCCTCCTATTGCGTTGAGTAGCTACATATCAGATTAACACCCACAACTAACCGAGTATTTCCGGAATTTTTCAAACTAAACACATAGCCGGTGGGCAGCATTCTTATATTTACAAGCACAAAAACTTAATCTCTTTACAATTCTATGACCCAGGACCTGTCCTTTTTTGAAGAGAAGATTGGAGGGGAGAGAAAACACAGCAAAAACACACTCATAAATGGCACTTGCTGCTTGCTTCTTACATCTTGCTTCTTGCTTCTTCTGTGTGCATGTATCAAACCGGCCAGCCCCCGGACCGGCATACAGGCCATTTTTAATCTTCAGGGCTATCTAACCTTACACATCTTCTCACACCGAGCACACCATAATTAAAAATGCACAAAAAATGCTTTTATTTCATTTCTTTTCTTCTTTGCCAGGCAGGGCCACTCCCATGTGGTCCGACTGCTTGGCATTAATGCCACTCAAACAAGTGGTCCGAAGTGCAAGATGTTTTGCAGCAAAATGCTGCACAGCAGAGGTGCAAGGACACAAAGCTTGTGGTCCATAGTGTGTAAGGTGCAGCAAAGGGTTTGGCAGCAAAGTGCTGCACAGATACAACAAGGGTGCAGCAAAAGGATATGGCAACAGAGTGCTGGGCAGTTCGACTGCACAGATGTAGCAAGGTGCAGAAGTGATGCTGCACAGGTCGATGGTGCTGCACAGTTCCACCTCCAAAATGGTGTTGGTGTGGGGGGGAGAGACAAGGCACAACAAGCAAAGCGGAAAGGACGCAATGGCACATAGAAAACAAGGTAATGCAGTGCGAGGGACATGGAAGAGTGAGCAGAGCAAGCTCGTCCCGAGCCGTCCGTACCCCCCACCATCGGCTTACACTACCCTAACCCTCCTTGTATTTACAATCCATCCCGACATCTTGTCTCCCATATCCCCCTCTAATCCAAATTCGTCTCCCAATCCCTCCCAATAAGGAAGGGATGGAACAAATACAATGTCACTCTTACGTCGGGATGCGTCTCACAACTCAAACGGCTTACAGAGCCGTGGTGTGGAGCTTCGTCCTCCTTGGTGACTGGCTGTGGATGGTGCGAAGGGATTTCTCACATCCTAACTATTCTAATGTGTTACTCATTTAAACTACCCGGGGTCGTACCCTGCCAATCGGCCTCTTTAAACTATGTGGTTCTAAGAACCTGAATTCCCATTGCCCACCTGGTGCCCTCCAAAATTTGGGTCTCACTCCCACAATTTTCATACTGTGCCCTCGCACAATTTCGGGGCTGGGTCGTGTGGCCCATACCAGCAGGTCTACCTACCTGCGCACCTGCGCACCTCCGCCACTGAAGTCGCCACCCGAGCTTACCTGCTCCTGCGACTACCTAATTGGGGAAGGCCCCTCCTGGCACTTTACCCTTAATGCCCACCTTGGCATTGGGCAACCCGGGTCCTTCCCTTGGATCCTCGGCCCCACTCAACACGACAACTAACCGGCTCCCAGAGCCTACCTCCGGCCTCACCTGGCCGACAAACTACCAGTGGTGGAGTGCCCCAATAACCACACGCACCAATTAAGCCACACGCCCAGCCATTTCACATACTCATGCACCCAACAAAACACTTCGTTTCCACTACCCGCACCACAGGTGTCAATATCCATACAAATTTTGCCTCTGCCCTCTACCTGGCTTTACACTACCAACCCCGGGCTTCCGCGATTCGGTTCCACCTCCCCCCATTCACTCCTTCGCACCATGCATTCCACACCTTTTATTCCACACCAAGCATCCCACACTACTTATCTCGCACACTATTTTCCTCACACCCCAAATATCTGCACACCTTTTGTGCTCACACACCTCAAACACAATTCCACTTGTCTCAACACAATTCCTCACACACACAGCATCATCGATCTAACTACTTCCCTGTCGTCCGTTTAAACTCTGCACTCCCTTTCTCTTTATCATCCTTCTAAGCTACCTACATCCCCTCTACAGTACAGGTGTCCTCCTTAAATCTTGTCCCTACAGTCTTCTAGATCCCTAACATTATCCTAGCCCTCCCTCGGCTAGCTTCAGTGCCCCATGGAGGTAACCATTGCTGGCACCTCCATGTGCCTGTCACTGCCATCCCCCTAAACTAATGCTCATGGGCCCTGGTTGAGGAATGATCAGACTACCATTCCTCCACGTAGGTTACACTACTCTCATCCGTCCGCTACACTTGAGCCTCTCCATGTGGATGTACCTTGTCATGGCTCGGCCTCGAAGGGCCGAGCGATCCATGCGGGTGGTTGGTCTCCTGTATGGGGTGGCCGTCCGGCATTTTCGATCCAGGGGAGGAGGTATGGGTGGGCCGAGGTGCAGGGCCCCATCCCCGCGCGGGGACTCACGGTCCCACGCATGATGGCCCAACCGGCCACGGTCGAAGCACTGCACCCGCCAAGGTGCGTGGGTCAGAAATCTTCTACCTCCCTTGAACCTTGCCGATTGCCTTTCCCGCCACGGCACGGCACCAACCATACAGTGCGGGGGCCAACACGAATCGTGCACGCCGGTCCTTGTGAGACCGCCGCGGCACCGATACCCGCGGGTCCCTGCTGCACACAACTCACCGGGGGCTCACGTCTGCTAGCCGTCCTGCTAGGCACTACCCCCCCCCCCCCCCCCGTCCGTGTCGATGCTTGAGCCACGTCCTCACCTCTCGCGACCCACTCCGCACTCGCACACCCAGGCGTCCCCGCGCCTCCCATACACTCCATTACTGCACACTCTCCTCCCACATTCTCTGTGTGCATTCTCCCTCACACTCCGTACTCGTATCCGCACACCTAGGCACACTCACGCCTTTCACACACACCATTACACACTCTTCCCACACACAGTCCAGTGTGCATTCTCCCTTGTACTCCATACTCGTACTCTCTGGTGCACACCACCCAGGCGCACTTGCACCTTTCACGCATCCCATCATCGCACACTTTTCTGTTACACACTACGTAACACCCCCGGGTGTGCACTCCTGCACACACTCTGCAACACGCTCTGGTGTGCACTCCTGCACAAACTGTAACACACTCTTTTCCGACACTCTCGGGTGTGCACTCCTCCTTCGCACACTCAATCATCGCACAATCTTTTTCCACACCCTCGGGTGTGCACTCTTTCTTTGCACACTCAATAATCGCATGCCCTGGCACACACTCTCTCTCACACTCCTTGCCAGTTGCCCTCGTACACCGCACAATGGACCTTCCGTGAACGCCCGGGTCTTGACTCTGTCCCAAGCGCGCCAAAAACCCGTTCGTGCCAAACACATTCGCGCCATCATTTCTCACCTTGCGGCCCTCCTTTACCGGCAGCACCTGCAAACTTTTTATTGAGTTAGCAAGACCGGCATCATGGTGCAAATACAGACTTTGCGCGGTGTCCATTTCTTTCTCCCGCGATTTATCTGTTTCTACCGTCTCTTTGGCCCCAATTATTTCTTTAATTCCAATTATTTCTTTTTCTTTGATGACTGCCGGCGCCCATGAAATTTATTTGTCCAATTCGGCGACCGTCGGCTCTTCTACACCCCGCGTCGTGATTTCCATAGCCCCGGTCATCTTGGCTGTGCCTCGCTCAAGCTCGCTCCCCACACGTTCCTCACACTGCTTCAACCCGTCGTGTATCACTGCGACCTCCTCGCTCAACCCGCGCCTAATGTCCTCCCCCACTTTTTTCATGTCCGTCTTTGACTCTGCCATCATTTTTTCCAATTCCCGGGTGGATTTGTCCCCCATGTCTTTCAATTGACCACCCATTTCGTTTTCCAATTTTTCCATGTTCCACCTTGCTTCGTCTCTCTGGGTGTCCATTTTGTTTTCCAACCCTTTTTTCATTTCTTCCAATTCCCGGGTGGATTTGTCCCCATGGGTATCCATTTTGTGTTCCAATCCGTTTTTCATTTCCCCCATTTGGCCACTCAGCATTTACATGGATGCTCGAAGTCGATTTACGAGTAAGTACAGGCCCAAACCCGCTGGCACCGCAGGCTCGGCTCTCTCCGCCACGTGCGAGGCGCCGCCATTTTCGTTACCAGCTGCCGCCCCTCTTCAGCTTCCTCCGCTACCAACTGTCTCTCCTGGTCATGGGTCATCAATTCTACCTCTTCTTCTACCCCCACCGGCATCCGACCGCCTTGGCCAGCCATGGTACGAATATAATTTGGATTTTAATACTAAATTTCGTTCACTCGTAATTTTGCAGCACGTGAAACGTACTGCAGGTCCAATCCAACTCCACTGACACCAAATTGTTGCAGTTTTGCGAAGCCCGCTCCCTTACCAAGGGGAGATTAAGCCCCTTGTTCTCCTTGGGTCTTCGAACCGCGAGACTGAGTCGCCACTTCAGGGCAGACATGGAAAAGGGTCTCGGGACAATGTTCGCACGTATCTAAGTACCCACGCCGCCGCGGCAGCGGGGAACGAGTCTCACATGAACCACGCATAATTGAGTATATCCGAGCGGATGGTGTACCACGTGGTCCGTGCTGTTACTTTGCTATTGGAACCCGATCAGAGCGATCTAATTCGTACCATGCAAAGTCAATGATGGAGAGACAAAAGCAGTCGAATCAAAGGAATAACAGATTTAATTATTATTTACACAATGTACAATGGTAGAAGAAGAAGAGACACAGGGCAGTCTTAAGCAGTCTTAACATTTCCCAGACAATGGGCCAACTGACACACACAGGGAGATGAAGGAAGAATGTTCATGCGCCGAACGTGCCAGCTTTGGTCCTCCAGGAACAGCTCACCCGGCGTGGCCCTCTGGCGGTCACCGCACGTATCCTGGCGAAGGCAGGCAGGCAGGCGGGAAAATCGTCGCGGCGCGTATCTCGGCAAAGGCAGGCAGGCAGGAAAATATGCGCATCTGTGTCCCGGCACGGCTGTCTGTTACAGCGCGATTAATACAACTGCCGTCAAACTGAGCGCTCCGAACTCATAACTCGTAACTCAGCGCTTTCACTCTCGTAACTCAACGGAGGACGCCGACTCATAACTGAGAACTCCAACTCAGGTGGGGGCTCTGGGCACGGGGTTATATTGCCCCGCCCTAGCCCGAATCGAATGCTCCAGACCCCACCTTTTGCCGCAATGGTAAGTCACTCCCCTCGAGCCCTGATTGGCAGCTCACGCTTACCGTTGGCTCCTCCTCCACCTTCCTTCGCCCATGGTCGACTTGTTCAGGCCTGCCTCGTGGTATTTCGCGCCAAAACCAAAAGCATGGAGGCATCGTAAGGGACCTAATTCTCATTATCCTACTCAACGCAATACTAAACACAGGAAAGGTCTACTCTTACATTTACTAAGAAATAACTGAGCTTAAATGAGGCTACATGTTGTAGTGTAACTAAACTAGGAGGGGAAATTAACCTTTATTATAAAAACACAAAACTGCAACAATATATATATATATATATATATATATATATATATATATATATATATATATATATATATATATATATATATATATATATATATATATATATACACACATATATATATATATATATATATATATATATACATACATCTGTATATATATATATATATATATATATATATATACATTTGCTCGTGTATATATATATATATATATACAGACTTGGCATTTAATATGGAATTTTTTTTTTCTTGACTTGGGTTTACTTTCTTACCTCAGTATATCAATCTGTGAGTTTCTTTTACACTTTGGTGATTTATTTGTTAAAAGAACCATGTCACTGATTGTCTGTTGCAGCAAGAAGTCAACAACAGGATTATATCACAGGACGCGTGGCAAAATGTACGGACAGGTGCATTTGGCGATTGGCTTCACAGTCGGGTATACAAGGGTTGTTACATTCTGTATTAGTGGAAAACAACTGCTGCACGTCTCCAAAAGTTATTGCCGCTTCCTCTGGAGATGGTCCGTCAACTCGACGATGCTGTTTGTCATGGAGTTGTGGCTTTACGAAATTACGGCATGAAAGAGCGTGCTATTGCTCGGCAGTATGGCAGCACTCAAGGTCAGGTGTCAAAGATCCTGAAACGAAATGCTCAGAGGGGTGTCCCTACTCCAATAGCGAGGCCAAGACGTCCCCGCAGAACTACAAGGATGGATGATCGCCAGCTGCACCGGTTAGTCCGCAATGGCCGTACCAAGTCAGCTAATCGGCTTAGGGCTGAGTGGCAGCAACTGACAAATGTGCCTGTATCCAGAAGGCTAGTCAACCTACGACTGGTTCAAGCAGGCTATCGTGCCAGGCGTCCCCTGAGAAAGCCACGCCTGACCAGAAAACACCACCAGCACTGATTGCAGTGGGCCAGAGAGCACCGTCAATGGCAGCCAGGACACTGTAATCACGTGATCTTCAGTGACGAGTCGAGATTTCTGGTCTATCGTCAAGATGGCCGCGTCTGAGTGCGCAGACAAGTGCATGAAGCCTACAACAAAGATTGTATAGTGCCAAGAGTCCAAGCTGGATGTGGTGGGGTGACCGTTTGGGCTGCTTTTCATGCAGGGGGCAAAACTGACCTGGTTGTTCTGAATGGAAACCTGAACCAGTTCAAGTACAGGGCCATTCTGGAAGAAACATTGCTTCCATTTGCTCGTGCAGCCTTTCGAGGAAACTTTGCCTTCCAAGATGACAATGCACGGCCTCATCGTGCTCGCATGATCCAACACTTTCTTGCTGACCCTGGTGTGGAGCATATGGAGTGGCCTGCCATGTCCCCGGATATGAATCCGATAGAGAACTTGTGGGCAGAATTAACGCGTCAAATCGACCACTTGGACCAGCAGCTGACCTCTGTGTTTGACTTGCAGCAGGCTATTGTCACTGCATGGTAAGCGATTCCTGTCCAAACCTTGGCAAATCTTGTGAACAGCATGCCTCAACGTGTACGTGCTCTCCTGAATGCTCGTGGGGGTTACACGAAGTACTGAAATGTAATTTTACTGTCCGTAATCCCAGTCGTAATTTGACTTTTGTTTTTGTTAAAAAAAAATTTGCCTAATGTGCAAAATAAAGAGACACTTCTGGAAAACGTACAGAAGTTTAACACAGTACTGTCCATGAATTGAGTTTGATATCAGTTTACATCACTTTCAAGGATCAATATATTTGTTTTGAAATGTCAAATGTGGTTTTTGTTTCTTTTAACGGTCACATTAACAAAATCTAGAATAATTTCAACATAATTCCAATGAACTTTTGGTTCTAAGACATCTTGAAAAGTAAGTTCACCCCCACAAAAAAAATATTCCATATTAAATGCCAAGTCTGTATATATATATATATATATATATATATATATATATATATATATATATATATATATATATATATATATATATATATATATATGTATATATGTGTGTGTGTGTGTGTACTGTATATATTAATATATATTTAATTGTAAAGCAAAAACTAAGACACTTAGGTGGAATTTGTTTTGAAAGTCATTAATTAGATTATATTACCTGTTGTATATTCCAAGTTTCGATTGGGTGTGATGGACACGATGGTCAAGGTGATGGAGAACATTATGGACCACGTGATGGACCATGTGATGGACCATGTGATGGACCATGTGATGCACCACGGGATGGAGGCCCTAATGGACTGCATGATTGACAATGTGATCGACCACATACTGGACCATTTACGGTGGAAGACGTGTTCATTTGCATTGAGCAAATACATCCCAAGTTTTATCCATAATGCCAGGTGTATATTTGTATACACATTCCAAAGTCTTTGATGTCTGTTGTCCAAGCTAAGAATTTAAAAGACTGTGTTGTAACACAATAAGCAGCAGATTGCATGTCCCACGATGCGCCGTTTTGTACATGCCAATGCTGTACATCACCTTATTCAACATTGTCAAAGGACATTAAGCAACATATTGCAAGTGCCAGGTAAATTGATGGCAAAGTTGTGTGAAAAATCCTCGCTGAAGAATTAGTATCTATTAAATTACCATCGGTTTGAATGTTCATCAGTGTCATTTGTCAGTATGTATGACGGCGCAGTAACTCAGTGTGCGTGGAGGTTACCTCTCTCTCCCTCCCCTCTCCCCCTTCACCCCTCGCGGCTCGCAACATTATTAAACGGAGGAAAGGAAGGTGAGGATGAGAGCTCTGGGAGACAAACCTCATGGCCCAAAGGTCTAAACGCGTGTTCATCTGCCGGGCACCAAGATACTCCATCATGGTGATAAAGAGGGCACCCAGCTCGGTCACGTCGTGCACCTGAGCAACCCACGAGGAATGCTAAACACAATGGCTTCAAGATATTGCAGCAATGAACGCGTCGATTCGCGGGTTAGAGTACAACACGATTATAACGTACGCCATTGGGCAGCATCACCATCCCATGGGTTTAAAAACATTCTTAGGCTTCCATTGAGGTACCCACTGGAAGCCTATTGTTCGTGTAATGGTTATTATTATGCTAAACAAATGCCATGGACACGATTGCGAGAAAATCGTTATAGCTCTACGAAACTTTAACCGATTACAGATATTGTAAACTGCGTAAATTAGTGCATGACGAAATTTGTTTTTTCTATTAATTTTGACTTTTTGGCCGCCATCTTGGATTTTGCAAAAACCTTAAACAATCTTCTTCTGCGAAAGCGCTCAATGGATCAATGTGAAATTTTACACGTATGTTCAACGAGCCACGGGGATGTAAGTTTGCAAAAAAAAAAACAAGTCATCGATCACATCGTAAGGCGACCATATTGGATTTAAAATTAAACTTAAAAAACCCTCTTCTCCAAAACCTCTTATCCAATGCATACGAAAAGCTTTTCAAATATGGTTGCATGCCCATGTGGAAAAAGTGTGCACAATGTCATGGTCAAGTGATTTGGCTGCCATATTGAATTTAAGCAAAAAGTTCAATAATCGTTTCCAGAAAACCGCTCAACAGATCAATGCAAAATCTCATACATCAATATATGATCAGTTATTGATCGGGGAAAAAATATTTGCAAACTATGACATCATCAGTCACATGGTTTTGGCTGTGATCTTGAATTTAAGGAAAAAATATTTGAAAATCTATCTCCAGAACTGCTGAACAAATAAATGTGAAACTTCATATGTATGATCAGGCAACTCATGAAGAAAAACATTTGCAAACTATGACATCATCAGTCACGTGATATGGCGGGCATCTTTGATTTAAAAAATAACTTCCAAAAGATTATTTCAAAACTGCTTAAACAATCCAAACCAAACTTTGCAGATATGATCCCCATTAGGAAAATTTATTGAAAATGATAATGGCATCAGTCACGTGGTGTGGCAGCCATATTGCCTGGAAGCCGATCATCACTTGTGGAGCACCCATGGGAATCCCACGGGCATGGACGTGTGTGACATTTGGACATCTTTATTTAGATGCTGCACATTCAGTTTTACAAAATGGTTGCTGCCAATTTATCAGATCCACAAATGATGTAATCTACACAATATATTTACTTCTGATAACATGTGCACATGTCGTGCACATGCATGTAAGCGTAGACCGTGCACATGTAAGCGAAGCATGTGCGTGCACATGGGAAATACAATTTGAAATGTGTCATTACACCTAATGCAAAATGTGACTTCAAGAGGTCAAATCCTCTCCGTCACCCCCCTCCACTCCCCCCATCCCTCCCACATCACGCACACTGCACCGGGGAGAGGATCACACAACGGGGAATGGATCACTCACAGGGGAGTGGGTCACACACAGGGGAGTGGGTCACACACTGGGCAGTGAATCACACACCAGGGAAAGGGTTACACCCACTGGAGAGGAGTGGATCACACACTAGGGAGGGGGTCACACACAGGGGAGTGGATCACGACGTTCATTTGTGGTCTCGTTCTGTTCCCTCATTCTTTTATTCATTTTGGAAATGGCAGTTGCAAATGACCCTCATACAACTCATTGAGACAGCGCTGACAAAGAAGCAGGAATGACCCCCCACATTACGCAAACCTTGAGCTAAAAACAGCTGGGACTCACACGACGCATATGGAATGGAACAGAGCATATTCTGACATCGAGACAACTCGCACCAATAACCTGACAAAACAACGTGCGCAACACGTGACTGCATGGGATCACGATGTACAGCAGCGGACCAGATTCAATCTGTTCCAACATGAACACCTCAACCTCATCTGCAGGTTCGGCACCAGCCTTTGGAGAACGAAGCTCCGCCCCTTTCTCCAGTGCAGCGTACTGTCCTGTGGCTGGCTCAGTTAACACCGAGAGTACGCCACGGATGGCTAATCGAGCTTACTTTGAGGCGTTCCAATTCAATGGCGAATCGATACACAAGCAGGGGGGGGCTTGGGGGAGAATGCCGCTTGCCTTCACGGCCCCGATGACGTCTTCTCCCTGTGGAAATTAACTCAACCTGAGACTGACGTAAGATGTACCAAAATAAATATTTATTAACGGAACCCGAGAACAATGGACACGACGATAAATAACTAATCCTCCTAAATCTGGATCCCACACACCTCACTTCACATACAAGCACAGGGGAATGAATTAAGCAAAGAAACCGTTTTGTGCACGTTCGTGTTGGCGTATCTGTCTGCAGTGTGTGTCCTCGTCATGGATGGTCTGGAATCGAGCACATTCGTCCGATGCAGCGCTGGTGTTGGCGGGAACTGCCTGGTCGTTGGCATGGAATGGCCCTCGGCACGCCCGCGTGATCGCTTGTCAGCGCTCCAACCCAAGCCTCGCTCGTCATTTGTATGTGAATGCAGGGCAAGAGAATCGTCAGCGCTGGTCTCTCAATCAAAGTCCAAAGGCAAAAACAGGTCCAAGAGGAAGGCAGGGGGCAGAAAGGAGGTCCATGCAGGAAGGAAACCAAAACGAGAGGAGAGAAATGTGAATGGACAGTCCAGAGCAGGAGGGCCAAGGGAAGAGAGAAAATGTCGGTAAGCGAGAGGTTTTACTCACCGTCACGTGACGTCAGCCCTCCTCTCCTCCAACCAGCATGGCACCCCTCGACCTCTCAAATCTTCCGATCATGTTGGTGTCCTCTCATTGGCCGAGTGCTTTTTGCCCTTCATGTCACGCCATTCGTCAGTGGCCAATCAGTGTGTCGCTCCTTCCACCAATCACGGGGAAGCTTTCTGCCCTTCCCCTGACCAATCACACATCCTTCCCTACCCTGCCAATCAGTGCCCTGCTCTTTGATTGCCCTCCCGCCCCGCCCCCCCCATCAATCAAGAGTGCTTCTGGGCGTGGCTCTCAGCCTGCCTGGTCGATGTCTGATCGCCATGGTGTACCACTACGCAGCTGTTTGCTGTCTGCTCTTCCGGTCAGTTTTATCGTCTTGTGGCGGAGGTGGGATTTAATTAATGTGTGCGCTAATGGGGCTAACTAATGTATGTGATGTGTTGCCATAAAGGACAATGGATAAATCACAAAGGTTTGACTCACCGGGGAATTAGCTTAGTCCCTATTCTACCTATCACCCGATCATCCTCGTATGATCACAGGTACACACTTAATCCGACATTCGGGCTACAGAACTTATTACATCGAGATTCCCTATCCCGACAGATGAAGCACCTGCCTATGCAGATCTACCTGTATCTATATATGCCTACCCAACCGATAAAACAGTACCTAATAATTGCAACTTTTCATTGTGACTACATCTAAAGAATGAAACATTCCGACAATATAAAGAATACAGCTCAAATGGAAAAGTCCCTGGGAAAAAAAGTTATGGGCGGTGTATAAGAACATAACATTACACCCTTCTGTCCAGCGAAAACCAAAATTACTCTTTTCGTTACAGCATACAAAGTGACATTTTTTAGATTAAAGATTTCAAATAAACGTATTTAAAGTGTACGTGCACTTCAATTATTTAAGAGCATGTTGGACAAACATTGGTCCTTCTCTCATCTAATGTTACCCTGATTTCTCAACAAACATGCACACCTCACAATAAATTATGTTCAATTTATGTCAAGTACTGGGACAGATACAAACCCCATCGATAGAATGAATGGAAGTTTAAACAGGATGAAACAGGATTAAACAGGATGATGAATGATGATGATGATAACATAAAATAAGAGGGAAGAAATTTATCTCGGCAATTTCCCATTTGTATTATTTGGGCAGTGTATGATATATGTTCTGGCCATGATCTGTATGATATATGTATGATGTTCTGGGCCCTATGCTTTTTCTGGTCTTCATCAATGATCTCTCGGACTCTCTGGAAAATCCTCTCCATCTCTTCTCTGATGACTCCACTCTCTGCCGCTCCATACCTCATCCCTCAGATTGGCAGTCTGCAGCCTCCTCACTCTCTGCAGACCTTGACAAAATCACAGACTGGTCAAACAAGTGGACCATGTCTTTCAATCCTGACAAATCTCACACTCTCACTATTTCTCTTCGAAAAGACCGTCTGGACAACCCACCCATATACTTTCTCAACAATCCTCTCCAATAAGTTCTGTCACTCAATCTCTTGGGTCTTACAATCTGCCATGATCTTTCCTGGGAACAACACATTTCCAAGCTGGCCTCCAAAGCCAGTCGCTGACTGGGCATTCTCCATCGTGCGAAGTCCTTCTTTGGCACACCTGAGCTTGGCACACATCACCACATACAAGGCTTTCATTCGCAGCTCAATGGAATATTGCTCTCCCCTCTGGGCTGGTGCTCCTGCCTCACACCTAGCTTGGCCTCACGCTGTTGAAACCAAAGCTTTCAGAATCATTGGAATCTCCCGCGATGAAACTAACTCTGAGGGTCTTTCACTTACTCACCGCAGGCAGTTTGGTAGTCTTTCTGTCTTCTACCAACTCCTCTCTGGCCGAGCCCCCCAGCCCTGTCTGTGCTCTGTCCCCCAAATACTCCTACAGGTCGCACAAGATCTGCCTGCAACCCTCCTCTGGTGAAACTGCCAAAATCAAGACTCTCTGCTCACCTTCACTCTTTCATTCCTCTTTTCTCCCCCCTCTGGAACAAACTCCCTCGCTCTCTTCCATCCCACTCCTCCCTCCAGGTCTTTAAAACAGCTGTTCACCACCATCTCTTATCTTCCACCATCCAAAACGTTGATCTGTTCTACCCCTGCTAATTCACCCCAGATCCACTTTTCTGAAATACCGACTTCTTTCCTGGAAGTCCTTGCAGTGTCCATGTGTTTTTTTTTTTTTACCTCCCCCCCCCCCCCCCAAGCCCTCTACCTCCCACAGATCTCCCAATGTCCATGCTCTTAAATGTTGGACTTGTGTGCTTCCCCCCTCTCTCCCCATCTTGTCTCCTGTTCCATTTATCTCGTCTTATGTGTCCAGTTTGTTTGTTTTTGTCATTAATGTTAGCTCTTACATGAGCCTCGATCTTGTATGCAAAATATATATATATATATTGTTGCGGTTTTGCGAAGCCCGTTCCCTTACCAAGGGGAGATTAAGCCCCTTGTTCTCCTTGGGTCTTCGAACCGCGAGACTGAGTTGCCACTTCCGGGCAGACGTCGAAAAAGGTCTCGGGACAATGTTCGCACGTACTTAAGTACCCACGCCGCTGCAGAGCGGGGATCGAGTCTCGCACGAACCACACGTAATTGAGTACACCCGAGCGGATGGCGTACCACGTGGTCCATGCTGTCACCTTGCTATTGGAACCCGATCAAAGCGATGTAATTAGTACCATGCTAAGTCAATGATGGAAGGGACGAAACGGTCGAATCAAAGGAAGAACAGATTTAATTATTATTTACACAATGTACAATGGTAGAAGACGAGAAAGAGACACAGGGCACTCTTAACTTATAGCCCAGACAATGGGCCCACTCACACACACAGGGAGATGAAGGAAGAATGTCCACGCGCCGAACGCGCCGGCTTTGGTCCTCCAGGAACAGCTCACCTGGCGTGGCCCTCTGGCAGTCACCGCACGTATCTCGGCGAAGGCAGGCAGCCAGGAAAATCCTTGCGGCGCGTAGCTCGGCAAAGGCAGGCAGAAGGTAATATACGCGCGTCTGTGGCCCGGCACGGCTGTCTTTCACAGCGCGATTAATACAACAACTCTCATAACTCAACTGAGCGCGTCGCCTGCCGTCTCATAACTTGGTGCATCCCCTCTCATAACTGAGGTGGGGGCTCCGGGCACAGGGTTATATTGCCCCCGCCCTAGCCCGCATCGAATGTTCCAAACCCAGCCTTTTGCCGCAGTGGTAGGTCACTCCCCTCGAGCCCTGATTGGCGGGTCGCGCTTACCGTTGGCTCCTCCTTCGCCTTCCTTCGGCCTAGATCGACTTGTCCAGGCCGGCCTTGTGGTATTTCGTGCCAAAACCAAAAGCATCGAGGCATCGTAAAGGACCTAACTCTCCTTGTCCTACTCAATGCAAAACTAACACAGGAAAGGTCTACGCTTACATTTACTAAGAAATAACTGAGCTTAAACGAGGCGACATGTTATTGTGTAACTAAACTATGAGGGGAAATGAACCTTTATTATAAAAACACAAAACCGCCACACTACACCCCTCCCTCGTCAGACTCGTCCCCGAGTCGGAACCAACAAATGAAACGACCGGTTAGAGAATGACATGCAAAATTAACTTTTACTTTTACATGTGACATATAGGTGTGGGTCCCCCTAACATTTACTCTGACCCGTGTATGCGACAGTTTTAAAACACTAGATATGTCCCTCCTATTGCATTGAGTAGCTGCATATCAGATTCACGCCCACAACTAACCAAAATTCCGGAATTTTTCAAACTAAACACATAGCCGGTGGGCAGCATTTTTATATTTACAAGCACAAAAACTTAACCTTATTTACAATCTATGACGCAGGACCTGTCCTTTTTGGAAGAGAAGATTGGAGGGGAGAGAAAGTACAGCAAAAACACACTCAATAAATCGTGACACTTGCTGCTTGCTTCTTGCTTCTTGCTTCTTCTGTGTGCATATATCAAACCGGCTAGCCCCGGGACCGGCATACAGGCCATTTTTAATCTTCAGGGCTATCTAAACTTGCACATCTTCTCATCCCTAGCACACCAAAATAAAAATGCACAAAAAATGTGTTTATTGTATTTCTTTGCCAGGCAGGGCCAACCTCATGTGGTCCGACTGCGTGACATTAATGCCACTCAACAAGTGGTCCGAAGATGCAAGATGATTTTGCAGCAAGGTGCTGCACAGCAGAGGTGCAAGGCCACAAAGCTTGTGGTCCATAATGTGTAAGGTGCAGCAAAGGGTTTGTGGCAGCAAAGTGCTGCACAGGTGCAACAAGGTGCAGCAAAAGGATATGGCAGCAATGTGCTGCACCGTTCGGCTGCACAGATGTAGCAAGGTGCAGAAGGAATGCTGCACAGGTCGATGGTGCTGCACGACTCCACCTCCAAAATGGTCCTGGGGTGGGGCGAGAGACAAGGCACAACAAGCAAAGCGGAAAAGGATGCAACGGCACATAGAACAACAAGGTAATGCAGTGCGAGGGATGCGGAAGATCGAGCAGAGCAGGCTCGTCCCTAGCCGTCCGTACCCCCCACCGTTGGCTTACACTACCCGAGCCCCCCTTGTATTTGCAATCCGTCTCTACGTCTTGTCTCCCATATCCCCCTCTAATCCAAATTCGTCTCCCAATCCCTCCCAGGAAGGAAGGGATGGAACAAACACAATGTCACACTATGTCATGATGCGTCTTACAACTCAAACGGCTTACAGAGCCCCGGTGTGGAGCTTCGTCCTCCTTTGTGACTAGCTATGGATGGTGCGAAGGGATTTCTCTTCCTAACTACACTACTGACATTTACTCTGTTAAACTGCCCGGGGTCATACCCTGCCAATTGGTCTCTTTAAACGATGTGGTTCTAAGAACCTGAATTCCCATTGCCCACTCTGTGGTGCCCTTGAAATTTCGGTCTCACTCCCACAAATTTTCTCACTGTGTCCTCGCACAATTTCAGGGCTGGGTCGTGTGGCCCGACCAGCAGGTCTACCTACCTGCGCCCCTCCGCCACTGAAGCCGCCACCCGAGCTTACCTGCTCCTGCGACTACCTAACTGGGGAAGGCCCCTCCTGGCACTTTACCCCTGATGCCCACCTTGGCATTGGGCAACCCGGGTCCTTCCCTTGGATCCTCGGGCCCCACTCAACACTACAACTAACCAGCTCCCAGAGCCTACCTGCGGCCTCACCTGGCCGACAAACTACCAGTGGCGGAGTGCCCCAATAACCACATGCCCCAATAACCACACACACCAATTAAGCCACACGCCCAGCCATTTCACATACTCATGCACCCAACAAAACACTTTGTTTCCATTACCCGCACCACAGGTGTCAATATCCATACAAATTTTGCCTAAGCCCTCTACCTGGCTTTACACTACCCACCCTGGGTGTCCGTGAATGGGTTCCACTCCCCCCATTCACTCCTTCGCAACATGCATTCCACACCTTTTATTCCACACCAAGCATTCCACACCACTTATTTGCACACCATTTTCCTGACACACCTTTTGTGCTCACACCTTTCTTCGCACACCATGCAAGTCAATTCACACTACTACTTTTACACACCAAATATCTGGCACACCTTTTTTGCTCACACACACCTCAAACACAATTCCACTTATTTTACTCAATTCCTCATACACACAGCATCATCTACCTAACTACTTCCTCTACTCTCATGCTTCCCTCGTCGTCCCTTTACACTATGCACTCCCTTTTTCATTATCATCCACCTAAGCTACCTACGTCCCCACTACAGTCCAGGTGTCACAACTTAAACCTCATGTCTCTACAGTCTTCTAGTTCCCTAACATTATCCTAGCCCTCCCTCGGCTAGCTTCGGTGCCCCATGGAGGCAACCATTGCTGGCACCCCCATGTGCCTATCACTGCCATCCCCCTAAACTAATGCTCATGGGCCCTGTGTGAGGAATGGTAACACTACCATTCCCCCACATGGGGTACACTACTCTCATCAGTCCACTACACTCGAGCCTCACCAAGTGGATGTACATTGTCCTCACGGCTCGGCCTCGGAGGGCCGAGCGATCCATGCGGGTGGTTAGTCTCCTGTATGGAGTGTCCGTCCGGCATTTTCGATCCAAGGGAGGAGGTATGGACGGGCCGAGGTGCAGGGCTCCATCCCTGCGTGGGGCCTCGCGGTCCCACGCACGGTGACCCAACCAGCCACGGTCGGAGCACCGCACCTGCCAAGGTGCACGGCTCGGAAATCTCCTACCTCCCCTTGAACCTTGACGATTGCCTTTCCCGCCAGGGCATGGCACCAACCATACAGTGCGGGGGCCGGCACGAATCATGCACGATGGTCCTTGTGAAAGCCCCCAGCTGCACCGATCCCCGCCGCTCCCTTCTGCACACAACTCACCAGGGGCTCACGTCTGCTATCCGTCCCGCTAAACGCTACCCTGGTCGGTGTCAATGCTTGAGCCCCATTCTCACCACTCACGACCCACTCCGCACTTGCACACACAGGTGCCCCCACGCCTCCCACACATCCCGTTACACACTCTTCCCGCACACAGGCCGGTGTGCATTCTCCCTCACACTCTGTAACACACTCGGTCATTGCACACTTTTCTGTTACACACTCCACAACACCCTCGGGTGTGCACTCCTGCACACATACTGCATCACGCTCTGGTGTGCACTCCTGCACACACTCTGTAACACACTCTCGCGTTACACACTCCGTAACACATTCTTCTCCGGCACACTCCGGCGCACACTTTTCTCGCTCACGCTTCGGCGCACACTCTTTCTCATACTCCATGCCAGTCGCCCTCGTACACCGCACAATGGACCTTCCGCGAACGCCCGGGTCTCGACCCTGTCCCAAGCACGCCAAAAACCCATTCGCGCGAATCACATTCGTGCCATTTTTTCCACTCACCTCGGAGTCCTCCTTCCCCGGCTCCTTCGCCAGCACCTGTAAACCTTTATTGGGGTTATCAAGCACGGCATCACTGTGCACATGCAGACCTTGTACATATTCCATCTCTTTCTCCCGTGACTTGCTCACTTTTTCTACCGTCTCTTCGGCCCCAATTTCAATCATTTCTTTTTCTAGCTCGACCCTCGTCGGCGCCCTCGTAATTTATTTTTTCCAATGCTACGATCGCTGGCTCTTCCACACCCTGCATCGCGATTTCCATAGCCCCGGTCAACTTGGCTGTGGCTTGCTCAAGCTCGCTCCCCACGCGCTCCTCACACCGTGTCACCTCGTCGCACGCCACCGCGACCTCCTCGCTCAACACGCGCCTAATGTCCTCCCCCGCCTTTTTCATGTCCCACTTTGACTCTGCCATCATTTTTTTCCAATTCCCGGGTGCTTTTGTCCCCCATCTCTTTCAATCGACCACCCATTTTGCTTTCCAATTTTTCCATGTCACTCCTTGCTTTGTCTCCCATTTCTTTCAATTTATTCTCTTGGGTGTCCATTTTCCCATTTATTTATTTATTTAATTATTTTGGGCATCTATTTTGTTTTCCAACCCTTTTGACCCATCTTTCATTTCCTTGGTGGATTTGTCACTCATCATTTCTATGGATGCTCGTAGTTGAGTTATGAGTAAGTACAGGTCCGAACCCGCTGGCACCGCGGGCTCGGCTCTCGCCGCCACATGTGAGGTGCCGCCAGTTTCTTCGCCAGCTACCGCCTTCTCGTCGGCTTCCTCCACTACCAACTGTCTCTCCTGCAGGTCCTGGGTCATCCATTCCTCCTCCTCATCTACCCCCGCCGGCATTCGACCACCTTGGCCAGCCATGGTACGAATACAATTTGGATTTTTACAAACTAAATTTCGTTCGCTCGTAATTTCGAGTGCGTGAAGTGCACTCCAGATCCGATCCCACTCCACTGACACCAAATTGTTGCAGCCAATATGTACAATTTGGTGTCCAAATTTTTTTCCAGGGTTCCAAATCCCACTCCTGACTACCAAATTGTTGCGGTTTTGCGAAGCCCGTTCCCTTACCAAGGGGATATTAAGCCCCTTGTTCTCCTTGGGTCTTCGAACTGCGAGACTGACGTCACTTCCGTGCAGACGTGGAAAAGGGTCTTGGGACAATGTTCGCACGTACCTAAGTACCCACGCCGCCGCTGAGTGGGGATCGAGTCTCGCATGAACCACGCGTAATTGAGTACACCCGAGTGGATGGCGTACCACGTGGTCCGTACTGTTATGTAGCGAGGGGCCATTTCCATCCGTTCCATCTATTGGAACCCGATCAGAGCGATCAAATTCGTACCATGCTAAGTCAATGATGGAAGGGACGAAACGGTCGAATCAAAGGAAGAACAGATTTAATTATTATTTACACAATGTACAATGGTAGAAGACGAGAAAGAGACACAGGGCAGTCTTAAGCAGTCTTAACTTATAGCCCAGACAATGGGCCCACTCACACACACAGGGAGATGAAAGAAGAATGTCCACACGCTGAACGCGCCGGCTTTGGTCCTCCAGGAACAGCTCACCTGGCGTGGCCCTCTGGCGGTCACCGCACGTATCCCGGCAAAGGCAGGCAGGCAGGCAAATCCTCGTGGCGCGTATCTCGGCAAAGGCAGGCAGAAGGTAATATATGCACGTCTGTGGCCCGGCACGACTGTCTTTCACAGCACGATTAATACAACAACTCTCATAACTCAACTGAGCGCGCCTCCTCCCATCTCATAACTTGGCGCATCCCCTCTCATAACTGAGGTGGGGGCTCCGGGCACAGAGTTATATTGCCCCCGCCCTAGCCCGGATCGAATGTTCCAAACCCCGCCTTTTGCCGCAGTGGTAAGTCACTCCCCTCGAGCCCTGATTGGCGGCTCGCGCTTACCGTTGGCTCCTCCTTCGCCTTCCTTCAGCCCAGATCGACTTGTTCAGGCCGGCCTCGTGGTATTTCACACCAAAACCAAAAGCATCGAGGCATCGTAAAGGACCTAACTCTCCTTGTCCTACTCAACGCAAAACTAACACAGGAAAGGACTACGCTTATATTTACTAAGAAATAACTGAGCTTAAATGAGGCTACATGTTGTAGTGTAACTAAACTATGAGGGGAAATTAACCTTTATTATAAAAACACAAAACCGCAACAATATATATATATATATACTGTTCTGCAATATTTTTTTTATATATATATGTCAGAAATCTCCCTTCTGTGTTATTTGGGCGGTGTATGATATACTGTTCCACAATTTTTAAATATATGTCGGTAATTTCACGTCTGTGTTATTTGGGCTGTGTATGATATGCTATTCCGCAATTTTTTAATATCTCCCGGAAATTTTCCAACTGTGGCGATACGTGAACGAAGCTCTGTCCCTCTCCCCACATTGGTGACTTTTTATTGTGACTACGTCTAAATTAAACATTTCATCATGCCAACTGTCATCAAATGGCAGTCCTTGGGGAAAAAAGTATTCTTGGGCTGTGCATACACCCTTCTGTCTGGCAAAAACCAAAATGTCCATATTCGTTACAGCATACATAATACAAAATGACATTTTTAAAATTAAAGATTTCAAATAAACTTCTTTGAAGTGTATGTGCACATAGCTTATAAAATAAGAACGACAAAATATCTCTCGGCAATTTCCCGTCTGTGTTAATTGGGCGGTGTATGATTTACCGTGCCAATCTCGGCAACTTCCCATCTGTACGTGAATTTTCTCAACTATGGCTCAAACCGAGTCTAAAACCATTGATAAAATCAAATCATATGGTGAATTAGAGTCGAGATAAAGCCGTGAGAGAGTCTCAATGGACTTTATATAGCAGGCCTTTGAAAATGCATTTTGTTCTATAAACGGTAACTTTCATCGAATTTTATTCCCTTTTTTGCAACTGAGTCTAAAACCTTCTTATTGACTGTGAAAAATGAAATGAGATATCGAATTAGAGTTGAAATAAAACTGTGAGAGAGGGTAAGAAACCACGGTCCTAACATGTATGTAATAATATGTAATGTTACATGACAAATGCATGTAATATATGTTCCACCCATGATTCTGTGTGGTCCTATATATATATATATATATATATATATATATATATATATATATATATATATATATATACATACATACATACATATATATATATATATATATATATATATATATATATATATATATATATATATATATATATATATATATACACTGTATATATATATATACACTGTATATATATATATACACTCTATATATATATATATACACTGTATATATATATATACACTGTGTATATATACTGTATATACAGTCAGACCCCGCTATTTGCGGAATCTGCGTATTCGCGGTTGATAAAATGCGACGTTTCTCTATTCGCGGAAAAATGTCCTGCAAATTCACGGTTTTTTTCTTGTCGCGGCTGTGCTCCGCGAAGTCATGGTTTTGTCCCCCTATTCGCGGCCATGTTACGCAAATTTGCGGTTTTTTAGGGGCGCAAAAAAAAATTTCACGAGCAGCTGGCTTGACACATTTATAAAACCCATCTTTTACCAGCCATGCATAAAGCAGATGGACGTACGCAAAAAACATCTAATACAAGCCGCGAGCATGACCTGCTTATGCAGTACAGCACAGAACCGTACATTCACTGCTGTGTGCTTTGCGTTTTCATGGCTTTCGCTGGCGCAAATCTTAGCTGCACTATAACCGAGCTTCGCCGGATATACCACCAGATGGGTAAACAAGTCATCCTCCGCGAATTATAGAATGCAAACGCTTCATTAAATCGATTACAGTTTGCAATTTACGACAACGTATCATCAGAGATGTTACACAATGAAAACGCTTCGGGGGATGTTCCATCAGCGACAAAAACAAGTCAAACTCTGCGAGTTATAGAATGCAAATGCTTCATTAAATCTATTATTGAAATTAGCAGATACGGTCACGTGAAAAAGTAAGTACACCCCATGTAAAGTTTTGACTTTTTCAACATATTTCAACTTACAGCTATTTGATCTTCATTTCAATAATATTGATAGATAAAGGTGATATTAAAGCGCGGCGTTACGCGCGCTGCTTGTGAGCAAGGAGGAAGCGGACAAGCGGTAACATATAAACGCCTTTATTCAAGACTACACTGTAACACTGTACCGCTCCGGGCTGGGCGCCCGGTGTCTCTCATGAGGCCACGCCTACCCCTCGGACGTGGCCACCGCCCACTTGGTGCGTGGAATGATGTCACCACGCCAGTGGGCTTTTGTGTCCACCACACGCGCCCCCCCAGAATTCCCGCGCACCTGGAGGGCCAGTTTGCGGGGCAGACGAATGACCCGGCCGAAGCGCCCCCTGGCGATCGGCGGCGTCTGGGGTGCAGGGATGCCAGGTGGGATGCCCCTGGCTGCTCCTGGGATGGGTGCAGGACCGGGGGGCGGCGTGGCGGCGGGGCTGGGCGGTGCCGGGGGTCCGCCCGCAGGAGGGCGGCCCCGACGTGGGGGTCGGGCCACTGGCGGTGGATGGTCCACATCGAGGTGGGCCGGCTTGAGGCGGTCTACCGAAACCCGGTCAGGAGTACCGCCGATGTCCAGGGTGAAGTGCTTCGCCCCGGTCTCCAGCACGCGGAAAGGCCCGTCGTACGGGGGCCGCAGTGGTGTCCGATGGGCATCGTGGCGGACGAAGACGTACTCCGCCGTGCGAAGCTCCGGGGCGACGTGCGTCGGTGGGTGCCCGTGGCATGCCGTTGGCACCGGGGCGAACCTCTGGGCGGTCTCTTGCAGAGCGGAGCGCTGCTGTGCCGCGGACCATGGTGCCGTGGAGTCGGGGAGGAACTCGCCCGGCACCCGCAGCGGTTGCCCGAAGACCAACTCCGCCGCGGATGCGCGCAGGTCCTCCTTGGGCGCCGTCCGGAGGCCCAGCAGGACCCAGGGGAGCCTGTCGACCCAGCCGCCGTCGCGGAGGGTGGCCCGGAGCGCGGCCTTCAATGAGCGGTGAAATCGCTCACACAGGCCGTTAGCCTGGGGGTGGTAGGCCGTGGTTCGGTGCAGCCGGACCCCGAGCCCCTGCGCAACCGCCCCCCAGAGCTCCGAGGTGAACTGGGGGCCGCGGTCGGATGAGATGTCTGAGGGGGCGCCGAACCTGGCGACCCAGGTGGCGATGAAAGCCTGCGCGACATCGGCCGCCGTTGTCGACGCCAAGGGCACGGCCTCCGGCCACCGGGTGGTGCGGTCCACCATGGTGAGGACGTGGGTGAAACCCCGCGAGGGGGGCAGAGGTCCCACCAGGTCCACGTGGACGTGGTCAAACCGGCGTTCCGGCACCGTGAACGGGGCCAACGGGGCCTGGGTGTGCCGGTGCACCTTGGCGCGCTGGCACGCGAGGCATGTCCTGGCCCAGCCGCGGACGGCCTTCCGGAGGCCATGCCAGACGAACTTGTCGGCGATCAGCCTTTGGGAGGCCCTCGCGCCCAGGTGGGACAGGCCGTGGATGGCGTCAAACACCTGGCGCTGCCAGCCCGCGGGCACAATGGGGCGAGGACGCCCGAGGGAGACGTCGCACAAGAGGGCCGCGCCCGCGCCGTCGAACGGCACCTCGGTGACGCGGAGGCCCGTGACGGCGGTCCGCAAGGCCTGGACGTCGGGGTCAGCGGCCTGGTCCGCTGCCATCCGGGCATAGTCGATGCCGAGGTGGACTGCGTGGGCGACGGCCCGGGAAAGGCAATCCGCCACCGGGTTGTCCTTCCCCGCGACGTGCTGGATGTCCGTCGTGTACTCGGACACGGCCGAGAGGTGACGCTGCTGCCGGGCCGACCACGGCTCGGTGACCTTGCCCATCGCGAAGATCAGCGGCTTGTGGTCGACGAAGGCAGTGAACGCCCGGCCCTCGAGCAGATGGCGGAAGTGCCTGACCGCCAAGTGAAGTCCGAGCAACTCGCGGTCGAAGGTACTGTAACGGCGTTCGGGCGGGCGAAGCTGCCGGCTAAAGAACGCCAGCGGTTGCCAAGCTCCACGCACCCATTGCTCGTGCACCGCGCCCACCGCGTAGTCCGAGGCATCGGTGGTGAGGGCGATCGGTGCATCGGGCGCCGGGTGCGCGAGCATGGTGGCGTTAGCCAAGGCGAGCTTCGCGCCCGTGAACGCCGTGTGCATCTGCTCGGTCCAGGTAACGTCGCCTTTGCCCGGCTTACCTCGGAGAGCTTCGTGCAGGGGGCGCAGGAGCTGGGCGATACGGGGCAGGAACCGATGGTAAAAGTTCACCATGCCCAGGAACTCCTGCAGCCCTCTGATCGTGCGGGGGCGCGGAAACCCCTTCACCGCCTCCACCTTGGCCGGCAGGGGGACGGCTCCGTGCCTGGTGACACGGTGCCCCAGAAAATCGATTGTGGCGGCGCCGAACCGGCACTTTGCGGGGTTCACAATCAGGCCATGCTGGCCCAGGCGTTCGAAGAGCGTGCGGAGGTGGCGTAGGTGCTCTTCGCGGGACGCGCTGGCGACGAGGATATCGTCCAGGTAGACGTAGACAAAATCCAAGTCGCGCAGGACGCTGTCCATCAGTCGCTGGAACGCCTGAGCCGCATTCTTCAGACCGAAGGGCATGCGCAGGAACTCGAAGAGTCCGAATGGCGTGATGACCGCCGTCTTCGGGACGTCCTCCGGCCTGACGGGGACCTGATGGTAGCCGCGTATGAGGTCCACCTTCGAGAAGAAGGACCTGCCCGCCAAACGGGCGGAAAAGTCCTGAATGTGGGGGACGGGGTAGCGGTCGGGAGTCGTGGCGTCATTGAGACGGCGATAGTCCCCGCACGGTCGCCATCCCCCGCCGGGCTTCGGCACGATGTGCAGCGGCGACGCCCAAGCGCTCTCTGAGCGCCGAACGATGCCGAGTCGCTCCAGGGTAGCGAACTCCGCTTTTGCCACCGCCAGCTTCGTCGGCTCGAGGCGGCGTGCCCGGGCGTAGACCGGTGGCCCGACGGTGGGGATGTGATGGGCCACCCCGTGCTTGACGGCCCCCGCCGAGAAGGTGGGCCGCGTGAGGGCCGGGAAACCGGCGAGGAGGCGGGTGAATGCGTCCGCTGCCGGAAGCGTACAGACCAACGTGGCCGGAACCGAATCGTTCGGCAAGCCGATTGGCAAGCCGCTCGTTGAGCTGGGCAACGCACATGCGAGCGAGCTGAACGTCTCGGCCTGGACAAGCCGTCTGCGCTTGACGTCGACCAGGAGCCCATTAGCGCACAGGAAGTCCACGCCAAGCAGTGCCATGGGCACGTCGGCGGTGACGAACGTCCATCGGAAAACCTGCCCTCCAAACCGCAGAGAGAGGCAGCGTTTTCCGTACGTACGGATGGGCGTCCCGTTCGCGGCAAGCAGCGCGGGGCCCCCACCCGCGGCGTGCTTGTCTGACATGCCGGCGGGAATGACACTCACCTGTGCTCCCGTGTCGCACAGGTAACGGCGCCCGGAGAAGGTGTCCGTTATGAACAGCAGGCTGCTCGAACGGCCGGCGCTCATCGCCACAATTGAGCGCCGGCCCGGGCGTTTCCCGACCCGTTGAAGGAGCACGGCGGATGACACCGCCGAGGTTCGTGGCCGAACTTGGCGTGGAACCAGCACCAGGTGGTGGAGCTGGAGGAGCGCGGCTGGCTCCGCCAGGCCGGTGGAGTCGACGGGTTTCCCCGCGGTGGCGGTTTTCGCCGCGGCGGTGGGCGGGGCGTGGCGGCGTTCACGAGGTGCGTATCAGCATGCTGCTGAACCACAGCGTGCTGTAGAAGATGATGCTGTGGAACATCAGCGTGCTGTAGAAGATGATGCTGTGGAACATCAGCGTGCTGTAGAAGATGATGCTGTGGAACATCAGCGTGCTGTAGAAGATGATGCTGTGGAACAGCAGCGTCGAAGGCCGTGACGGCCACGCCAACGCTCGCCCGCGTGTCCGAAGCGGCGAAGTACTTGTCCGCCTCGGCCGCCAATGCTCGGGGTTCCGTTAGCCCGGTCCCGGCCAACGCGAGGCGAACCTGCGCTGGAAGTTGGCGACGGAAAAGCGCCCGGAATAGCGAACCGGGGGCTTCGTCGCCCAACAGTGACAGCATATGGTCCATTCGGACCGACGGGCGCGTCTCACCGAGCTCGGGGAGATCCAGGAGGCGGTCGGCCCGTGCGTCGTCCGTGAGTCTGAACGTGGCTAGGAGTAGCCGCTTGAGTGCCTCGTACTTGTGGCCGTCCGGTGGGTGGCGAAGGACGGACACAACTCGAGCGGCCGTGCCGGGCCCGAGGGAGGCGACGACGTGGCAGTAGCGCGTGTCATCGCCGGTGAGGTGCCGAAGCTGAAATTGGGCTTCGGCCTGGACGAACCAGACTTCGGCCTGAGCCTCCCAAAATTCCGGAAGTTTGACGAAGGCGGCCATGGCGATGGCGTCGCGTGTGGAAGGATCGCTCCGGCAGATCCAACGTCGAGGGTCACCAATAAAGCGCGGCGTTACGCGCGCTGCTTGTGAGCAAGGAGGAAGCGGACAAGCGGTAACATATAAACGCCTTTATTCAAGACTACACTGTAACACTGTACCGCTCCGGGCTGGGCGCCCGGTGTCTCTCATGAGGCCACGCCTACCCCTCGGACGTGGCCACCGCCCACTTGGTGCGTGGAATGATGTCACCACGCCAGTGGGCTTTTGTGTCCGCCACAATATAATATACCAAATATCATGAAACATTTACATTTTGTAGTCCATTGTATGATTTAAATAAACATAAATGCAAATTTCGCATGTGGAAAAAGTGAGTACACCCCTACATTTATCACTACTTCAAATACCTAAAATTAGAATCAGGTGCACCAGCTTAGGTGCAAATGATGAGACCATCGTTAGAGAGGATCTTGGAGGAACCTGTCTTATTTAAACCTCAGACATTTAGTTTGGTTTGCTCTTTGTTGTTGAAGTGTGCGGCGTCACCATGCCTAGATCAAAAGAGCTCTCTGAGGCCTTCAGAAAGAAGGTTATAGATGCCTACGGGTCTGGGAAGATATTTAAAAATATCTCCAAACAAATTGAAATCAATCATTCGACTGTCCGGAAGATCATCTACAAGTGGAGAAGATTCCAAACAACTGCCAACTTGTTCAGGCCAGGCCCCGCCAACAAGTTCAGCCCGAGAGCGGACCGCAAGATGCTGAAAGAAGTCTCTAAGAACCCCAGAATGTCATCACGGGACCTACAGGTAGCTGTTGCCACTGTTGATGTCAAAGTGCACGAGTCCACCATTAGAAAGAGGCTGCACAAATTTGATCTACATGGGAGGTGTGCCAGGAGGAAACCTTTGCTGTCCAGAAAGAACATCAGGGCAAGACTAAAGTTTGCCAATGAACACCTAGGCAAAGACCAGCACTTCTGGAACAATGTGCTCTGGACAGATGAGTCAAAGGTAGAGCTATTTGGCTACAGTACCAGAAGACATGTTTGGCGAAAACCAAAGACAGCATTTGACCACAAGAACCTGATACCAACTGTAAAGCATGGTGGTGGAAATATTATGGTTTGGGGCAGCTTTGCTGCATCAGAGCCTGGGCAGCTCACCATCATATAATCCACTATGAATTCTTTATTGTACCAAAGGGTGCTTGAGGATAATGTGAGGCCATCTGTCAGAAAGTTGAAACTCAACCGAAGGTGGACCTTGCAACATGACAATGACCCTAAACATACCAGGAAATCCACCAAGGAATTTTTTTTTTTTTTTTTTTTTTTTGTATACTGAATCGAGGCTCGTGAAAGAGCTAACATTTATTTCAAAAACAAATCAACCAGACAAACAAAACACACAAAAAGAGGGAGCGGAAGACAAGATGGGGAGAGAAGGTGAAGCACACAACCACAACATTTGAGAGCAGGGAGAAGTGTGGGAGGGAGAGGGCTTGGGGGCAGGAGGCGTGGGAGGGGGAGGGCGGGGGGAGAGGTATAAAACACAAGGGGACCGAAATTAGCGGGGGTAGAAAAGATCAAGGTTTTGGATGGGGGAGGATAAGAGATGGTGGTGAACAGCTGTTTTAAAGACCTGGAGGGTGCAGTGGGATTGAAGAGAGTGAGGGAGTTTGTTCCAGAGGCGGGAGAAAAGAGGAATGAAGGAGTGAAGGTGAGCAGAAAGTCTTGATTTTGGCAGTTTAACCATAAGAGGGTTGCAGGCAGATCTTGTGCGACTTGTAGGAATATTTGGGGGACAGAGCCCAGAGAGGGCTGGGGGGGCAAGGCCAGAGAGGAGTCGGTAGAAGACGGAAAGACCACCAACCTGCCTGCGGTGAGTGAGTGAAAGGCCCTTGAAGTTAGCTTCATCGTGGGAGATTCCAATGATTCTGAACGCTTTGGTTTCAACAGCGTGAAGACGGGCTAGGTGTGAGGCAGGAGCACCAGACCAGAGGGGAGAGCAGTATTCCATAGAGCTGCGGATGAAAGCCTTGTATGTGGTGAGGAGCTTAGGTGTGCCAAGGAAGGACTTTGCACGACGGAGGATGCCCAGTCGGCGACTGGCTTTGGAGGCCAGATTTGAAATGTGGTTTTCCCATGAAAGATCATGGCAAATAGTGAGACCCAAAAGCTTGAGTGACAGAACTTCTTGGAGAGGATTATTCAGAAAGTGGATGGGAGGGTTTTCCAGTCGGTCTTTTTGGAGAGATATAATGGCTGAAAAGAAAGAAATGGAGGGTTCTGGAATGGCCAAGTCAAAGCCCGGATCTAAATCCCATCGAGATGTTGTGGGGCGATTTGAAACGAGCTGTGCATGCAAGAAACCCCTCAAACATCGCACAGCTGAAAGAATTCTGCAGGGAGGAGTGGGAAATATTTCTCCCAGTCGATGTCAGAGACGGGTAGACAGTTATAAGAAACGCCTACTTGAGGTTGTTTCTGCCAAAGGGGCAATACCACTTATTAGAGCCAAGGGTGTACTTACTTTTTCCACATGCGAAATTTGCATTTATGTTTATTTAAATTATACAATGGACTATTAAATGTAAATGTTTCATGATATTTGTTATATTATATCGCCTTTATCTATCAATATTGTTGAAATTAAGATCAAATAGCTGTATGTTGAAATATGTTGAAAAAGTCAAAACTTTACATGGGGTGTACTTACTTTTTCACGTGACTGTACACTCGATATGGCGATAACATCCAATACCATCCCCCACAAACAATGGACTCCCGCAGATACCCACAATGCTCGCCAATCCTACATATATACTGATTGTGTCCTCGATCTCCATCATTGTCCTCGTCCCGTTGCTTCGACCTGTGGTTATTCACTCGCTCTGCTCATCGTTCAATTATGGTTCCCAAGCGCAAGGCCAGTGCCGGAGATGTGTCGACTACCAAGAGGCAGAAGAAAGTGAGCCTTTGCAAGAAAGTGGAGCTGCTCGACCGGCTTTCGAGAGGAGAGAGTGTGGCCGCTGTTGGCAGGCATTACAGTGTCAATGTATCCACCATTCGCTACATACGGAAGAAGGAGAAGGCCATTCGTGAGAAACTTTCAGCGAGCACTAGATCGAGTATGAAGGTGGTCACCGATGTCCACAATGTCACATGGAAAGGATGGAGAAGACTCTCAGAATAAGGAGAGAGGACAACACGCAGACAAGGGACTTCATGCTGAAAACCATGATGCTGAACCCATTCCCTAATCCTCCTCATCGAGGACGAGTTGGACACCATTCCAAAGGTTTCTGAGGAGGAGGAGGTGGAGGCGGGCAGTAATGAGGAAGAGGTGCCGAGGTCCAACCTCACAGACCAGTTCCTGGGTGAGTTGCTGCTGGACATGCGGGCAATTGTCGACAGGGTGCAAAACGCTGACCCAGTCGTGGAGAGGTACCTCAAGTTCAAGAGGGCCTTGGATGATGTGCTGCTCCTGTACAAAGAGGTGCATCGAAATGTTGGGCAATGTGTCAGGCAGCCCCATTGCCCATTTCTTCAGCCCTGCTCCCTCCACCTCAAGATCACCAGCACCTTCTCCTGCCATCCTCTCAGCGTCCTCACCAGCATTCTCACCTTCTCCTACCTCTCCTGCCTCTCCCTTAGTGCATGGTTTTTCTGCACCATCATTTGGATCGCCCTCAAAGTTCGAGGAATTCTTGGGAATTTAATTAATCACCAACGTCATCATTTGAAAATTTAAACGGTACATGATGGTGTTTTTTTTGTTTTTTTTTAACTTTCACGGTACAGTATGGTTAAGCTGGTTAAACACTTTTAATAAACTGTAAGAGCATTACTTCAATAAATTGGAAATGGGACCTGGTGTTGTCGTTTTTTTTTTGTTAGAATCTTTTGTGAAACTGTAATCGTGTACAGTACATTTGCGGTCAAAAACATTTTAAATTTAAAAAAATTTCCTCTATGATTCAGGAACCGCAGGGAACCTACAACGTATCCCCTTTTCCCCCATTGAAACAATGCTATGGCATACGTTCGTGGATTTTCATCGACGTTCGTGGATTTTCATCGACGTTCGCGGATTTTCATCGACGTTCGTGGATTTTCATCGACGTTCGCGGATTTTCCTCGACGTTCGCGGATTTTCATCGACGTTCGCGGATTTTCATCAACGTTCGCAGATTTTCATCGACCTTCGCGTATTTTCATCGACCTTCGCGGATTTTCATCGACCTTCGCGGATTTTCATCGACCTTTGCGGATGTTCGTCAACATTTGTGGGTTTGGTCCAGTCATTTCTGGGACTTTCATCGACCTTCGTGGATTATTGTCGACATTCTTTGGATTTGCCTTCGTCTGGGCCCTTCGAAGGTCCCGCGTCCCCACGTGGGAACGCACGCCCTGGTGCAAAGTGGTGCAAAGGTGCAAAGGCCTTGGGGTGCTTTTCGCTCCTTTAGCCACCGAGCGCAAAGCGAGCAGGCCATGCCCGTCCACTCGCCGTCTCCTCCACACAGCACCCAGACAACGCCCAATCGGCACTGACGAGCCAAGGAAAGGACAAAGCGATCGCCCGAACCGATGAAAGCCAGGGACCGACCACAAGATAAAATGCCGGGACACGACCACCCGTGATGAAATCCAGATGCCGAGAGAGATGCACATGCGGCCACTCCTCACCAAAGCCAGTACCCAAGAGGACAACTGTGACTGCGCGGCACCAATGTCCCAACGCAAGAGTGTATAAACTGCGTCTGCTCATAATGACTGTACCCACGCAAGAGGACAAAATGTCAGGACTCAATTCTTTTATTCTCAAGGATCTGACGTCATCCAACGATCCCCGTGTGTGCTCCTATCAGTGGGTCCCTCTCATCACTTTACCATACCGGACCAATCACTGCTCTTCGGGGCGTGGCCTCACTGACCTGCCTGCTTGATGTTGCAATGTGGCAGGTGGCGGCACTAGCGGTATTGTTCAATGTCTTGTTCCAGTTACTTTTATTTAATGTTTATTTTATGTGTGGAGTGCATGGCTGGTGTCGTGTGTGTCATAAGGAACAAGGGGAAAAGTCGAGAGGCGATTACATACAGGGGATTAATTACCCTTAGTCCCGAACGAATTCACATAACTCCACTCCTCGCCATGGGGACAAAGATACACTCTTACACGACATCCGGTCGAAACGGATTCCCTACTCATGGTACATGGGGGTTCTTCTTCTTTACAACAGTCGGAGCACACTACCTATACAATTCTACCTGGACTAAGGTATTGCATTGTGTATGCACCAGGGGTAAACTTTGTATTTGTAATCAACATTGGGGGACGCATGATAAATATGTAACGATTTATTGGATTTGAGCCTCGGTTCATGCCCCAGGGTGTCACAGCGGTTACAACAGAAGTATTGGGTTTTTTTTAACTCATAATTTGATATTGGTCAATCCTGGAGGAACTTTTTGCCATCTTTCAACTTTGCTTTAGGTGGGAAGTTTGGGGATTTGTGATGGCACACCATCGACTCCGTTATAGTTTTTTTCTTTTTTTTTAAGGACGTTTGCTAAACAATGGATTACATCACATAACTCCATGATGGAACGTGAAAGGTGGAACTAACTCCAATCTAGTGCTTCGAGTCCCATTATTTGCTCAAACAATGCGAGGGTACAATGATGTTATCACCACAATAGATTTAATCCAGACCTTGTTTTATCCTATTCCGCACACCCCAGAGTACTGGTACTCAAACTGAGAAAAGACCCCTACCTGTGTACCTTTGTACCAATGTGAAGACCTCTTGGATCGTTACAATTACTCTGATTTTAAACATTTTCATGGCGTTGTCCTGGATAAACAACTTCAGTTGCATTTTAAGATCGAATGGGGGAGTCAGAGACCGAGACCCCGATGTGAGAACTACTGCATTGTGACAAGCAATGGTCGTGATCCGGTTACAATCACAAAAAAATAACTTTCACAGTGAACAAATCTCTTAAGTCACTTTTTACCCTTTCCCATGGAGCGCACACCATCATTGTGAGTCGGCTCCATGAAACTCAGCTCGGTCGCTCCTGGTGCTCAGTCTGGGCATCTGTTGCTCAGTTCAGGCCCCTGGTGCTCAGCTCAGTTGTGCTCAGCTCAGGCCCCTGGTGCACCTTAGTATTGAGGAGACAAAATACTGGTATCATTAGTTTCGTTTCTCACGATGATACAAATACCACATTTCTTGTTTATTCATCAGAGACAGGTTATTTGAGTAATGTGATGGTCTTCTTCATTGGTCTTGCACCATGGCCTATCTCTATTGCAGTATTGCAGTCTCTCGTAACTTCAACTTCAAACTTAAACCAACTCCTGGTCTACATTCTATCAACTCCATGCTATTCAATTTGCTCACCTCCACCTATTTGTCCAACAAATATTGTTACCTTCTCATGCTGACCTTTCCATCAGAGGATCCTTCCCGCTGGTGCTCCTGATTCCAGCACAGGGCTTTGCGGTCACGGGCGCACGATTTATTGTGGGAAAACATTGAGTCTTGCTGCAGTCACTCCAAGACACACCTTGAAGTTGATGTTTGTACAAAGATCGCTTGTTGTACGTGACTGTGATGTTGCATCTCTCCTGGCTAGGCCGAACCTTGGGTCATCCAAAGAGCGGGAAATGAATGAAATACTCGTGCATGAACCGATAGCTTCAAACACATGATATGCAATGAAATCCATGTTAAAAGGGTTAAACTGTATATCATGATAGATGTTGCATAACGTTTGGTTGTAATTTTAAACGATTTTGTCGTGTGCTGGATGCTCATCCATCCTTTTATTATCCAAAGCACATGTTGAACAATCATCAATACGCAGCACTATTACCCAACCATTCGGTAATGTAGACGATGCTTTGAAATATGACACTTTCCACAATAAGTGCGAACCCTCTGACCATAATAAACACCAAAGCCCATCAACTAACACTTCAACAAGGATGAAAAATATTTCCATATAATGATTTCAGCATTTCGAGCGCAATTCCTACACAAGTAATGCCAAAACTGGGCCGTATGTATGTATATGTATATATACAGTGCATTCAGAAAGTATTCAGACCCCTTCAATTTTTTCACATTTTGTTATGTTGCAGCCTTGTGCTGAAATCGTTTAAATTCATTTTTTCCCTCATCAATCTGCACTCAATATCCCAGAATGACAAAGAGAAAACAGGATTTTAGAAAGTTTTGCAAATTTATTAAAAAGAAAAAACTGAAATATCACATTGACATAAGTATTCATACCCTTTGCTATGACACTTGAAATTTAGCTCAGGTGCCTCCCATTTCTCTTGATCATCTTTGAGATGTTTCTACACCTTGATTGGAGTCCACCTGTGGTAAATTCAATTGATTGGACATGATTTGGAAAGGCACACA
Source organism: Myxine glutinosa (assembly GCF_964187855.1). Taxonomy (NCBI): domain Eukaryota; kingdom Metazoa; phylum Chordata; class Myxini; order Myxiniformes; family Myxinidae; genus Myxine; species Myxine glutinosa. The sequence goes on along the minus strand of NC_136267.1, from coordinate 7,090,274 downwards.
CCTGTCTATATAAGGTCTCACAGCTGACAATGCATATCAGAGCAAAAACCAAGCCATGAGGTCGAAGGAACTGCCTGCAGAGCTCAGAGACAGGATTGTGTCGAAGCACAGATCTGGGGAAGCCTACAAAAAAATCTCTGCTGCATTGAAGGTTCCCAAGAGCACAGTGGCCTCCATAATTCTTAAATGGGAGAAGTTTGGAACAACCAGGACTCTTCCTGGAGCTGGCCACCCGGCGATAAAGCCCAGGTCGGTGGAGTGTTGCGGTGATGGTTGTCCTTCTCGAAGTTTCTCCCATCTCCACACAGGATCTCTGGAGCCCAGCCACAGTGAGATCACCTCTCTTACCAAGGCCCTTCTCCCCCGATTGCTCAGTTTGGCCGGGGCCATCAATATAAGATGTGGACTCCAATCAAGGTATAAAGGGGAGGGGATGGGAGGGAGGGAGGTGGAGAGAGTGGAGAGGAAGGGGGAGTGTGGGGGAGAAAGGGGGAGGAGACAGAGGGGACCGTGGGTTATGGGAAGGGGAGGGAGGAGAAAGGGGGAGAGAGTGAGAGGGGAGAGCCGAGGGGAGGGAGGAGAGAGTGGAGAGGAAGGGGGAGTGTGGGGGAGAAAGGGGGAGGAGACGGAGGGGACCGTGGGGTATGGGAAGGGGTGGGAGGAGAAAGGGGGAGAGAGTGAGAGGGGGAGGGAGGGGAGGTGGAGAGAGTGGAGAGGAAGGGGGAGTGTGGGGGAGAAATGGGGAGGAGACAGAGGGGACAGTGGGGTATGCTTTAAAACAGCTGTTCACCACCATCTCTTATCTTCCCCCATCCAAAACCTTGATCTTTTCTACCCCCGCTAATTCACCCCAGATCCACCTTGTTTGAAATTCCAACTTCTTTCCTGGAAGTCCTGGCAGTGTCCATATGTTTTATACCTCTCCCACCGCCCCCTTCCCATGCCCCCCCCCCCCCAAAGCCCTCGCCCTCTCTCAGACCTCTCGATGTCTCCATGTCTCTCGGTCCCTGCTCTCAAATGTTGTGTTTGTGTCCTTCCCCCTCTCTCCCCATCTTGTCTACCGCTCCCGATGTTATATGTTTTATGTGTCGGTTTGTCTTTCTGTGTGATTAATGTTCGCTCTTTCACGAGCCTCGATCTTGTATACAAAAAAAAAAAAAAAAAAAAAAATGGGAAGGGGTGGGAGGAGAAAGGGGGAGAGAGTGAGAGGGGAGAGCCGAGGGGAGGGAGGAGAGAGTGGAGAGGAAGGGGGAGTGTGGGGGAGAAAGGGGGAGGAGACGGAGGGGACCGTGGGGTATGGGAAGGGGTGGGAGGAGAAAGGGGGAGAGAGTGAGAGGGGGAGGGAGGGGAGGTGGAGAGAGTGGAGAGGAAGGGGGAGTGTGGGGGAGAAAGGGGGAGGAGACGGAGGGGACCGTGGGGTATGGGAAGGGGTGGGAGGAGAAAGGGGGAGAGAGTGAGAGGGGGAGGGAGGGGAGGTGGAGGGAGTGGAGAGGAAGGGGGAGTGTGGGGGAGAAATGGGGAGGAGACGGAGGGGACCGTGGGGTATGGGAAGGGGTGGGAGGAGAAAGGGGGAGAGAGTGAGAGGGGGAGAGAGTGGAGAGGAAGGGGGAGTGTGGGGGAGAAAGGGGGAGGAGACAGAGGGGACAGTGGGGTATGGGAAGGGGTGGGAGGAGAAAGGGGGAGAGAGTGAGAGGGGAGAGCCGAGGGAGGGGGAGGGGAGGTGGAGAGATATATTGCATAAAAAAATATTTGGGGGGCTTTGACAGGCCCCTCTGTTTTGGAAGGGAAGAAGGACAAATTTACCCATGAAAAGACTGCTTTAAAATCTGCATTTCCCAGGTAAAAAGGAAATTGTAATACCCTCTGCCACCATCACCAGGTCGTGCTTCACAGTACACATTTACAGAGAATTTCCACCCCCCTTTCCCTCCACCCCCGCTTCCCTCCCACTCCTCCTCCACACCTGGTCCCCACACTGCCGAGTGAGGCCGTGGCCACATAGCCTATGTTACCCCCCACACAAACTTTTATTTGGACCCCAAGTTTGAAGTTTGTAAATTAAATGATGTGGCCGCCCCCCGCCCCCACCCCCACCCCTTCACCTCCTCCCCTTTCCTTCAACTGTTCCTTGTACTCTTTCGCATCCTGATCCGTTCATTGTTCTTTCTCTCCCATGAGCCTTCACTTCGCATACAAGAAAAACTTCCACTCCTGGGAAGGCAACAGCAAACCACCCAGTACAACTGTTGCCAAGAAGCTGATTTGGCAGCAGCACCACCTTGGAGCAGAGTTTGGTACATGAATGAATATTTGCTAAGATCAATATAAGATGTGTCATTTGGTGCTTTGGGACCGATGATACAGGAACTTCAGTGATCAAAGCAATTTATACTGAGAGCTCACACACCTGTGGTGTTGCAGGAATTTGAAGGTTCCACAGTGGGATGGCTTGGGATTGTCGAGCAGGCTGTTTGCCCACAGACCACAAGCAAATGAACACACAGATAAGTTATGGGTCGGCAGTACATTATGGATGAACCACATTGTGATTGATGGGTCTTGGTGAGGCACATACACCTTATGCATGAAACATGGCCAAATAAACCGCACAATGGATTTCGCCATCTGTTGAGTTATGGTCGACATGCTTCACCCACATTAAAAATGAAAAGCGAGCACACGGCTCGCGATTTCGCAAGGCTTTCTGCAAACTCCTCAAGCGAGTAGGCTGAGGCACGTCCAGGGGCCTGTCGCCGACCTGCATGACTAGGCCGAGGCACGTCCAGGGGCAGGTGGCAGATCTGCGTGACCAGGCTGAGGCACGTCCAGGGGCCTGTCGCCGACCTGCATGACTAGGCCGAGGCACGTCCAGGGGCAGGTGGCAGATCTGCGTGACCAGGCTGAGGCACGTCCAGGGGCCTGTCGCCGACCCCTGCAACTAGGCCGAGGCACACTCAGAGGCCTGTCGCTGACCCGTCTGACTAGGCTGAAGCACGTTCAGGGGCAATTCGCAGATCTGCGTGACCAGGTTGAGGCACATCCAGAGGCCAGTCGCCGACCTGCGCGACTAGGCCGAGGCACGTCGAGGGGTAATTCGCAGATCTGCGTGACTAGGTTGAGGCACATCCAGGGGCCAGTCGCCGACCCGTGTGACTAGGGCGAGGCACATCCAGAGGCCAGTCGCTGACATGTGTGACTAGGCCGAGGAACGTGCAGGGGCCGATCGCCGACCCCTGTGACTAGGCCAAGATACACCCAGAAGCCAGTTGCTGACCTGTGTGACTTGGGCGAGGCACGTCCAGGGGCAGGTCGCAGATCTGCGTGACTAGGTTGAGACACATCCAGGGTCCAGTCGCCGACCCGTGTGACTAGGCCGAGGCACATCCAGAGGCCAGTCGCTGACATGTGTGACTAGGCCGAGGAACGTGCAGGGGCCGATCGCCGACCCCTGCGACTAGGCCAAGATACACCCAGAAGCCAGTTGCTGACCCGTGTGACTAGGCCGAAGCACGTTCAGGGGCCTGTCGCTGACCCACGCAGCCGGGCTGAGTCACATCCCAGGGACTGTCCCCGAGTGCACGAGTCGAGGAGGCCAGACCTCGGGGAACACCGACACTTGACCGTACAAAAATAAATGACAGTTAGTAATGCTGCACACGTAAATTTGTCACGTAGATTTATATGCTTGTCGCTGAGGCCGGAAATTTGTTCATCTAATTCTAATGGAACGTGCCCAAGTTCAGCTGTAACCAAAATAAATGGCAGAAAAATGGTGTCCCCATCCATCCCGACTCATGATCTCTTCCACCCCTTATGGCCCCATTGCCAGACACTCCCTTTTTCCAGCAAAACGACATAGGATGTTCTTTTTTTAAAGGTGAGACTGTATTCCAATGTCCTTGTCCTTTGTTGTAACCAGGTGGGGCATCTTTGATGAGCCATGACCATGACGTAATCCTGGTAGGTTTAAAAACACCAATTACATAGGCTGGGAGTAAAGACATCACGTGATCATGTGCAATGCCAGTGGGATTATGAAATTCTTAGTGGACTTTAATCATTGGTGTACAACAAACCATTTTGATGTTCATGTAGACACATTCAACAAACATGGCACCCGAGGTCTGGATGTTAATGGACAAATACGTTGTACAGTGTACACTGTACACGATTACAATCCCTTGTATAGATGTACACCTCATCTGTACGTACAACGAATGGGTGTGCCCCATCACATTTAGACACATGGTGTACAAGTGGTGTGCGATACATGGTCAACGAGAACTCGGATAACCTTCGTCTACCTTCAGTGGCACAGGTAGTTATTACCTGATGTAATGACGGTGGGATCCCCTCACTCCCAAGTTCATATCTCAAATCCTGTCTTCAGTTTCCATTGTTTACTTTACTCCACTATCACGATGATGACAAGAACACTATTACCACTACCACCACAACACGATAACTACTACTACTACTACTCGTACTTAAATGGCCCAATCAATGCCACCTACTTGTGGGATCGGCAACCCCCCACTTTTCCCTATTTACACCCCCTCTGTCCCGAGCATCCTCACCTCGATCACGTCCCTCTCCACCACCTCCTTCCTCCTCCTCCTCCTCCTCCTCCTCCCCCTCCTCCTCCTCGATATTGGTCTCATCCTTGTCCTCCTGCCAACTGCATCCATAATCACAGGCCTACCTTGTCTCCTTATCTACCACATAGAACACAATGTCGGTTTGTGTGTTTGTACAGATGTCTGTCCCCCTTCGTGAGGGTAGACTTTGAAGACCAATGTTTTAACGCCAATGTGCGTTCACTACGGCCTATTTTTGAGGATAAAACAAACTCGAAACACAATTTCATTAAAAGAGTAATTTATGTATCTTCTAGTCATCTATTGCAATTGTAGACGGTGACCTGCAAACCGAGCCTCAAAGTCGGTGTACAGAAGCGTTAAAAAAAAATACAAGGCACAGGGAGGTGAAATTCACTCCAAGTGATGTGTAAAGCGCTTAGAGTAAAACAAGTGTTCATTTCCATCCTTATGATGTCTGATAAATAAAGAAGATCCTGAAGCGCGGTGCTACGTGCACTACTTGTATACCAAGGAGGAAGCGGACAACGCGGTAAGTTCAAGAGTCTTTATTATAAGAGCTCAACTGTAGCACTGGCGCGCTCCGGGCTGCGCGCCCGGTGTATATCCTGCGGCCACGCCTACCCCTCGGGCGTGGCCACCGCCCACTTGGTGCGCGGAATGATGCCCTCACGCCAGTGAGCTTTCGTGTCCTCCACACGCGCCCCCCCAGAATTCCCACGCACCTGGAGGGCCAGTTTGTGGGGTAAACGGATGACCCGGCCGAAGCGCCCTCTGGCGACTGGCGGCGTCCGGGGTGCAGGGATGCCAGCTGGGATGCCTCCGGCTGCACCCGGGATGGGTGCAGGACTGGGGGGCGGTGTGCCGGCGGGCCTGGGTGGTGCCGGGGGTCCGCCCGCAGGGGGGCGGCCCCGACGCGGGGGCCGAGCCACCGGCGGTGGGTGGTCCACGTCGAGGTGGGCCGGCTTGAGGCGATCCACCGAGATGCGGTCGGGAGTACCGCCGATGTCCAAGGTGAAATGTTTCACCCCGGTCTCCAGCACGCGGAAAGGCCCGTCGTACGGGGGCCGCAGTGGTGTCTGGTGGGCGTCGTGCCGGATGAAGACGTACTCCGCGGAGCGAAGCTCCGGGGCGACGTGCGTAGGTGGGTGCCCGTGGTGCGCCGTCGGCACCGGGGCGAACCTCCAGGCTGTTTCCTGCAGCGCGGAGCGCTCCTGCGCCGCGGACCATGGTGCCGTGGGGTCGGGGAGGAACTCGCCCGGCACCCGCAGCAGTTGTCCGAAGACCAACTCCGCCGCGGATGCGCGCAGGTCGTCCTTGGGCACCGTCCGGAGGCCCAGCAGGACCCAGGGGAGCCTGTCGACCCAGCCGCCGTCGCGGAGGGTGGCCCGGAGCGCGGCCTTCAATGAGCGGTGGAACCGCTCGCACAGGCCGTTGGCCTGGGGGTGGTAGGCCGTGGTTCGGTGCAGCCGGACCCCGAGCCCCCGCGCGACCGCCCCCCAGACCTCCAAGGTGAACTGGGGGCCGCGGTCGGACGAGATGTCCGAGGGGGCACCGAACCGGGCGACCCAGGTGGCGCTGATCGCCTGCGTGACGTCCGCCGCCGCCGCCAAAGGCACGGCCTCCGGCCACCGGGTGGTGCGGTCCACCATTGTCAGGACATGGGTGAAACCCCGCGAGGGGGGCAGAGGTCCCACCAGGTCCACGTGCACGTGGTCGAACCTACGTTCCGGCACCGTGAACGGGGCCAATGGGGCCTGGGTGTGCCGGTGCACCTTCGCGCGCTGGCACGCGAGGCACTTCCTGGTCCAGCTGCGGACGGCCTTCCGGAGTCCATGCCAGACAAACTTGTCGGCGACCAACCTCTGGGAGGCCTTCGTGCCCGGGTGGGACAGGCCGTGGATGGCGCCAAAAACCTGGCGCTGCCAGCCCGTGGGCACGATGGGGCGAGGCTGCCCGAGGGAGACGGCGCACAAGAGAGCCGTGCCCGCGCCGTCGAACGGCACCTCGGTGACGCGGAGGCCCATGACGGCTGTCCGCAAGGCCTGGACGCGGGGTCGGCGGCCTGGTCCGCCGCCATCCAGGCATAGTCGATGCCAAGGTGGACTGCGTGGGCGACGGACCGGGAAAGGCAATCCGCCACCGGGTTGTCCTTCCCCGCGACGTGCCGGATGTCCGTTGTATACTCGGACACGCCCGAGAGGTGACGCTGCTGCCAGGCCGACCACGGCTCGGCGACCTTGCCCATCACGAAGACCAGTGGCTTGTGGTCGACGAAGGCCGTGAATGCACGGCCCTCGAGCAGATGGCGGAAGTGCCTGACCACCAGGTGAAGCCCGAGCAACTCGCAGTCGAAGGTACTATAGCGGCGTTCGGGCAGGCGAAGCTGCCGGCTGAAGAACGCCAGCGGTTGCCAAGCACCACACACCCATTGCTCGTGCACCGCGCCCATCGCGTAGTCCGAGGCGTTGGTGGTGAGGGCGATCGGTGCATCGGGCGCCGGGTGCGCGAGCATGGTGGCGTTAGCCAAGGCGAGCTTCGCGCCCGCGAACGCCGCGTCCATCTGCTCGGTCCAGGTAATGTCACCTTTGCCCGGCTTGCCCCAGAGGGCCTCGTGCAAGGGGCGCAGGAGCTGGGCGATGCGGGGCAGGACCCGATGGTAAAAGTTTACCATGCCCAGGAACTCCTGGAGCCCCTTGATCGTGCGGGGGCATGGAAACCCCTTCACCGCCTCCACCTTGGCCGGTAGGGGGACGGTCCCATGCCTGGTGACGCGGTGCCCCAAAAAGTCGATGTCGGCGACGCCGAACCGGCACTTGGCGGGGTTCACGATGAGGCCATGCTGGCCCAGACGTTCGAAGAGCGTGCGGAGATGGTGTAGGTGCTCTTCGCGGGGACGCGCTAGCGACGAGGATGTCGTCCAGGTAGACGTAGACGAAATCCAAATCGCGCAAGACGCTGTCCATTAGTCGCTGGAACACCTGAGCCACATTCTTCAAACCGAAGGGCATCCGAAGAAATTCGAAAAGTCCGAATGGCGTGATGACCGCCGTCTTCTGGATGTCCTCCGGCCTGACGGGGACCTGATGGTAGCCGTGTATGAGGTCCACCTTCGAAAAGAAGGACATGCCCGCCAACCGGGCGGAGAAGTCCTGAATGTGGGGGATGGGGTAGTGGTCGGGGGTGGTGGCGTCGTTGAGGCGCTGGTAGTCCCTGCACGGTCGCCATCCCCCACCGGGCTTTGGCACGATGTGAAGCGGCGACGCCCAAACACTCTCGGAGCGCGGCACGATGCCGAGCCGCTCCAGCGTAGTGAACTCCGCTTTAGCTACCGCGAGCTTCGTCGGCTCGAGGCGGCGTGCCCGGGCGTAGACCGGTGGCCCGGCGGTGGGGATGTGGTGTTCCACCCCGTGCTTGACGGCCCCCGCCGAGAAGGTGGGCCGCGTGAGGGCCGGGAAACCAGCGAGGAGGCGGGTGAATTCGTTCGCTGCCGGAAGCGTACAGATGAACCTGGCCGGAACCGAACCGCTCAGCAAGCCGCTCGGCGAGCCGCTCGATGAGCCGCTCCGGGAGCTGCTCAATGAGGTGGGCAGCGCGCACACGAGCGAGCTGAACGTCTCAGCCTGGACAAGCCTTCTGTGCTTTACTTCCACCAGCAGACAATTGGCACACAGGAAGTCCGTGCCGAGCAGTGCCATAGGCACGTCGGCAGTGACGAACGATCACCGGAAAACCTGCCCTCCGAACCGCAGAGAAAGGCAGCGTTTTCCGTACGTGCGAATGGACGTACCATTGGCAGCAAGCAGCGCGGGGCCCCGGCCCGCGGACTGCTTGTCGGACATACCAGCGGGAACGACACTCACCTGTGCTCCCGTGTCGCACAGGTAACGGCGCCCGCATAAGGTGTCCGTGATGAACAGTAGGCTGTTTGAACGGCCGGCGCTCAGTGCCACTACCGAGGGCCAGCCCGGGCGTTTCCTGACCTGCCGAATGAGCACGACGGGCGACATTGCCGAGCCTTGTGGCCGAACTGGGCGTGGAAAAAACACCAGGTTTGCGGCGAAGGCGGCGGAGGCCGCGGTTTTCTCCGCGGCGGCGGTGGTGGGCAGGGCGTGGCGGCGGACACGAAGTGCGCATCAGCCTCGAGATCCACGAGGTGTGGTGCATCACCATCAGGGTCAGCCCCGAGAGCCGCGACGGCTGCGCCAAAACTCGCCTGGGTGTCCAAAGCAGCGAAGAACCTGTCGGCCTCGGCAGCGAGAGCTCGGGGTTCCGTCGTCGCAGAACCGGCCAACGCGAGGCGGACTCGTGCCGGCAGCTGGCGTCGAAATAACGCCCGGAATAGAGCGTTCGGGGTTTCGTCGCCCATCAACGACAGCATATGGTCCATGCGGACCGACGGTCGCGTGTCACCAAGCTCGGGGAGGTCCAGGAGGCGGTCGGCCCGAGCGTCCACCGTGAGGCTGAACGTGGCGAGGAGGAGACGCTTGATCACCTCGTACATGCCGTCGGCCGGTGGGTTCCTCAGGACCGACACGACGCGGGCGGCCATGCCGGGCCTGAGGGAGGCGACCACGTGGCAGTACCTGGCCTTGTCCACCGTGATGCCTCGAAGTCAGAACTGGGCTTCTGCCTGCAGGAACCAAACTTCGGCTTGAGCCTCCCAGAACTCGGGGAGTTTGATTTGGACCGCGTTGGTTGCCATTGCTGTGGCGGGTTCGGGTGGTCAGCGACGGCTGACCAGAACGTCGGAGGGTCACCAATGAAGCGCGGTGCTACGCGCGCTACTTGTATACCAAGGAGGAAGCGGACAATGCGGTAAGTTCAAGAGTCTTTATTATAAGAGCTCAACTGTAGCACTGGCGCGCTCCGGGCTGCGCGCCCGGTGTATATCCCGTGGCCACGCCTACCCCTCGGGCGTGGCCGCCGCCCACTTGGTGCGCGGAATGATGCCCTCACGCCAGTGAGCTTTCGTGTCTGCCACAATACAAGCACAACTGACGCTAGGCCGAGGCTTCAGATGTTGGCACGCTCACGAGGCTGCACCGTCAAATAAACTGTTCCAACCGTTATTTTTGATGTGCTTTTTACTGGTATCCTTATACTTCATGTAAAAGTACACTGATAACTCCGAATGTCCTTACCCTCTATGAGGATATTACTATATATGTACAGTCGTGGCCAAAAATATTGGCACCCTTGAACTTTAAAAAAATAACTCACAATTTTCTCGAAAAATAAGTTGAAATTGACAAAAGTATTTTGTCTCCACAATTCTTTATTTCACTGTTAATATCACAGAACCTTTGTTTATTATTCAGAACTTAATATATCCTTTTAAATCAGAAAATAAAAATAAATGGTGTTGACAAAATTATTGACACCCGAGACTTAATATTTGGTAGCACACACAGACTTTCGACAAAATTACTGCAGTCAAGCACTTGCTATAGCCATGAATGAGCTTCCCACACCTCTCTACTGGCAGTTTGACCCAATCTTCTTGTGCAAACTGCTCCAGTTCTCCCAAATTTGAAGGTCACCTTCTCCAAACTGCTGTTTTCAGATCTCCCCACAGGTGTTCAATGGGATTTAGATCTGGACTCATTGCTGGCCACTTCAGAACAGTCCAGCGTTTTGTCTTGAACCAGTCGTGGGTGCTTTTAGGAGTGTGTTTGGGGTCATTGTCCTTCTGCAAGACCCATGACCTTCGACGGAGACCCAGCTTTCTGACATGGGGTTGAACATTGTGCTCCAAAATGCCAGAGTAATCTCCTGATTTAATGATGTCATGCATGCATTCAAGGTACCCAGTGCCAAAGGAAGCACAGCAACCCCAAAACATCACTGAACCTCCTCCATGTTTGACTGTAGGGAAGGTGTTCTTTTCTTTGAAGGCTTCATTTTGTTTTCTGTAAACATAGAGATGATGTGTTTTACCCAAAAAGCTCTAATTTGGTCTCATCTGTCCACAAGACATTCTCTCAGAAGGATTTTTGCTTGTTCAGGTGTGTTTTGGCAAACTCCAGTCGGGCTCTCAGCAGTGGGGTCAACCTGGGTCTCCTACCATAGAACCCCCTTTCATTGAGGTGGTGACGGATGGTGCGAGTTGAAACTGTCGTACCTTGTGTCTGAAGGTCAGCTTGAATCTGTCTGGCAGTTGATCGAGATGCTTTCTCCACCATTCGAACAATCCTTCACTGCAATCTTCTATCAAGTTTTCTCTTGCGGCCACGTCCAGGGAGGTCAACTGCAGTGTCATGGGCCTTAAACTTCCTGATAACATTGCGTATGGTGGACACAGGAACATCAAGGTCTTTGGAGATGGAGTTGTAGCCTTGAGATTGTCCATGCTTGTCTACAATCTTGTGGCTGACCTCCTCAGACAATTATCTGGTTTTCTTTATTTTCTCCGTGCTCATTACGGTACACACAGTGACACAAAACAGCAGAATGACTCCTTTTCTCTATTCAAACTGGTTGAATGAGTGATTTTTATATTGCAGGCACCTGTGACTCACCACAGGTGAGTTCAGTTACAAAGTAAAGGAGAATCACCTGCTTGAAATCTAATTATTTCTAACAACTTCTAATAGGTGCCAATAATATTGTCCGGACCATTTTAGGATTTCTGTCTGGAATAAGCGAAGATTTAGTAATTTTTCAGCATTTTTTTGTTTTGTTCCACTGCAAACCAAAGAAATACATATGTGGAAACCAACAGATTTTTTAATTTCAACAATTTTCTGGACGAAATGGTGCATTATTTGAAAAAAGTGCAAGGGTGCCAATATTTTTGGCCGCGACTGTACAAAGTCAACGCTAAGCTCTAAACACCACAATGATTTAAACAGTTAAATAAGTGTGTTACCTTCACAGGATGTGTCAAGTCATTAATTGATACTCTTCTTATGGTCCTCTGGGCTTGAACAAAGACCCCGACAATGTTTGATACACAGCTGAGTGTCACTGCGTGGCCTTCTGGGCTTGGGCAAAGACCCCGACCATGTTTCATCCACAGCTGAGTGTCACTGCGTTGTCTTCTGGGCATGGGCAAAGACCCCGACCATGTTTCATCTACAGCTGAGTGTCACTGTGTGGTCTTCTGGGCTTGGGCAAAGGCGACCATGTTTCATCCACAGCTAAGTGTCACTGTGTGGTCTTCTGTGTTTGGGCAAAGACCCCGACCATGTTTCATCCACAGCTGAGTGTCACTGTGTGGTCTTCTGGGCATGGGCAAAGACCCCAACCATGTTTCATCCACAGCTGAGTGTCACTGTGTGGTCTTCTGTGTTTGGGCAAAGACCCCGACCATGTTTCATCCACAGCTGAGTGTCACTGCGTTGTCTTCTGGGCATGGGCAAAGACCCCGACCATGTTTCCTCCACAGCTGAGTGTCACTGCGTGGTCTTCTGGGTTTTCGCAAAGACCCCGACCATGTTTCCTCCACAGCTGAGTGTCACTGTGTGGTCTTCTGTGTTTGGGCAAAGACCCCGACCATGTTTCCTCCACAGCTGAGTGTCACTGTGTGGTCTTCTGTGCTTGGGCAAAGACCCCGACCATGTTTCATCCACAGCTGAGTGTCACTGCGTGGTCTTCTGGGCTTGGGAAAAGACCCCGACCATGTTTCCTCCACAGCTGAGTGTCACTGCGTGGTCTTCTGGGCTTGGGCAAAGACCCGACCATGTTTCATCCACAGCTGAGTGTCACTGCGTGGTCTTCTGGGCTTGGGAAAAGACCCCGACCATGTTTCCTCCACAGCTGAGTGTCACTGCGTGGTCTTCTGGGCTTGGGCAAAGACCCGACCATGTTTCATCCACAGCTGAGTGTCACTGCGTGGTCTTCTGGGCTTGGGAAAAGACCCCGACCATGTTTCCTCCACAGCTGAGTGTCACTGTGTGGTCTTCTGTGTTTGAGCAAAGACCCCGACCATGTTTCCTCCACAGCTGAGTGTCACTGCGTGGTCTTCTGGGCTTGAGAAAAGACCCCGACCATGTTTCCTCCACAGCTGAGTGTCACTGCGTGGTCTTCTGTGTTTGGGCAAAGACCCCGACCATGTTTCATCCACAGCTGAGTGTCACTGTGTGGTCTTCTGTGTTTGGGCAAAGACCCCGACCATGTTTCCTCCACAGCTGAGTGCCTGTACAGAGATTGTTACATTACAGAGTTTGTCTTTTCCATGATGAATGCTTGGAGGGATGGATGTATGGATGGATGAGGAGAAGTAGGGATAGATGAGTGGAAGGAGTGATGGATGAGTGGAAGGAGTGATGGATGAGTGGAAGGAGGGATGAATGAGTGGAAGGAAGGATGAATGAGTGGAAGGAAGGATGGTTGAGTGGAAGGAGGGATGGATGAGTGGAAGGAAGGATGGTTGAGTGGAAGGAGAGATGGATGAGTGGAAGGAAGGTTGAATGAGTGGAAGGAAGGATGAATGAGTGGAAGGAAGGATGAATGAGTGGAAGGAAGGTTGAATGAGTGGAAGGAAGGATGAATGAGTGGAAGGAAGGATGAATGAGTGGAAGGAAGGATGAATGAGTGGAAGGAAGGTTGAATGAGTGGAAGGAAGGGTGAATGAGTGGAAGGAGGTGATTTTTCTTATCACGAGTACAACATTAGACCCTGTGTAAGGGAAATAGACGCTATGGTAGACGTACAAAGCGTGAAGGTGTGTACACGTGTAAATTATGTGTTTTATTCCCTCCTCTAATAAGGTGTCCATCAGAATGAGCTAAAGCGCTGCCACTGGAGGGATATGTTGTTGGTGCAGTTTTGATGGAGATCGTTTAGCTGGAAAAGCAAAGCAGTATTTCACCAAAGCTGAGATTTCATTTGGGTGAACGAGCCATTAATTGAATCACACACCTTATTTTACGGCTACTAAAGGGGGAATTCATAAGGAATAAAGACAATTTATCGTTAAATTCGGAGACATCTTGTTCATGGTGAATGTTATTAAGTCCATACAACATGTCATTAGTGGTGAACATTTGGAGCACTATTTCATTTTAAATATCGACCATTTACAGGGAATAGCACACGTTACACATTAAAGGAAAAGTGTAATGAAAGTGTTATGTTTAAGAGAACAATAAAACTTAACGGCGAATTATTTAACATCTGTTCAATGTTGTGTGTAATTCATACAATAACGATGGAATGTTGTGTGTAATTCATACAATAAGTATGGAATGTTGTGTGTAATTCATACAATAAGTATGGAATGTTGTGTGTAATTCATACAATAAGTATGGAATGTTGTGTGTAATTCATACAATAACTATGGAATGTTGTGTGTAATTCATACAATAAGTATGGAATGTTGTGTGTAATTCATACAATAACTATGGAATGTTGTGTGTAATTCATACAATAAGTATGGAATGTTGTGTGTAATTCATACAATAAGTATGGATTGTTGTGTGTAATTCATACAATAAGTATGGAATGTTGTGTGTAATTCATACAATAACTATGGAATGATGTGTGTAATTCATACAATAACTATGGAATGTTGTGTGTAATTCATACAATAACGATGGAATGTTGTGTGTAATTCATACAATAAGTATGGAATGTTGTGTGTAATTCATACAATAACTATGGAATGTTGTGTGTAATTCATACAATAACTATGGAATGTTGTGTGTAATTCATACAATAACTATGGAATGTTGTGTGTAATTCATACAATAAATATGGAATGTTGTGTGTAATTCATACCATAACCATGGAATGACGTGTGTAATTCATACAATCACGATGGAATGTTGTGTGTAATTCATACAATAACGATGGAATGTTGTGTGTAATTCATACAATAACTATGCAATGTTGTGTGTAATTCATACAATAACTATGGAATGATGTGTGTAATTCATACAATAACTATGGAATGTTGTGTGTAATTCATACAATAACTATGGAATGTTGTGTGTAATTCATACAATAACTATGGAATGTTGTGTGTAATTCATACAATAACGATGGATTGTTGTGTGTAATTCAATGTGCATTGTACAATGTACAACAATACCTTGTACATCAAGTACAAGGGTGTAATAACAAGGGATGTACATCAAGGTGTAATAACAGTACCGTGGATGCACATCAAGGTGTCATAACAATACAGTGGATGTACATCAAGGTGTAATAACAATACAATGGATGAACATCAAGGTGTAATAACAATACAGTGGATGTACATCAAGGTGTCATAACAATACAGTGGATGTACATCAAGGTGTAATAAGTAATAACAATAGAGTGGATGTACATCAAGGTGTAATAACAATACAATGGACGAACATCAAGGTGTAATAACAATACAGTGGATGTACATCAAGGTGTAATAACAATACAGTGGATGTACATCAAGGTGTGATAACAATAACGTGGATGTACATCAAGGTGTGATAACAATACAATGGATGAACATCAAGGTATCATAACAATACAGTTGATGTTCAACAACAACAACAGGCATTTTAAGGCCATTTTCCCTGCTGGAGCGGGGGTTAGCCTTGCGGTCCCCATGACAATCTTCTCCATTTTGCCCTATTTTCTGCATCTCTCCTTGTTAACCCCCTTGCCCGCATTTCTTCTTCCACAATCTTTAGCCAAGTCTTTCTCGATCTTCCCCGTCCTCTGCTTCCTTCTACATTCATTTCCATCATTCTTCTCAACCAGTCACTTTCATCCTTCCTCAACACATGACCAAACCATCTCAACCTGTTCCTCTTCACAGCATCAATCACAGGCTCTATTCCCATCATCTTTCGCAATTCATCATTTGTCTTCCTCTCTCTCAACGATACTCCGCACATCCACCGAACCATTCGCATTTCCACCCTTTCCAGCCTTCGTTGCTGCTCTACGTTCATTACCCATGTTTCGCTCCCATAAATCATAACACTTCTCACACATGCAGCATACACCTTTCCCTTCAGCTTCAACGACATTCCCCTCCTCATCAGCACGCCACTCAGTTCCCGAAACTTCTTCCATGCACATCTCACACGAGCAACCGTTGCCGAGTCTGATCCACCTTCTCCATTCAGCATGTCTCCGAGGTAGCAAAATGTTTTCACACCTTCCAGCTTCACGCCGTCTCCAAGATCCAACTCAACATTTCCTCCGTCTGCAGCTCCCTCTGTGCACACCTTACACTTGAATGTAGCTGCCACACTGGTTAATGACCATCTCAAACCACTACATTTTTGATGAACCCACTCAGCGCACATTGTACATTGAATGGAATTCACTCCGACACCCTTCCTGCACAAAGCACATGGCCACTTCCCAGTTCTTTCCACCTCACCACATGCTTTACCACTTGCCATCACCTTCGTCTTTCCGATATTCACCTTCAGACCTTTTGTCTCCATACATTCCTTCCACTTGTTCATCTTTTCCTTCAGTCTATCCATACTTTCTGCAATCAACACCAGATCATCTGCATACAACAACTCCCATGGTAAACCCTCCTTTACGTTCTGAGCCAGCACCTCCATCACAGCTACAAATAGTAGTGGACTTAGTACCGACCCCTGATGTACTCCCACCTTCACCTCAAACTCACCACTGTTCCCGTCCTACGTCCTTACAGCTGTGCGCGCTCTTTTGTACATTGCCATCACTACTCTGATCAACCATTCCTCCACTCCTAACTTCCTCAATGCCCATGTAAATACTTCGCGTGGAACCCTGTCGAATGCTTTCTCCAGATCAACAAACCCAAGAAACAACTTCTTCCTCTTCTCCATGTACTTCTCCTGCAACTGCCTCACAATAAAAAGCGCGTCTGTCGTTCCTCTTCCTGGAATAAATCCAAACTGCATTTCGTCGATCTTCACCTTCTTCCTTATCCTCCTCTCCAACACCCTTTCCAATACCTTCATTCCATGCTCCAATAACTTTATCGCTCGGTACGAGCCACACTCCAGAGGGTCACCTTTCCCCTTGTATTGAGGGACGAGGGTACTCATTTCCCAAACCACTGGAATGCGGCCTTCTTTCACCACCAGATTTCAGATCTCTGTTGTTCTCTTCACACCCCAACTTCCTGCTGCCTTCAACATATCTCCCACAACTCCCGTCGGCCCTCCCGCTTTTCTACTCTTCATTGCTTTTATCGCTTCCTCAACTTCCTTCTCGGTTATCTTCTCTGCCGGTCCTAAAACTGGGTTACTGTCTATGTTCAGTGGATGTACATCATGTATAATACAGTGGATGTACATCAAGGTGAAATAACAATACAGTGGATGTACATCAAGGTGTAATAACAATGCAGTGGATGTACATCAAGGTGTACTAACAATGCAGTGGATGTACATCAAGGTGTAATAACAATGCAGCGGATGTACATCAAGGTGTAATAACAATGCAGTGGATGTACATCAAGGTGTAATAACAATACAGTGGATGTACATCAAGGTGTAATAACAATGCAGTGGATGGACATCAAGGTGTAATAACAATACAGTGGATGTACATCAAGGTGTAATAACAATACAGTGGATGTACATCAAGGTGTAATAACAATGCAGTGGATGGATATCAAGGTGTAATAACAATGCAGTGGATGGATATCAAGGTGTAATTTCCAAGAGTTATCTTCACACCAATCCCCAAAGTGTTAAGTTCATTCCTTCATCTAGTTATTACATTATATTGTGGTTACAAGAATTGTAACAATTAGTGCCAAACCATAATTATCTTATAAACACGCAAATTATCGATGTAATATTAAAATATAAATAAATGAAAAATCACTCATAGAGCGACACTTGGCAAAAGAGAACAAACTAGAATGGCACTCATAGAGCATCCTTTTGACCCCAAACAATTGGTGGTTGAATTCTGTGACCTGATATGGATATCGCCTCCAAATTTTGAATCAATCATATGAAAATCGACATATTTTTAGAAATGTGGCCTATGTTGACCTTGTGACCTATGTTGACCTCAAATATAATTGGTGTTTGAATTGAATTCGCTGATATTAAAATCCAATTCAAATTTCAAGTCAATCAGATGAAAATTGAGGATTTTAGAAATTAAAAAAAATGGTTGACCTTTGGCCTACGTTGACCTTTTGGCCTATTTTGACCTCAAAAATAGTTGGTGGTTGAATTTGGTGTGCTGATTTTCAAATTTCAAGCCAATTGGTTGTACAATCACGGCTGTTAATGCAATCCAGGAGGGCATCAGTGAAACATTTCCTTCCATCAAATTTACCTGTGAGGAAGAACAGGATGGGTCGCTTCCGTTTCTGGACGCCACGGTGACGAGGAACCCAAATGGAAGCTTAAGTTCCGCAGTGTATAGGAGACCCACCCAGACCGTGGAATAAGGGAGGGCCATGTTCCTCCATGGGACAATGTCAACGTTTTGGCGGTGTCCCAGAATCGGATTAGGAGGCAAATACTGGTGGCATGGCACACGGGCCAAACGAGGGCACCGTTGACAGACGAGACTGTGGCTTTATTGCGTATGGACCTCTCATGCACAAATACACCATAGAGGCACCGATGCTGGACGGAGGACAAAGACAAAGTGGGACATAACCAACACAGGCGACGAGGAAAACACAAACACAATGCACTTCTCAAACAGACACAAAACACTTGCAACACAAGCTTGCCACGTGTCAATGGTCACGAGGTCTCGCAACACAGTTTTGTGATTGGTTGAGAGAATAGGCCCACCCCTTTCCCCCAGGTAAACAAGATTATTACTCCTTATAAAGATTGGTGGAGGCCCAGTGCACGCCTGGTTGCTGGCCGAAACGTTGAGTTTTTAAGACGAGTTTTGAAGACAAAACTATAGGTTGGAGAATGGTAAAATGGACTTATTGGATATAATTCCAAACCGCCGTTCATTACTTGATATATATATACTAGTGGGATCACCCGTGGGAATCCCACGGGCATGGACGTGTGTGACATTTGGACATCTTGATTTAGATGCTGCACATTAAATTTTACAAAATGGTTACTGCCAATTCATCAGATCCAGAAATGGTGTAATGAACACAATTTATTTATTTCACATAATATGTGACCCCTCACTCCTCTCCACCTGACACTCTCCTCTCCACCCTCACGCCTCTCCAATCCCACTCCTCCTCACACCCCTCTCCAATACCTCCTCACACTTCTCTCCAATCCCCCACACACCTCTCCAATCCATCACACTCCTCTCCAATTCCTCACACTCCCCTCCAATCGCTCCTCACTCTCCTCTCCAATCGCTCCTCACTCTCCTCTGCAATCGCTCCTCAGTCTCCTCTGCAATCGCTCCTCACTCTTCGCTCCCATCGGCCCTCACTCTCTAACTCCTTTCTCCTCACTCTCCAACCCCTCACTCCTCACTCTCCAACCCCTAGCTCCTCGCTCTCCAACCCCTAGTTCCTCGCTCTCCATCCCCTCGCTCCTCAATCTCCAACCCCTCACTCCTCACTCTCCAACCCCTCGCTCCTCACTCTCCAACCCCAAGCTCCTCACTCTCCAACCCCTATCTCCTCACTCTCCAACCCCTAACTCCTCTCCAACCCCTCGCTCCTCTCCAACCCTCCTCATCGTTGTTGCAGCAGCAACCTGTGCGTGTCTGTGATCACGTTCGTCGAGGGTCTCGTTCTCCCGTCTCGTTCTTTTTCTTGCTGCAGTCTAGTGGGGTCACCCATGGGAATCCCATGGGCATGGACGTGTGTGACATTTGGACATCTTGATTTAGATGCTGCACATTAAATTTTACAAAATGGTTACTGGCAATTCATCAGATCCAGAAATGGTGTAATGAACACAATTTATTTATTTCACATAATATGTGACCCCTCACTCCTCTCCACCTGACACTCTCCTCTCTCCACCCTCACGCCTCTCCAATCCCACTCCTCCTCACACCCCTCTCCAATACCTCCTCACACTCCTCTCCAATCCCTCACACTCCTCTCCAATCCCTCACACTCATCTCCAATCCCTCACACTCATCTCCAATCCCTTATACCCCCCTCCAATCGCGCCTCACTTGCCTCTCCAATCGCGCCTCACTCTCCCCCCAATCGCTCCTCACTCTCCTCTCCAATCACGCCTCACTCGCCTCTCCAATCGCTCCTCACTTGCCTCTCCAATCTCTCCTCACTCTCCTCTCCAATTGGCCCCGACTCTCCAACCCCTCGCTCCTCTCCAACCCCTCTCCAATACCTCCTCACACTCCTCTCCAATTCCTCCTCAAACTCCTCTCCAATACCTCCTCACACTCCTCTCCAATCGCGCCTCACTTGCCTTTGCAATCACACCTCACTCGCCTCTCCAAACGCTCCTGACTCGCCTCTCCAATCGCTCCTCACTCGCCTCTCCAATCGCTCCTCACTCTCCTCTCCAATCGGCTTTTTCCCGTCTCGTTTCTCTCCTTTTTCTCCCGTCTCATTCGTTTTCTTGCTGCATCCTGTTCAAGTTTGCGTTCTTCATCGATCGTCTCATTAATTTTGGAAATGTAACTTTCCACGCAACGCATGAATTGTCACGATCCTCAAGAGGAAGTGTCTCGCAATCATCAAATGACAAATGGCAAGTAAATTACATTGTGAAAATTATAGATTTCAAATAAACCTATTTAAAGTGTATGCGCACATAACTAATAAAACAAAAACGAAGAAATATCTCTCGGTAATTTCCTGAAACATATTTTACTTCCGGATAATAATGTTGAATGAAATAGGAACAAAGAAATATATGTCGTTTTTGTGACGACTGTCATCAAAAGTAAAAGTAATATATCTTAACGGAAACGAAAAAGTGAATTTTTAATATATGTCGACATTTTCCCCGACTGTTATTTTAGGCGGTGTATTTTCGTGTATCATCGTGGCGCGATTTTTATAAATATATCTCTGCATTTTCCCGTGTGCGTGAATGTTCTCAATTATTTCTGACAGCGAGTCTAAAACCATCGATAAAAATTAAATCAGATGGTGAAATCGAGATAAAATCGTGAGGGTGACTCAATGAATGGGCTTTATTTTACAGGCCTTTGAGAATTCATTTCGTTCTATAAACAGAAACATTCATGGGATTCTCTTCCCGTTTTTTTTCAACCGAGTCTAAAACGATGTTAGCGACTGTTAAAAATGAAATGATATATCGAATTTGAGTTGAAATAAACCTGTGTGAGAGAGAAAGCCAGCACGGGCCTAACTAAACAGGCCTCAAAGCTATTCGGGTTAATAAAATGGTGGATATTTGTTTACATGAAGCCTCTCCAATAATGGGTGTAGCTACTCTGTAAACGGAGTGCACCACACCCCCGGACAGACCGACAGAATCACCGTAGCTTATTATAATATATATATATATATATATATATATATATATATATATATATATATATATATATATATATATATATATATATATATTGTTGTGGACATGAGAATTGTGTTTTTTATTGTGTAGTACATTGTAAAATATCACCCTCCTTCCTCCAGTTGTGTATAAAGGTCAAAGTGCGTCCCGTAATTAGGTCATAAACAATCACGTTAGCCAATCATAGATTTCCTCCTTGTTGGTAGTTTATTTCCTTATTCTATGTAGGTTAAGGCTGTGTCTTCCATTAATTGACACTCCATTGCACCGAATTCAAATAGATAGATCCCCTTTCATTCCCATTCCCAAAGCCTCTATTGCCAACTGCATTCGCCGCCATTGCCCATATGCTCCAACTCGGAGAAGAAGGGCGTGGCCCGCCGATCATCATCAAGGGTGGAGCCAGAGAGCCCGTGCCCACCAATCAGGGCCGAGGCGAGCTCACCGATGGGCCTGTCCTGGAGGCCGGCGGCTTGATCGCTCGACGCGTTACATAAGCGCGCGCGGAAGCCTTTGAGAGATGAGTCCTGAGAAAGCACACGACGTCCCCACGGCAGCACGGAGAAGGACCAGGAGTTCTAAGAGTTGCGCTAGAGACGGCAGATGATCCCAGACGAGCCCTCGGAGAGAGAAGGGAGACGCGTCCTGAGGTGAGCCAGAGAAGCAGCTTTGGCTCCACCAGCAACTTTGGCTCCACCAGCAGTTTGGCTCCACCAGTAGTTTGGCTCCACCAGCAGTTTGGCTCCACCAGTAGTTTGGCTCCACCAGCAGCTTTGGCTCCACCAGCAGCTTTGGCTCCACCAGCAGCTTTGACTCCACCAGGCAGGTTCGACCCGTTACCCCGCGGGAACCAGATTGCAGTGGCATCGGTGGCAGTCGAGGTCCAGCCCGACGTCCCGTGCGGGATCAAGCCCGAACCATCTGCCCCAGCTCAACCTTCCCATTCCTCCTTCCAATCGTTCCTGCCTCCATTCCCCATTCATGTGAGTCCGTCTTTGTTTGTCTTGTCCTGGGTTATAAGTAAGTCTGTATAAGCTAGAAATTTCACTGTGTCCTTCTGGTCCATCCCTCTTTCTGCCTTTATTTTATTATCCTTCCTTCTCCTTGGTTTCTTTTGATTGTAACAACAACAACAACATGCATTTTAAAGGCCATTTTCCCTGCTAGAGCGGGGGTTAGCCTTGCGGTCCCCATGACAATCTTCTCCATTTTGCCCTATTTTCTGCATATCTCCTTGTTAACCCCCTTGCCCGCATTTCTTCTTCCACCATCTTTAGCCAAGTCTTTCTCGGTCTTCCCCGTCTTCTACTTCCTTCTACATTCATTTCCATCACTCTTCTCAACCAGTCACTTTCATCCTTCCTCAACACATGACCAAACCATCTCAACCTGTTCCTCTTCACAGCATCAATCACAGGCTCTATTCCCATCATCTTTCGCAATTCATCATTTGGCTTCCTCTCTCTCAACGATACTCCGCACATCCGTCGAACCATTCGCATTTCCACCCTTTCCAACCTTCGTTGCTGCTCTACGTTCATTACCCATGTCTCGCTCACATAAATCATAACACTTCTCACACATGCAGCATACACCTTTCCCTTCAGCTTCAACGACACTCCCCTCATCATCAGCACGCCACTCAATTCCCGAAACTTCTTCCATGCACATCTCACTCGAGCAACCGTTGCCGAGTCTGATCCACCTTCTCCATTCAGCATGTCTCCGAGGTAGCAAAATGTTTTCACACCTTCCAGCTTCACGCCGTCTCCAAGATCCAACTCAACATTTCCTCCATCTGCAGCTCCCTCTGTGCACACCTTACATTTGAATGTAGCTGCCACACTGGTTAATGACCCTCTCAGACCACTACATTTTTGATGAACCCACTCAGCGCACATTGTACACTGAATGTAGTTCACTCCGACACCCTTCCTACACACAGCACAGGGCCACTTCCCAGTTCTTTCCACCTCACCACATGCTTTACCACTTGCCATCACCTTCGTCTTTCCGATATTCACCTTCAGACCTTTTGTCTCCATACATTCCTTCCATGTGTTCATCTTTTCCTTCAGTCCATCCATACTTTCCGCAATCAACACCAGATCATCTGCATACAACAACTCCCATGGTAAACCCTCCTTTACGTTCTGAGCCAGCACCTCCATCACAGCTACAAATAGTAGTGGACTTAGTACCGACCCCTGATGCACTCCCACCTTCACCTCAAACTCACCACTGTTCCCGTCCTTCGTCCTTACAGCTGTGTGCGCTCTTTTGTACATGGCCATCACTACTCTGATCAACCATTCCTCCACTCCTAAATTCCTCAATGCCCATGTCAATACTTTCCGTGGAACCCGATCGAATGCTTTCTCCAGATCAACAAACCCAAGAAACAACTTCTTCCTCTTCTCCATGTACTTCTCCTGCAACTGCCTCACAATGAAAAGCGCGTCTGTCGTTCCTCTTCCTGGCATAAATCCAAACTGCATTTCGTCGATCTTCACTTTCTTCCTTGTCCTCCTCTCCAACACCCTTTCCAATACCTTCATTCCATGCTCCAATAAGTTTATCGCTCAGTACGAGCCACACTCCAGAGGGTCACCTTTCCCCTTGTATAGAGGGACGAGGGTACTCAGTTCCCAACCCACTGGAATGCGGCCTTCTTTCACCACCAGATTACAGATCTCTGTCATTCTCTTCACACCCCAACTTCCTGCTGCCTTCAACATATCTCCCACAACTCCCGTCGGCCCTCCCGCTTTTCTACTCTTCATTGCTTTTATCGCTTCCTCAACTTCCTTCTCAGTTGTCTTCTCTGCCGGTCCTAAAACTGGGTTACTCTCTATGTTGCCATCCCATTTATTCTCTGTATTCAACAGCATTTCCATATATCTTTTCCATCTTCCTTTAATTCCATCTGGGTCGACAACGATTTGTCCCACTTCATCCTTCAAGCAGCTCACCCCCATCACATCACACCTCTCTTTCGCTATCTGCTTTGCAATCCTGAATACTGCTTTCTGACCCTCTTCCGAATCCAAGCGTTCTCCGAACATTTTCCTACATGCCTCCTGCGCCTTTGCTACCTCTTTCTTTGCAGCCTTCCTGGCTGCCTTATAACTTTCATGCTCTGCTGTTTCTGCTCCCGTACCCTTCGCCTTCTGCCACTCCTTGAACTTCTTCCTCTTCTCGTCAATCCTCTTTCCAACTTCAATTCAACGTGCTCCCGTACTTTTGATTGTAAATAGTAAATAAATCATATTCGTATTTCCTACCTCTTGTCTTCTTCTTCTTCACATCCGTCGTCTTTGTCTTTTCCAAATTGAATACCGGTGGCACGATTTGGCCAACGTTCAGAATCGGGTTAGTCATTGTTAACAGTTCGTGCTGCGGTTGCTAAACACCGCTCGGCAATCAAGTAACATCTTATCCGCGGTACGAACGGGGCTGTGCACCGGCCTTTCCGGAGGCCGCGGTGCAGCTTCAGGGACCATGTCGGTCAGCAATAATCGAGGGGACTAATCCCCCCTCAAAGGGGAACCATAGGCCGACGTTGGGTTCCGTAGCAATATATATATATATATATATATATATATATATATATATATATATATATTGTTGCGGATATGGGATTTGGATCCAACCATATCCGCTTGTAAATATTCCCCTATTTCCTCCCTACTTCCCAACTATCCCCAATCCCCCATTCCCTAGTCCCATTTTCTGTAAACAACACTCTGTAGACCCGACCTTCCCCTATTTCCCCCATTAAATGTCGCATCCAGGTCCACCGCATCTCACGTAGACAGACAACTATAGGACATCTTGCTAGTTATTCTTAGTCTATGTCAGTTAAGGACTCGTTTCCATTAATTCTGACTCTTCGTTGCACCAGAATGTGATTGTATGGCACCGTTAGGAAGTTTAGGACCTCCCAATACCTCCCCGCAGCTCTTCCTCACGGTTCAACAACAACAACAATAACAACCGCAACGGCGGCGGCGCGGGGAGTGCGCGTCCTCACTCCGGCTTGGTTAGCCGCCATCGAACATGTGCTCAACGGGGTTACCACGTAGGGGCTCGCTGTCAGCTCCTCGTCAAGGGCAGAGCCCGGTAACCCCCGCACCCAATGGGAGCGGCGGACCGATCCCATCTGGGGCGGAGCCAACGAGCCGAGGGCGTGTCACTCCCCGCTGAGCATGCGCAGAAAGAGGGAGGTGACGTCAGATGCGCGCTGAGCTTGAAGCAAGAAGGACGCCACCTCCGAGCGCTGTGACACCTCCCTGCATCTTTTGGACCGCGCTTTATCCTGTCCCTGAGCCAAGGTGCACCTTGTGCTATCAACCGACCTGTCCTTCCCTGCCATCAATCCCTGTGTAAGTCAGTCTTGTTCCGTTTGTCTGTGGTCTGTCTGGGATAAGATAAGATTGTGTCTAAGTGCCTATCTCTTCTGTGCTTTACCTCATTACCTTGTAATCTACCCCTTTTCTCCACCACCAATTATATCCTCCTCCGGAGGTCTTGAGAACTGTACCGCTTGCGTCATTTCCTTTATCCCAGTCGTTGTGTCTTTTCCATCATTGATTTAGCATAGCGCGATTTGGGCCAACGTTCGAGTGGAATCGGGTGAGTTGGGGGAGAATCGGGTAAACTGTACGAACACGGCGGCCATTCCGCTCGGTCAAGCAACATCTTAAGTCGTGTCCGTAACAATATATATATATCCACGATATCCATTTTTCCGTTCTCCAACCTATAGCTTTATCTTTAAAAACTCAACGTTTCGGCCAGCAACCCAGCGTACGCCGAGCCTCCACTAGCCTTCATCAAGAGAAGTTCCCTTGTTCACCTCCTCCCTGACTGTGGTGGAGAATACATAGGTGAGACTGGAAGAACCTTAGGCCAGCGCATTAATGAACACCACAAGGCCTTTAAGTGTAATCACCCAGAAAGATCTGCTATCGCCAAGCATGGAATAAGGGCGGGCCATGTTCCTCTATGGGACAATGTGAACGTGCTGGCGGCATCCCCGAACCGGGCCAGGAGGCGAATACTGGAGGCCTGGCACACTGGCCAAACGCGGGCACCATTGACAGTGGAGACTGTGGCGTTACCACAGGCATACGGACCTCTCATGCGTAAATACACCAGAGAGACACCGATGCGTGGAGGAGGACAAAGACAAAGTGGGACATAGCCGACACAGGCAACACGGACAACAAAACACAATACACCGCTCAAACACGCACAAAACACTTGCAACATAAGCCGAGCATGGGTCCATGGTCACGAGGTCTCGCAACGCAGCTTTGTGATTGGTTGATAGAATAGGCCCACCGCTCCCCCCAGATATATCTGGGAGGAGGTGAACAAGGGAACTTCTCTTGATGAAGGCTAGTGGAGGCTCGGCGCATGCTGGGTTGCTGGCCGAAACGTTGAGTTTTTAAAGACAAAGCTATAGGTTGGAGAACGGAAAAAATGGATATCGTGGATATAATTCCCAACCGCCGTTCATTACTTGATATATATATATATATATATATATATATATATATATATATATATATATATATATATATATATATAATGGTATCTGTAATCTGGTTCTCCAACCTAATGAGCGGACAACATGACGTCATCGCCATGCACGTCCGCCTTGCCTGCAAAGTTCCAGAGGAACCATCTAGCAGTGCGTCATTACGGATTATAAATACAGATACTGTCCCATACAGCAGCAGCTGTATGGGACACCTTGCTGGCGGTTCTCCACTGATGATATGAAGGTCGCATAGTGACTGATATAAAAACCGAAAGGGTCACAGAGTTACAAGTGTATGGAAAGCCTCACTGCGTTGCCCTGATGAAGCCCCAACAAGGGCGAAACCAGGTCGGTAACTGTGAGTTTTGCACGCACTTGTGACAGTATCTGTATTTATAATCCGTAATGACGCACTGCTAGATGGTTCCTCTGGAACTTTGCAGGCAAGGCGGACGTGCATGGCGATGACGTCATGTTGTCCGCTCATTAGGTTGGAGAACCAGATTACAGATACCATTATTAGTAACTCCCAACCGCAACCAGGTCGACTCCATATGATGAGTGGATACCAGAGATAACGTCACCGCGTGGCAGGCGGTGCGTATCGCTCCCAGCAAGGTGCAGCAGCAGCTGTATGGGACACCTTGCTGGCAGTTCTCCACTGATGATATGAAGGTCGCATAGTGACTGATATATATATATATATATATATATATGTATATATATACAGTCACGTGAAGAAGTACGTACACCCCATGTAAAGTTTTGACTTTTTCAACATACTTCAACATACAGCTATTTGATCTTCATTTCAACAATATTGACAGATAAAGGTGATATAATATAACAAATATCATGAAACATTTACATTTTGTAGTCCATTGTATAATTTAAATAAACATAAATGCAAATTTCGCATGTGGAAAAAGTAATTACACCCCTACATTTATCACTACTTCAAATACCTAAAATTAGATTCAGGTGCACCAGCTCAGGTGCAAATGATTAGAACATCGTTAGAGAGGATCTTAGAATCAGGTGCACCAGCTCAGGTGCAAATGATTAGAACATCGTGAGAGAGGATCTTGGAGGAACCTGTCTTATTTAAACTTCAGACATTTAGTTTGGTTTGCTCTTTGTTGTTGAAGTGTGCGGCATCACCATGCCTAGATCAAAAGAGCTCACTGATGCCTCCAGAAAGAAGGTTATAGATGCCTCCAAGTCTGGGAAGGGATTTAAAAAGATCTCCAAACAATTTGAAATCAATCATTCGACTGGCCGGAAAATCATCGACAAGTGGAGAAGATTCCAAACAACTGCCAACCTGTTCAGTCCAGGCCGCCCCAGCAAGTTCAGCCGGAGAGCAGACCGCAAGATGCTGAAAGAAGTCTCTAAGAACCCCAGAATGTCATTATGGGACCTACAGGTAGCTCTTGCCACTGTTGATGTCAAAGTGCACGAGTCTACCATTAGAAAGAGGCTGTACAAATTTGATCTACGTGGGAGGTGTGCCAGGAGGAAACCTTTGCTGTCCAGAAAGAACATCAGGGCAAGACTAATATTTGCCAATGAACACCTCGGCAAAGACCAGCACTTCTGGAACAATGTGCTCTGGACAGATGAGTCAAAGGTAGAGCTATTTGGCCACAGTACCAGAACACATGTTTGGCGAAAACCAAAGACAGCATTTGACCACAAGAACCTGATACCAACTGTAAAGCATGGTGGTGGAAATGTTGTGGTTTCGGGCAGCTTTGCTGCATCAGGGCCTGGGCAGCTCACCATCATGGAATCCACTATGAATTCTTCATTGTATCAGAGGGTGCTTGAGGACAATGTGAGGCCATCTGTCGGAAAGTTGAAGCTCAACCGAAGGTGGACCTTGCAACATGACAATGACCCGAAACACACCAGTAAATCCACCAAGGAATGGCTGAAAAGAAAGAAATGGAGAGTTCTGGAATGGCCAAGTCAAAGCCCGGATCTAAATCCCATCGAGATGTTGTGGGGGGATTTGAAACGAGCTGTGCACGCAAGAAACCCCTCAAACATCGCACAGCTGAAAGAATTCTGCATGGAGGAGTGGGAAAACATTTCTCCCAGTCGATGTCAGAGACTGGTAGACAGTTATAAGAAACGCCTATTTGAGGTTGTTTCTGCCAAAGGGGGCAATACCACCTATTAGAGCCAAAGGTGTATTTACTTTTTCCACATGCGAAATTTGCATTTATGTTTATTTAAATTATACAATGGACTACAAAATGTAAATGTTTCATGATATTTGTTATATTATATCACCTTTACCTATCAATATTGTTGAAATGAAGATCAAATAGCTGCATGTTGAAATATGCTGAAAAAGTCGAAACTTTACATGGCGTGTACTTACATTTTCACGTGACTGTATATATATATATATATATATATATATATATATATATATATATATATATATATATATATATATAATTATATATATGTATAATTATATATACTAGGGCATGCCCGTACGTGGGTGCCCGTTCCTTGCCAAAAAAAAAAAAAAAACGCTACCCGTACGCTCTACCCCGCCCGTACGCCCGTAAACAAAAAAAACAACGCTCTTCGCTTCCGCCCTTCGCTCTGACTGAATTGGGAGAAATAATGCGCATAAGAAATCGAGAAATTATTATTTTCTCCGGAAGAAATCGAATTACGAACCGTAATGGCGCACGCGCTCGGCTCGGCTCGCTCTCACATCGGCCACGCCTACGCAACAACGCGTTCTGTGATTGGCTGCCGGAAGTGCAGTCTTCACTGTCCGGAAGGTCGCATATCGCAGTTACGATGAATCGCAAATTAGTTTTAATTAGTTTTAAAACATAGTTGAACGCCAACATAGTTTGCCAACGTGAAATAAATGAATACGCTCTCAAATGTGCCGTCCGAGGCAGAGTCTGTTCGCCACGTTCGGCACACGTGATAGCTCGCTGCTCTCTGATTGGTTGAATCGTTTTTTGGACATAGCTCGGTAACTACTTCTCCGATTAATATGAAACCTTGAAAAGGCACATCCTCGGGTCCCCAGCAATATACCTGGCAAGTTTCAAGTATATCGGACCGGTAGTTGTCGAGAAACAGCGGTCACAGACAAACAGACATACATACATACATACACACAGAGATTACTGGAATTATAGATAGATATAAGATATATATATATATATATATATATATATATATATATATATATATTGTTACGGACGCGGTTTAGATGTTATTTCGACCGAGCGGTGGTGTATTACCGCGACCTAACAGTTATTCCCTGACTAGACCCCGATTCCACCCAGACGTTGACCAAATCGCGCTATGCTAAATCAATGATGGAAAGGACACAACGACTGGGATAGATGAAACGACGCAAGGGGTACATTTCTCAAGACCTCCAGAGGAGGATATAATTACAGTGGTGGAGAAAAGGGGTAGATTACAAGGTAGTGAGGTAAAGACACAGAAGAGATAGGCACTTAATTACAGTCTTATCTCATCCCAGACAGACCACAGACAAACAGAACAAGGCTGACTTACACAGGGATTGATGGCAGGGAACGACAGGTAGTTCGATAGCACAAGGTGCACCTTGGCTCGGGGACAGGATCAAGCACGGTCCAAGAGATGCAGGGAGGCCTCACAGCGCTCGGAGGGTACGTCTTGCTTGCTCCAAGCTCAGCGCGCATCTGACGTCACCTCCCTCTTCCTGCGCATGCTCAGTGGGGAGTGACACGCCCTCGGCTGGTTGGCTCCGCCCCAGATGGGACCGGTCCGCCGCTTCCATTGGGTGCGGGGGTTACCAGGCTCCGCCCTTGAGGAGCTGACAGGGAGCCCCTATTTGGTAACCCCGTCGAGCACATGTTCGATGGCGGCTCGTTGGGAAGGCCTCATGCCCTCCCAACACCCCCTACCAACCAAGCCGGAGTGAGGACGCGCACTCCCTGTGCACGCCGCCGCCGTTGCTGTTGTTGTTGTTGTTGTTGTTGCTGAACCGTGAGGAAGAGCTGCGGGGAGGTATTGGGAGGTCCTAAACTTCCTAACGGTGCCATACAATCCGATTCTGGTGCAACGAAGGGTCAGAATTAATGGAAAGGAGTCCTTAACTGACATAGACTAAGAATAACTAGCAAGATGTCCTATAGTTGTCTTACATGAGATGCGGTGAACCTGGGCACGACATTTAATGGGGGAAATAGGGGGAGGTCGGGTCTACAGAGTGTTGTTTACAGAAAATGGGACTAGGGAATGGGGGATTGGGGATAGTTGGGAAGTATTGAGGAAATAGGGGAATATTTACAAGCGGATATGGATGGATGCAAATCCCATATCCGCAACAATATATACATATATATACATATATATACATATATATACATATTGTTGCGGATATGAGGCCTGTATTTTTTTGATTGTGTTGTATTGTGGTAAATTGGTGATGATTATTGTTTATTCTGCGCCACCCTGCCTCCGGAGCCGTGTAAAGGTGAAAGGGCATCCCATAATTAGTCCACAAGCATACACGTCAGCCAAATAATAGAATACCCCTGTTTGATAGTTATATCTTATTCTGTGTTTTAGAGTAAGGCTGTGTCTCCCATTAATTGAAGTACTCCATTGCACCAGTGAAAGAGAATAGATCCCCTTCCTTTCACATCCCCTTTCGTCATTGCCGAGCCTCGATTGCCAATTACCTCCCCTCCAAAACCACCATTGAACAAGCGCTCGGGTCGGAGAAGAAAGGCGTGCCCGCCCGTCGTCATCAAGGGCGGAGCCAGAGGGTCGCATGACCAACCAGGGCCGAGGTGAGCACACCGATGGGCGTGTCCTGAAGGCCGGCGGCTTGATCGCTAGAGGCGCTATAAAGGCGCGCGCGCAAGTGGCGAGTGAGTCGTGAGTGAGTCGTGAGTTGGTCGTGAGTGGAGGGTCAGTCAGTGGTTGCGTTGGTTGCGGTAAGAAGTCGGTGGTGAGAAGTGGTGGCGTTGAGTGGTCAGTGGTTGCGTTGGTTGCGTTGAGTTGTCGGTGGTGAGGAGACACCAGGGCCAAGAGAGAGAAGGTTCAAGGGCAATTACCAGCAGTTGCGCCAGAGACGGCAGATGCGCCCTGAGCTGAGCCAGAGAAGCAGCTTTGGCTCCACAAGCAGCGTTGACTCCACCAGGCAGCTTCAACCCGTTACCCCGCGGGGACCAGATAGTGGTGGCATCGGTGGCCGTCGAGGTCCAGCCGACGTCCCGTGCGGGATCAAGGCCGAACCATCTGCCCCAGCTGAACCTTCCCATTCCTCCTTCCAGCATTCATTCCATTCCATCCTTCTTGTGTACGTGAGTTTGTTCTGTTTGTTCTGTCCTGGGTTAATTAAGCTTGTATAAGTTAATAATTGCACTGTGTCTCTGATTCTTCTGTATATTATTTTATTATCTTTCCTTCTCCTTGGTTACTTTGAGCATGTAAATAGTAGGAATAAATTTAGTAGTATTTCCAACCTTTTTGTCTTCTTCTTCTTCTTCTTCACATCCGTGTCGCCTTTGTCTTTTCCCTATTGAATAACTGCGGTGTGATCTGGTCAACGTCAGGTGGAATCGGGCCAATTGGGGATCCTGTAACGGTCGCGGTTGGACCATCCGCTCGGCCCATCATAACACCTAAACCGCGATCAGTAACAATTGGTAGTCAGGAGTTGGGATTCGAACCTGGGACTAAATTTATTTAGCCCAAATTTTGGACACCAATTGTGTTATTACAGTAACAATTGGTGTCGGGGAGTGAGATACGGACCCGAAGCGCGCTTAACGCGCTCAAAATTACAAGCTGCCGAAATTTGTTTTGTTTTATAAAACCCGAATTTTGAAATCGCGCCATGGCTGGTCAAGGCGACGGGATGCCGGTGGGAGAGATAGACGGGGTGGAATCGACCCAGGACCTCGGGGAAATGTATGTGGAGGAAAGGGAGGAGGAGAAAAATGGCAATGTGGTTGCGGAGGTTTCAGACGCACAAAATGGCGCTCTCGCGCACGTGGTTGAGGGGGCCACGGTCGCGGAACCAATGAGCGCGGCCCAAATACAAGCCTTCATGGCCCAATTCATGGTGGAAATGCAGAAAAAAACGACAGTATGGAACAAATGGAAAACAGAATAAGGGCCGATAGTGAAAAAATGGAAGACAGAAGGAGGGCTGATAGTGAAAAAATGGAAGACAGAAGGAGGGCTGATAGTGAGCGATCAGAGGGCCAATTGGGGGTAATGAGGGACGAAAGGAGGGCTAACAGTGGGCGATTGTTAAACAAAATGGAAGCAATAACGAACAGAATGGGTGACCGCATGCAAAAATGTGGGGAGACCATGGATCGCATGGTGGGCGAAAGGGTCCCAGGGGTGCACGACGAGGTAACGCGGGTCGAAAAGCGCTGGTTGAGCGAAGCGGAGGAAAGCGCGGGTACAATGACGGGGGTAGAAATCGCGACACGGGGTTTGGAAAAGCCGGCGACCGATGAGGTAGAGGGAATTTTATTAAAGCCAACGGTCGTCGAGGTGAGTACAGAAAAAGCGGAAGTGGGCATTGAAATTGAAGAGATGACGGAGGTAGCCCGGGAATTGCAGGGAGAAATGGAATATGTGCAAAGTCCCTGCTCACATCACGATGCTGTGCTTAATCCAAATGGAAGTTTGCAGATTTTGGTGCAGGGAGGAAGAAGAACCCCGAAGGTGAGACGTGCTGTTGTGTATTGTGCTGGGAGATTTTGTAAGAGGATGTTTAGCGACAAAAGAATTGTCGCGCGCTTGGGATCGAGGAAGCATCCGGGCGTTGGTGAAGGGTCCCGTGTGAGTGGAAATGGCA
The DNA here is from genome assembly GCF_964187855.1 of Myxine glutinosa. Taxonomy (NCBI): domain Eukaryota; kingdom Metazoa; phylum Chordata; class Myxini; order Myxiniformes; family Myxinidae; genus Myxine; species Myxine glutinosa. The sequence goes on along the minus strand of NC_136267.1, from coordinate 7,056,899 downwards.
CGCGTGTGGAAAAAAAGTGTGCGTCAAGGGGTGAGCGTGTTACGAAGCGCGAGTGTGATACCGAGTGCGAGCGAGAATGCACGTCGGGGTGTACGGAGTGTGACACGAATAGTGAGTTGGTGATGGCGCAGGTGCGAGAGGGCACATCGGAGCGCGAGTGTGAAACCGAGTGCGAGCGAGAATGCACGTCGGGGTGTACGAAGTGTGACACGGAGAGTAAGGTGGTGGTGGAACGTGTGCGAGGAAGCACACCTGAGTTGGTGGTAGCGCGGGTGTGGGAGAGCCCATGTGAGCGCGTTAGTGGGTGGATGCAAGAGTGCACGCCCATGGTGAGTGTTACGGAGGACGTAACGGAGGAGAGGTGTGCGCAAGAGTGTGCGCGAGAGGTGTGGTGTGTAACAGGGAGAGCGTTGGTGGAATGTACGGACGGCGTTGGAATGCCAGGTTTTGTGAGGGTGAAAGGGGTAGCGTATGCGTGTGAGCATGCAAGTGAAGCATCGACGGTAACCGGGTTAGCGGTTAGGGCGACGGATAGCCGATGCGAGCACTCGGGGCGCGGTGTGCTTTGTTGGGTGCAAGGCCCGGCGCGGATCGATGCTGCGTCGCTTCTCTTCGAAGCGTCGTTGCCGATTCGGGCTTGGCCCCGCCCCGCACGGTCGAGTCCGGGCCTTGTCGGGCCAGGCGACCGGTCCGGTTCAAGGGCGAGTGGGAGGAGGCGGAACGGTGCCCCCTCGTGGGGACGGGGTTCCGACCGGGGGAGATTGAGCCATCGGGCCCGGGACCGCAAGGTGCCGCGCCGAGATGGTGCGTGGAACCTTGGCCCGACCAAACCACCTCCCTTGAACCGAAAGCCGGACGGATTCAACCTGCAGGCGACCAAACCACCCGAATTCATTGCTCGGCTTTACGAAGCCGAGTTTAATGATGTCACAACGCACCGAGGCTAGGGTATAGCGGACTGTGATGATGATAGTGATAGTGATTTGATACGAAATTTATAATACTGGGTAGAATTGGCAGGAAATGGAAAATTTTTGAATTGGTTGGAATTTGGACGAACAAAATTTATAGTGAGAGACCCCCAATGTGGTGGGATGGCAAATCCACCATCCCTCACAGACGTGGGGCAAATGCGCTATAGGTTTATGGGGTTGATGGCAGTGAAAACTAGCCCGGGTGGGTTAGGATATTGTGTGTAGGGCCCTAGAAGATGACATTAGGTAACGTTAAGTTTAGTTAGTGACTGATACCTGTAGTGGGGACGCAGGTAGATTAGTGTGGATTATAATGACGAGGGAGCGCAATAGTTTAAAGGGACGACTGGGAAGCGCAAGTTTCAGAGGGGAGTAGTTAGATGAGATGATGCCGTGTGTGTGAGGATTGAACAGGTGTGATTGCACAGGTGTGCAACTGAACAGGTGTATGGAGCAGTGTTTGAGTGATGGTGATAGTGATGTGTGTTGTGTTGACCAAATGGTCCAGGAAGAGGAGGAGGGTGCAGGTGGCACCAGGTGATTGCACAGGTGTGCAACAACAGGTGTATGTGGCTGTGTGGAATAAATGGTAGTGTGGAATATGTGGAGTATTGGAATGGATGGTCGTGGAGTGAGTATGGTGGAAATAGTGGAGTGGAGTGGATGGTGCGAAGGTGTGAATGGGGGAAGAGTGGACCCCCATCACGGATACCCGGGGCGGGTAGTGTAAGTGTTAGGTAGAGGGTATAGGTAAATTGTGGTTGGATATTGGCATCTGTGGTGCGGGTGAAAGAATGTTCTTTGGATGGGTGCATTAGTGTTGTGGAAATGGCTGGGCGTGTAGCCTGTTAGTGTGTGTAGTTGGTTGGGCACTCCACCACTGTGAGGATGTCGGCCAGGTGAGGCCGCAGGTGGGCTCTGGGAGCCGGTAGTAGTTGTTGGGGATGGGGCCCGAGGATCCGGAGGACGGACCCGGGTAGCCCAGTGCCAGAGGGCACCGAGTGGGGTGACAGAGCCAGGAGGGGCTTTCCCCAGTTAGTTAGGTTAGGGTGAGGAGCTAGGTAAGCTCGGGTGGCAACTGCAGTGGTGGAGGTGTGCAGGTGGGTAGACCTGCTGGGAGAGCTACACGTCGCAGCACAGAAATTGTGCGAGGGCACCGGGAGATGAATCGGGGGAGTGAGACCCCAAATTGAGAAGCACCACAGTTTGGTCAATGGGAATTGGTTTTTAGAACCCATAGTGTAAGTTGGCCAATGGAGTGGCAGGGAGAGACCCCGGGTAGTGTAAAGTGTGTTAAGGTCATTTAGAGGATAGTTAGGATTGGAGTCTCCTCGCACCATCTGCATCCACTCACCTGAGGTGACAGGTACTCCACACCATGCCATGTTTTGATTATTTTTTATGATGCAAATGTTTGGATTGTGAGACGCATCATGACGTGGGTGTGACATTGTGCTTTGATGTTCCATCTCTGCCTCCTTATGAGGATTGATGATGAATTTGGTGATGGCAAATTTTGAAGTAGAGGGATTGTGGCGACGAATTTGGTATAGGGGAAATAAGGGGAAGACGTGACGGTAGCGACGGATTGGTAATGTGTAGATTTTTGTACATATGGGGTAAGGGCAAGGGTAGGGTAGGTGACAGGGGGGTGACGTACGGTAGGGACGAGCTTTCTCACTTCGCCCTCCGTACGCATTTCGCCTTGCATTGCCTTATTGATGTGTACCCTTGTGACCTTACCCCTCACTCATTTGTCTTTCCCCTTTTGTCTCCCACATGACCTGTGCGCCATTGGGCGCCGAGGGGAGCGTGCGTGGGTCGGCCATTGTGCGCCCGAAATTCCCAGAACCAGCTGTCTGCATCGATGCACCACATTATGGACCACATGCCTGTGGCCGAGCACCACTTATGGACCCCATGGGTTGGGGCATGGCCCCTCTGCTGGAACCGGCCATGAGGGCCCGAAATCTTGCTGGCGGACCTTGGCCACAGGGCACCAATGCCCCACAGGTGAACCACACGTAGTCGGCCCTGTGGGCCATAAATAAAGAAAATAAAAAGGACACATTGGGCACACTTTATTGCAAATAGGCCGCCAGTAAGAAATTGAAAGAATGACAACATCTGGAAGACCAAATAATAATAACCAGCAGAGGGAGCCGAAGAGCAAGAGATCACCTGCAGGGTTCGGGGTTGCTTGGTTATTTTTTATTGTTGAACATTGATGAACAGTGATGACTGCACCGATTGGTGCTTGGGTGTGTATTGGTGCGTTTTTGGGTGCTTTCATGGTGCGTCGATGCAAAGCAGACTGTCTCCCTCCCCCCCCCCCCCAGAAAGAACAATCACAGGTCCTGGGTTAGTTTTGTAAATAAAAATAGCGTCATTGTAAATAATGCTTCCCACCTTCAGTGTGTAGTTTGAAGACCATTCCGCAATTCGGTTAACTGTGGGCGTAAGTCTGTTAGGCAGGGTGCAATGGAGCAGCGGGACACATTTATTTATGTTTTAAAAACTGTCGCACTCAGGGTCAGGTTAAAAGTAGAGGGAACTACACCTACGTGTCACACTAAATAAAAGTTGTAGGCCCGGGACGTACCTAAGAGGAGGAGGGTGCAGTGTTGCGTATATGAGGCCTGTATTTTTTTGATTGTGTTGTATTGTGGTAAATTGGTGATGATTATTGTTTATTCTGCGCCCCCCTGCCTCCGGAGCTGTGTAAAGGTGAAAGGGCATCCCATAATTAGTCCACAAGCATACACGTCAGCCAAATAATCGAATACCCCTGTTTGATAGTTATATCTTATTCTGTGTTTTAGAGTAAGGCTGTGTCTCCCATTAATTGAAGTACTCCATTGCACCAGTGAAAGAGAATAGATCCCCTTCCTTTCACATCCCCTTTCGTCATTGCCGAGCCTCGATTGCCAATTACCTCCCCTCCAAAACCACCATTGAACAAGCGCTCGGGTCGGAGAAGAAAGGCGTGCCCACCCGTCGTCATCAAGGGCGGAGCCAGAGGGTCGCATGACCAACCAGCGCCGAGGTGAGCACACCGATGGGCGTGTCCTGAAGGCCGGCGGCTTGATCGCTAGAGGCGCTATAAAGGCGCGCGCATAAGTGGCGAGTGAGTCGTGAGTGAGTCGTGAGTTGGTCGTGAGTGGAGGGTCAGTCAGTGGTTGCGTTGGTTGCGGTAAGAAGTCGGTGGTGAGAAGTGGTGGCGTTGAGTGGTCAGTGGTTGCGTTGGTTGCGTTGAGTTGTCGGTGGTGAGGAGACACCAGGGCCAAGAGAGAGAAGGTTCAAGGGCAATTACCAGCAGTTGCGCCAGAGACGGCAGACGCGCCCTGAGCTGAGCCAGAGAAGCAGCTTTGGCTCCACAAGCAGCGTTGACTCCACCAGGCAGCTTCAACCCGTTACCCCGCGGGGACCAGATAGCGGTGGCATCGGTGGCCGTCGAGGTCCAGCCGACGTCCCGTGCGGGATCAAGGCCGAACCATCTGCCCCAGCTGAACCTTCCCATTCCTCCTTCCAGCATTCATTCCATTCCATCCTTCTTGTGTACGTGAGTTTGTTCTGTTTGTTCTGTCCTGGGTTAATTAAGCTTGTATAAGTTAATAATTGCACTGTGTCTCTGATTCTTCTGTATATTATTTTATTATCTTTCCTTCTCCTTGGTTACTTTGAGCATGTAAATAGTAGGAATAAATTTAGTAGTATTTCCAACCTTTTTGTCTTCTTCTTCTTCTTCTTCACATCCGTGTCGCCTTTGTCTTTTCCCTATTGAATAGCTGCGGTGCGATCTGGTCAACGTCGGGTGGAATCGGGCCAATTGGGGATCCTGTAACTGTCGCGGTTGGACCATCCGCTCGGCCCATCATAGCACCTAAACCGCGATCAGTAACAATATATATACATATATATATATACATACATATATATATATATATATATACTAGCTTGGCTCGGCTCGCGCGTCGTTACTGGGGAACGGGCTTATTTTAGCTGAGGCGAATGACTGTACCTGAGTTGCTGTGTTGTCATGATTTACACCAATCATAATACAAACAATTATTTTGCACAAATGTATTTGTTGTGTTTGTGATATTACATTTTTATAGGCAATTTAGGTTGAAGATTTAGGTTGAATGTTTTTTTTCAAGAAAGAACCCCCAGCACATACCGTACATCGGGGAGGGGTAGGTGCAGACTGGAAGTTTGGGACGATTACACCTCACCACCACGTCATTCAAAACACCTCACCACCACGAAATTGAAAACACCTCACAGCCATAAAACACGTAATAAAAACACCTCACAGCCATAAAACACGTAATAAAACACCTCACCACCACAAAATTAAAAACACCTCACAGCCATAAACACGTAATAAAAACACTTCACCACCACAAAATTAGAAACACCTCACAGCCATAAACACGTAATAAAAACACCTCACCACCACAAAATTAAAAACACCTCACAGCCATCAACACGTAATAAAAACACCTCACCACCACAAAATTAAAAACACCTCACAGCCATAAAACACGTAATAAAAACACCTCACCACCACAAAATTAAAAACACCTCACAGCCATAAAACACGTAATAAAAACACCTCACCACCACGAAATTAGAAACACCTCACAGCCATAAAACACGTAATAAAAACACCTCACAGCCATAAAACACGTAATAAAACACCTCAACGCCATAAAACACGTAATAAAAACACCTCACCAGCACGAAATTAAAAACACCTCACCACCATGTAATTTAAAACACCTCACAGCCATAAAACACGTAATAAAAACACCTCACAGCCATAAAACACGTAATAAAAACACTTCACCACCACAAAATTAGAAATACCTCACAGCCATAAAACACGTAATAAAAACACCTCACCACCACAAAATTAGAAACACCTCACAGCCATAAAACACGTAATAAAAACACCTCACAGCCATAAAACACGTAATAAAAACACCTCACCACCACGTAATTCAAAACACCTTATCACCAACTAATTCAAAACACCTCACCACCACATAATTAAAAACACCTCACCACCATGTAATTTAAAACACCTCACCACCACGTCATTAAAAAACACCTCACCACCACATAATTCAAAATACCTCACCACCACATGATTCAAAACCACAACAACGTTATTAAAAACACTTCACAACCATGGAAACAAAAGTTTGAGGGAGTCGTTAAGTGACAACACAGACACCGCACAGATGTGTAGATATCTATCTATAATTCCAGTAATCTCTGTGTGTATGTATGTATGTATGTATGTATGTATGTATGTATGTCTGTGACCGCTGTTTCTCGACAACCACGGGTCCGATATACTTTAAACTTGCCAGGTATATTGCTGGGGACCCGAGGATGTGCCTTTTCAAGGTTTCATATTAATCGGACAAGTAGTTACCGAGCTATGTCCAAAAAACGATTCAACCAATCAGAGAGCAGCGAGCTATCACGTGTGCCGAACGTGGCGAACAGACTCTGCCTCGGACGGCACATTTGAGAGCGTATTCATTTATTTCACGTTGGCAAACTATGTTGCCGCTATGTTGGCGTTAAACGATGTTTTAAAACTAATTAAAACTAATTTGCGATTCTTTCGCTTTCCTGCGCGTTTGTGCATGCTATGGCGATTTCTTTACCAAACTCCGCAAGCCGTTCGCTTTGGACCAAACCATTTCATGTAAATAGAGGGGGGGGATTGTCACCGTACTCGCAAGCCGTTCGCTTTGGACCAAACCATTTCATGTAAATAGAGGGGGGGGGATATAATTTTAGATATATATATAGTACGGGCATGCCCTAGTATAGATAAATGACTGTACCTGAGTTGCCGTTTTGTCATGGCTTAAACCAATCGTAATTCAAACAATTATTTTGCACAAATGTATTTGTAATATACGTGATATTACTTTTTATAAACAATTGAAGTTGACAAAAAAATAATTCCCCAAAAAATTCCCCAAAACAAACAAAAAAAAAATTGGAAATTTTGTCAAAAAAATACCCTTAGGACATACCGACGGGACAGATATGTGCATACCAGAAGTTTGGTACGATTTCACAAAAGTTTGAGAAAGTAGTTCAGTGACAACACAGGACAGACACTGCACAGATATATATATATATATATATATATATATATATATATATATATATATATATATATATATATATATATATATAATATATATGTATATATAGTTACGGTTTTTAGAACCTTCACATGTAAATTTAGTAGTAAATTCCCTTATAAATGACCCCTGTGTACATGTCCCCTTAATTGGCTGTTAATTAAAGATTGCACCTTAGTTAGTCCATGTACAACACGTAGGACACTTTAGGATCTCAATAGTTAAGTCATTATTATGTGTTTCAGGTAAGGCTGTGTTTCCAATAGTTGACTCTACGTTGCATCAATCAAATAAGATAGGTCCCCCTTCAATTTTCCCCAATCGTCTCCGCTCTTCAAGTGCAGTAGCGGTAAGGCAGCGTTCGCTACCAGTAACAGTTGGGCTGTTTTCGTGGGCATCACACCGTCTCTGCTAGCCCAGCAGCATTTGCTGCCTGGCGCCAAACTCCATTACGCACGAGGCCAAGAAGGGGGGAGGAGCCGCCAGAGCACAGGCGTGGCACCACCTCATCATCAAAGGTGGGGCCAGAGAGCCTTTAACGACCAACCAGGGCTCGGGGGGCATGGCTTGATAGGGCGTGGCAAGAAACGTCTGGGGAGTTCGAGAGGGCTCCAAGGGCGTGGTTATAAAACCCTTGGCGCGAGGCCCCCACAAGCGACGGTGAGAAGGCAGAGACGAATGAGAAAGGAGCACGAGATGAGCTGGAGAGAGATGAGTGTTGGAGACGCATGAGAAAGGAGCGCTGGAGAGAGACGCGCTGACGACCGGGTTTTTGCTGAACCAAGAGCGTGTGCGTGCACGCGGGGCACCAACAGCGTGCCGTGATTCCCGAACCTCCCTGCCCACCAGTCCTGTGGACCGTCTGCCCTTCTCATCCTTCCCGCCATTCCTGCCTGAAAACCCCATTAGTGTACGTGAGTTTGTTCTGTTTGTCTTGTCCCTGGGTATAAGTAAGTGTTTAAGAATTGCCCTGTGTATCTTCTTCTTCTTCACCCTGTATATTGCTTTCGTTCCCTTCTTCTTTGGTTTTGGTTTTGTATAGTTAATTAATAAATCCCTGTTCCTTCTTATTCTTTGGTTTCTTTCTCGTCCGATCGCTTTAGTGATTTCCCCATTGAGTACCTGTGGCGCGATTTCGGCCGAACCGCTTACAATCGGGTTTAGTCTTCCGTTAACGGCCCACGTCGCGGCTCGCTTCGCTCAGCGCAATCTATCAATTATGCTGCGGCTCGGGCGGGAGTATTTCCTCGCGTACTGGAAGGCGCTGGTACTTAGGTCATAGGAAGGATTGGCCTACTACCCTATTCAGCGCTGACCGGGTGTGACATCATACCCCCAGGACCGGTCGGACGGCCAGCTTAAAAAGATGAGGGGATTAAACCCCCCCTTGGTAAGGGGAGTGCCGTCCCCCAGATCCGTAACAATTGGTGTCTGGGAGTGGGATTTGACCCGAAGTGCGCTTAATGCACTCAAAATTTTGAGCGGCCGAAATTTTATTATAATATTCCAAATTAAAGTCATACCATGGATGATCAAGGTGATCGGGATACCGGTAGGGGAGTTAGAAGAGGAGTTAGAGGTAACCCAGGACCCCAGGGAGGAATTGGAAGAGGAGAGCAATACGAATGTGGCAGAGGGGATTTCAGGCACACAAGATGGCGGCCTCGCGCACGAGGTTAGAGGCGCACAAAATGGCACCTCGCACGTGGCTGCGGCAGCCACGCCCGTGGCACCGATGGACTGGGGCCTATTTATGGAGCAAATAAGGGCCCTTATGGTCGAGTTGGGGGACAAATCAAGGGCAGAAATAAAGGGATTGAGAAACGAGATGGGAGGCCAAATTTGAGCAATGAGGGACGAAGCAAGGGGTACCAGTGAGCAATTGGGAAACCAGATTGGAGGATTGGGAAATCAAATCGGGGGGCGAGAAGCCACATTTGAGGGGTTAGACAGCAAATTGAAGCGGATAAGTAAAGTTGGGGATAGAATGGGTGACCGCATTCAAAAATGTGGGGAGAGCATGGATCGCATGTTGAGCGGGAGGGGCACACGGGTACACGACGAGGTAAAGCGGGTTGAGAAGCGCGGATTGAGCGAGTTGGAGTAAAGCACAGGTAACTGGACCGGGGTAGAAATTGCGACCCGGGGTATGGGAAAGCCAGCGACCGCTGAGGTAGAAGAGAAAATTTTAATAAAGCCAGCGGTCGTCGAAGAGAAAGAAGTTAACAATGTGGTTATAGTTGAAATTGGGATTGAAGAGACGGCAGAGATAGGAATGGAATTAGAGAAAGTGATGGATAATGTGCAAAGTCCGTGCTCACATCATGATGTCGTGCTGAATAATCCTTATAAAGATTTGCAGGTGCGTGTGGAGCGAAGAAGAAGAACCCCGAAGGTGAGACGGGCTGTGTATGGTGCGAAAAGGTTTTTCGGAAAAGTATTTGGCGCGAAAATTCTTTTTGCGCCCTTGGGATCCCAGCGTACCGCAGGCGTTTGTGGGAGGTCCGTTGGGCGCTGTGTGAGAAAAATGGCATGCGTGTGAGGAAAAAGTGTGCGTCGAAGAGTGAGTGTGCTACAAAGTGTGGGAGTGATACTGGGTGCGAGAGCGAATGCACGTCGGAAGGTATGTGTGAAACAGAATGTACGGAGTGTGACACGGAGAGCGAGTTGGTGGTGGAGCGTGGACCCCATCGCCTGGACCATCTATCTACCTGGACCTTACACCCTACCAGCTGCAATCCCGTGTGAGTGTGTATGTTTGTCTGGGGTCATAAGTTAAGACTGTATAGGTAAGCCTGCCCTGTGTCCTTCTCCTTCTTCTTCTTCTTCTTGTACATTCTTTCCTTTCCTCTTCTTTTTGGTTGTAAATAAATTTACCTTGTTCTTTCTTGGTTTTTCCCTACTCCGATCGCATCCGTCCTTTCTTTCTTTCAATTGAGTACCTGTGGCACGATTTCGGAACCGCTAGAATCAGGCTTAGTCTTTGTTATTAGCTCGGATTGCGGATTGCTAACCGCTCGGCAATTTCCATCTTATCCGTGGTGCGAGCGGGAGTTATTCCCTCGTTTCCAGCGGGCGTTAGTACTTAGGTAGCAGCGAACCCCTAGGCCTAGCAAACCCTACCTAACGCCGCGCCGGGAAGGACGTTGTAGCTTCCCAGGACTCTGGACGGCCAGCTTAAAAGACAAGGGGATTACCCTCCCCCCCCCCCTTGATAAGGGGAGCGCCGACCCCCGAGATCCGTAACAATTGGTGTCTGGGAGTGGGATTTGAAGCCCGAACCAAATTGTATCTTCTGAAAAAAATTGGTCAAAATTTTGAGCGGCCGAAATTTTTATTAAAAGATCCAACTTAAATCGTGCCATGGATAATCAAGGCGATCGGATGCCGGTGGGGGAGATAGAAGAAGTGTTAGAGTCAACCCAGGACCCCAGGGAAGAAGTGGGAGAGATGGAGGAGGAAAGCAATGAGGGTGCGGTAGCAGGGGTTGCAGGCGCACAAAATGGCGGCGCCTCGCACATGGCGACGAGGGCCGCGCCCGCTGCGCAGGTGGGAGGGATGAACATGCAGGACCTCATGGCGCAGCTACAGGTGGTTATACAAATGGAGATGGCAAAGAATAGTAGGCAGATGGAAAATAAAATGGATGCTCAGAGTAATAAATTGGGGAAGCAATTGGAAAACCAAATTGGGGGATTGGAAAACCAAATTGGGGGGTTGAGAAATGATATGGGAGACCAAATAGGGGGGTTAGAAAGTAAATTAGGGGGCAAGTTGAAGGACGTGAATAGCCACATGAACAAAGGGATAACGGGGTTGGAAAACAGACTGGCCACCCGGGAGAATTTAATGGAAGGAGTGAAGAATGGGTTAACGGGGTTTGAAAACAGAATGGGTGGCCACATAGAAAAATATGGGAGAGACATTGACCGCAGATCTGGCGGAAAGGTTGCGGGGGTACGCGACGAGGTAGCGCGACTCGAGGAGCACGGGTTGAGCGAGGCTGAGCAAGGCGCAGGTAACTGGACGGGTATAGAAATTGCGACCCGGGGTATAGAGAAGCCGACGACCGCCAAATTAAAAGATTTTATTTTATTAGCGCCAGCGGTCGTCGAGCTGAATAAATAAAATGGAATAATTATAATGGAAATTGGGATTGGAGAGATGGCAGAGGTAGAGCATGAATTGGAGGGAGAAACGGAATATGCTCAAAGTCTGTATTCACATCGTAATGCCGTGCTTAACCAAATGGAAGGTTTGGAGGTGGTGGAGCGAAGAGGAGGAAGCGCCAAGGTGAGAAGGGCTGTATATGGTGCTAAAAGATTTTGCAGAAAAGTGTTTGGCGCGAAAGGAGTTTTTGCGCGCTTGGGATCCCGGCGTAACCCGGGCGCTCGTAGGAGGTCCGTGGTGCGCTGTGTGAGTGGAAATGGCACGCGTGTGAGGAAAAGGGGCGCGCCGGAGAGTGAGTGTGTAACAGAGTATGGGAGTGAGAGTGAGAAGTGCGACACAGAGAGTGAGATGGATATGGATGAGGAGCGTGTGCGAGGATGCACACCTGAGTTGGTTGTGGAGCATGTGCGAGAGTGCACACTGGAGTGGGATTGCACACCCGGGGGTAGGTGTGCGCTGAGTGGGTGTGCAACAGAGTGCACACCCGTGGTGGTTACGGAGTACATAACGGGGGTGAGTGCACACAAGGAGTGCAGGGAAGAAAGGTGTGTTACGAAGTGTGTAACAGAGTGTGCGAATGGTAGAATGGATGCGCAAGAATGTGCGCGAGAGGAATGCATGGAATGCATGGAGTGTATGGAGACGCCTGGATGTGTGAGTTGTACGAGAGGCATTGGAGCACCGCGTTTTGTGAGTGAAGAAAGGAACGCGTGGTGTGAGCATGCGAGTGGAGCATCAATGCCAACCGGGGCAGCGGTTAGGCCGACGTATAGCCGACGCGAGCTCTCGGGCGCGGTGCTCTTTGTGTGCTGCGGGGGCCGGCGGGGATCGGTGCCGCGTCACTCCTGCACGGAGCACCGTGCACGATTCAGGCCGGGCTCTGCCGTGCACGGTCGGTGCCGCGTTTTGCCAGTCAAGGCGACCGGCCCGGTTCGAGGGGAGGTAGGAGGGTTCGGAGCGGCGCCCCCTTGCGGTGGCGGCGCTCCGGCCGGAGAAGGCTGGGCAGCCGCGCATGGGAGCGAAAGGCCCTGCGTAGGGATGGTGCTTGGAGCCTTGGCCCGACAAAACCTCCTCCCCAGAATCGTAAATGCCGGACAGACCCAACCTACAGGAGACTGACCATCCGCATGAATAGCCGGCTTTTCGAAGTCGAGCTGTAAAAAGGCATTTCCACCCCGAGAGGCTCAAGTTTAGTGGACTGGATTAGCGGTAGTGATGGCGATAGTGATGTAGAGGGATGGTAGCTCTACCATCCCTCACATCCATCTTTGGGCAAAGGAGCTATAGGTTTATGGGGATTGGCAGTACCAAACTAGCCCGGGAGGGTTAGGATAAATGTATAGGGATTTAGAAAAATGACCATAGGTGACCGAGATTTAAGTAGTGACATTTTACAAGTAGTGGGGACGTAGAGTAGAGTAGTTGGATGATAACGACAGTGGATGTGCATAGTATAAGGGATGACAGGGAGAGCACTAGTCATAGGGGAAAAGCAGGTAGCCAGATGATGCTGTGTGTGTGAGCATGAGGTTTCGCATGAAATGAAGAATTGGAATGAGATTCCCAGTGAGCTTGTTGAAATGAGGCAATGCTCGAGAGAGATGTGTGTGTGTGTGTGTTGAGGGATTGACCTGCAAGTGAAGTACAGGTGTGTGGAATGAATGGTGTGGAGTGAGTAGTGTGGAATATGTGGAGTGGAGTGTATGTTGCGAAGGAGTGGACGGGAGAAGGATGGACCCCTTCAAGAATACCAGGGGAGGGTAGTTTAAAAGTAGGTAGAGGGAGTAGGAAAATTGTGGTTGGATATTGACATCTGTGGTGCGTGTAGTAGAACGGAAGTGTTTTGTTTGGTGCACAAGTGTATGGAATGGCTGGGCGTGTGGCCTGTTAGTGAGTGTGGTTGGTTGAGCACTCCGCCACTGGTAGTCTGTCGGCCAGGTGAGGCCGCAGGTAGGCTCTGGGAGCCAAGTAGAGTTCAGTGGGGCCCGTGGATCCCGAGAGAGGACCCGGGTAGCCCGATGCCATTGAGGGCAGTAGTGGTGGTAAGCGCCAGGGAGGCCCTGCCCCAGGTAGGTTAGGGTGAAGGAGCTAGGCAAGCTCGGGTGGCGACCTACAGTGGCGGAGGTGTGCAGGTGAGCGGACCTGCTGGTGAGCCACACGACCCAGCCCTGAAATTGTGCAAGGGCACAGGGAGAAAAATCGGGGGAGTGAGATCCCAAAATTGGTGAGCAATGGTAATTGGTTTCTAGAAACGCATAGTTTAAAGATGGCCAATGGATTGGCAGGGTAAGACCCCGGGCAGAGTAAAGAGAGTTAATGTCATTTAGAAGAAAGTTAGGAGGAAAGTCTCTTCGCACCATCCACATCCACTCACCTGGGTGATGAAACTCCACACCACATTTTATTTGTGCAAACATTTGGAATGAAAGACGCATCTCGACGTGGGTGAGACATTGTTCGATATTCCATCTCTTCCTCCTTAGGAGGGATTGATGACGGATTTGGTTTAGGGGAGATATGGGGGACGAGACATAGAGACGAATTTGTAAAGTTGTAGAAAGTGTAAATATGGGGTAGGGGCAAGGGTAGAGTAGGTGACATGGGGGGTGACGAACGCTAGGGACGAGCTTTTTCAGCTCGCTCTCCCGCGCCCCTCATATCGCATTGCTTTGTTTTGAAGTGTACCCTTGCGCCCCTGCCCGCTGATCTGCTTGTCCTTCCTTCCCCACTCACGGACCCTTGTTCTTTTGTGCCTGAGGGAAGTGTGCAGGTGCTGCGAGTTGTGCGCCCGCACCTTTGCTCCCTCCTGCCTGCACTGATGCACCATATGGACCACACCTTCTGTGGCCTAGCACCACTTATGGACCACACGTTCTGTGGCCTAGCACCACTTATGGACCACACGTTCTGTGGCCTAGCACCACTTATGGACCACACGTTCTGTGGCCTCGCACCACCTTATGGACCACACGTTCTGTGGCCTGGTGTCTCTGCTGGGACCGACCATTGTTGCCAGCGGTATCTGCCTTGCGGACCACTGTTTTTAAGTGGCATCCATGCCCAGCAGTGGACCACCTGAGTTGGCCCTGCTGGCCATACAAATAATAAAAGGGGACGCGGTTTGTGCCCTTTCTTATTAAAATTAACATCGAGCAAGAAGATCAAGACAACCAGAAACAGTGGCCCAGCAGAGCAGAGAAGCAGAAGACATCATTGCTTATTTTTAAAATGTTTGTTTTGTGCATTTTGGTGATGGTGCTTTTATGGTGCTTTTTGGTGCTTGTGGTGCATTTCTTCTTCATTGGTGCATATTGGTACATATGGTATGGTGTATCGGTGCAGTGCATGGCAGTGGCATTTTTCCCCTTCTCAAAAAGATATTTTTCTTCCCACAAAAGACAGGTCCTTAGTGACAGTTTGTAAATAATTAGTTTTTTGTAAATAATGCTCCCCACCGGCTTTATGTGTAGTTTCAGAATAATTCCGCAATTCGGTTAATTGTGGGCGTGCGTCGGTTAGGTAGGATGCAACGCAGCAGGCGGGACATATCTAGTGTTAAAACTGTTGCACTCAGGGTGAGGTTAAAAGTAGAGGGTAACCACACCTAAGTGTCACATTAAGTTAAAAAATAGCCCTTGTGTTTCGGCTCGGGACGAGCCTGGAAAAAGGGAGGGTGCAGTGTTGCGGTTTTAGAACCCACACTTTTGTGAATAATAACTCTTGTAAATATGATGGTAAAGGTTAACGGTTGCACTCATAGTTAGTCCACAGCAACACGTAGGCCACCTTAGAAATTACAGTTATTTCCTTATTATGTGTTTTAGATAAGGCCGTGTTTCCAATAGTTGAATCTGCGTTGCATCAATCAAATAAGGAGTAGGCCCTTTTGTTCATTTTGCGACCTCTCTCCAAATTCTGTTACGCGCCTTGGTTAGCGTTCGCTCAGGCGCCACTATTGACAATGCGGTCGGCTCGAGGAAGAAGGGGGCGGAGCGCCAGGAACAAGGTCTGGCCACGCCAACTAGTCATCAAAGGCGTGGCCGGTAAGCCCCCACCAGCCAACCAGGGCTGATGAAATATCACTGGCGGGCGTGGTTTGATGAAGCGCGAAGTGATCTTGAAGAGCGATATATAAGCGCGAGCGCAAAGCCCTTTCACGGACTTGTTCAGCGGCGCTCTTGGAACCGGACTTGAGGACCGCGCACGCTGGCAAACGGACTTCTTTCGGAGGACCGCTTTTGATACGGAGCACACATTGGAGAAGGGGGGACTCACTCGCTGGTGCTGAATGAGAATTGGAAAGAGAGAGGGAGCGTGTAGCACGACCGTCCATCTGTGACACGCTAAAGGACACGAGCCTTCCCCCCCCGCCATATGTAAGGTCCACTCGCATCAAACAATACGCGCGAAGCTGCCTGCCGGGTTTTCGCCCACGGAACCGGAGCCTCACCTGGAGACTGGACCCCATCGCCTGGACCATCTACCTGGACCTTCCACCTTACCAGCTGCAATCCCGTGTGAGGGTGTATGTTTGTCTGGGGTCGTAAGTTAAGACTGTATAGTTGAGCCTGCCCTGTGTCCTTCTCCTTCTCCTTCTTCTTCTTCTTGTACATTATTTCCTTTCCTCTTCTTTTTGGTTGTAAATAAATTTACCTTGTTGTTTCTTGGTTTTTCCCGACTCCGATCGCATCCGTCCTTTCTTTCAATTGAGTACCTGTGGCACGATTTCGGGACCGCTAGAATCGGGTTTAGTCTTTGTTAATAGCTCGGATCGCGGATTGCTAACCGCTCGGCAATTTCCATCTTATCCGTGGTTCGAGCGGGAGTTATTCCCTAGTTTTCGGCGGGCGTTAGTACTTAGGTAGCAACAAACCCCTAGGTCTAGCAAACCCTACCTAACGCCGTGCCGGGAAGGACGTTATAGCTTCCCAGGACTCGGGAAAGCCAGCTTAAAAGGCAAGGGGATTAACCCCCCACTACCCCCACCCCCCTTGATAAGGGGAGCGCCGAATCCCGAGATCCATAACAGTATGTATATGTGTATATGTATATGTATATGTGTATGTATATATTTATATGTATATGTGTATATGTATATGTATATGTATATGAATATGTGTATGTGTATGTGTATGTGTGTATGTGTATGTATATGTGTATATGTGTATGTATATGTATATTTATATGTATATGTATGTGAATATGTATATGTATATGTGTATGAATATGTGTATGTTTATGTGTATGTGTATGTGTATGTGTATGTGTATATGTATATGTATATGTGTATGTGTATATGTATATGTATATGTATATGTATATGTTTATGTATATGTGTATGTGTATATGTATATGTGTATATGTATATGTATATGTGTATGTGTATGTATATGTGTATATGTATATGTGTATGTGTATGTATATGTATATGTATATGTGTATGTGTATGAATATGTGTATGTTTATGTGTATTTGTATGTGTATGTGTATATGTATGTGTGGATGTGTATGTATATGTATGTGTATATGTATATATATATATATATATATATATATATATATATATATATATATATATATATATATATATATATATATATGTGTATCTATATGTATATGTATATGTATGCATATTCGTATGCGTATGTATATGTATATGTATATGTGTATGTATATGTGCATGTATATATGTGTGTATATGTGTATGTATATGTGTATGTATATGTGTATGTATATGTGTATATGTATATGTATATGTATATGTATATGTGTATGTATATGTGTATGTATATGTGTATATGTGTATGTGTATGTACATGTGTATGTATATGTGTATGTATATGTGTATATGTATATGTGTATGTATATGTGTATGTATATGTGTATGTATATGTGTATATGTATGTGTGTATATGTACATGTGTATATGTATATGTGTATGTATATGTGTATGTATATGTGCATATGTATATGTATATGTATATGTATATGTATATGTGTACCTTTGTGTGTAAGAGGAAGGGAATCCACCGGTTTGTTCCTTGTTGAGGCCTTTCATACAGTAATACACCTCTCTGTAAACAAAAACATTAAGTGATGATGATGATGAACACTTCATGCAGATGTTTATAATGAAGAAAATGAATAAACAAGGACAGATACATTCAAAGTACACCGCCCCCATGCCAAATAATTAAATATCCTACAGCGCGGCATTGCCGGGGCGCCTCTGGCGCCCGGCAATACCGCAATGCAGCTCGTAGAGGCTGCATTGGGAGGGAGAGGTGCACGCTAATTGATTGATTAATTGTATAATTAAAATCAATAAAAGATTATCACAAAATATTTTCTTAATCAATTGGCTAATCGCATTACTAAACCACAAGTGCTTCATCCGAAGATGTATCCTTTAGGAATTTAATTAAATAAGTCATTAATAAAAAATTAAATAATTAAATGATTAATCAATAATTAATCAATTAATCAATAAATAATTAATCGATTAAATGATTAATCAATAAATCAAAAATATCCTTGATAGCCACATCACTTGGTCACTGTCATGTCCAAATATTAGCTTCCCAGCTCAAAAGGTGCCTGAGATATTGGCCAAATCAGAAAGAAAATAAATAAATGATTAGTAATGAAAATAACTAAATAATAATCATTAAAAAATTAAATTATTAATCAATTCGGTCACAGAACACATAAACCACCACCATTTCATCAGAATCTGCAACTGAAAAAAAAAAAAAAATTTTAGTACTTAATCGAATAATTAAAAAATTTATCGATTAATTGATTAATTGATAAATCAATAAATCAAAAATATCCTTAATAGCGACATCACTTGGTCACTCATGTCAAAATATTAGCTTCCGAGCTCAAAAGGTGCCTGAGATATTGGCCAAATGAGAAAGAAAATAAATAAATGATTAATAATGAAAAGAAAACAAACAAACAGAGTGAACACTGAATACTCCCTTTCAGCGTGCGTCACTGCCGAGCCCCCTTCGGTGCCCAGCAATGACGATTTGCAATGCCTGGAGATGGCATAGGAAAGGTGCGGTGTACAACAAACAGTGTGAAAACTGAGTACTCCCTTTCAGCGTGCGTCACTGCCGAGCCCCCTTCGGTGCCCAGCAATGACGATTTGCAATGCCTGGAGATGGCATAGGAAAGGTGCGGTGTACAACAAGAAAGAAAACAAGAAAGAAAACAAACAAACAGAGTGAAAACTGAGTACTCCCTTCCAGGGTGCGTCACTGCCGAGCCCCCTTCGGTGCCCAGCAATGACGATTTGCAATGCCTGGAGATGGCATAGGAAAGGTGCGGTGTACAACAAGAAAGAAAACAAACAAGTACACATACATTGAAAGTACACTGCCCCAATGCCAAATAATTAAATATCCTACAGCGCGGCATTGCCGGCGCGCCTCTGGCGCCCGGCAATACCGCAGTGCAGCTCCTCGAGACTGTATTTGGAGAGAGAGGTGCACAATAATTGATTGATTCATTGTATAATTAAAATCAATAAAAGATTATCACAAAATATTTTCTTAATCAATTGGCTAATAGCATAACTAAACCACAAGTGCTTCATCCGAAGATGCATCTTTTAGAAATTTAATTAAATAAGTCAATAATAAAAAATTATAATAATTAATTGATTCATCAACAAATAATCAATTAATCAATAAATAATTAATCGATGAAATGATTAATCAATAAATCAAAAACATCCTTGATAGCCACATCACTTGGTCACTGCCATGTCCAAATATTAGATTCCCAGCTCAAAAGGTGCCTGAGATATTGGCCAAATGAGAAAGAAAATAAATAAATGATTAATAATGAAAATAAATAAATAATAATCATTAAAAAATTAAATTATTAATCAATTCGGTCACAGAACACATAAACCACCACCATTTCATCAGAATCTGTACCTGATTTTTTTTTTTTTTTTTTTAGAACTTAATCAAATAATTAAATAATTAATCGATTCATTGATTAATTGATTAATCAATAAATCAAAAATATCCTTGATAGCCACATCACTTGGTCACTCATGTCCAAATATTAGCTTCTGAGCTCAAAAGGTGCCTGAGATATTGGCCAAATGAGAAAGAAGATAAATAAATGATTAATAATGAAAATAAATAAATAATAATCATTAAAAATTTAAATTATCAATCAATTCGGTCACAGAACACATAAACCACCACCATTTCATCAGAATCTGTAACTGGGAAAAAATGTTTTTTTTAGTAATTAATCGAATAATTAAATAATTAATCGATTCATTGATTAATTGATTAATCAATAAATCAAAAATATCCTTGATAGCCACATCACTTGGTCACACATGTCCAAATATTAGCTTCTGAGCTCAAAAGGTGCCTGAGATATTAGCCAAATGAGAAAGAAGATAAATAAATGATTAATAATGAAAATAAATAAATAATAATCATAAAAAAATTAAATTATTAATCAATTCGGTCAGAGAACACATAAACCACCACCATTTCATCAGAATCTGCAACTTTAAAAAAAAAAAAAAAAATTTCTCATTAATCAAATAATTCAATAATGAATCAATTAATTGATTAACTGATGAATTAATAATTGATTAATCAATAAATCAAAAATATCCTTGATAGCCACATCACTTGGTCACTCATGTCCAAATATTCGCTTCTGAGCTCAAAAGGTGCCTGAGATATTGGCCAAATCAGAAAGAAGCTAAATAAATGATTAATAATGAAAATAAAGAAATAATAATCATAAAAAAATTAAATTATTAATCAATTCGGTCACAGAACACATAAACCACCACCATTTCATCAGAATCTGTAACTTAAAAAAAAAAAAATTTGGGCATCAATCAAATAATTAAATAATTAATCGATTAATTGATTAATTGATTAATTAATAAATCAAAAATAGCCTTTGCAGCCAAATCACCTGGTCATTGGCATGTCCAAATATCAGCTTCCCAACTCAAAAGGTGCCTGAGTTAATGGTCAGAAGAGAAAGGAAATTTGATTAATTAAATAAGTACTTAATTAAACGCTAATAATTAAATAACTGCTCAATTATTTGATTGATCAAAAAACAAAAAATATTGTTTTTGACAAAGGACTTGCTCACTACTGTGCCGAAATTTCAGCTTCTTAGCTCAAAGGATGGCTGAGATATCGTCTGGACAAACAAACAAGAAAGCAAGAAAACAAACAAGAAAGAAAACGAGAAAGAAAAAAAACAAGAAAGAAAACAAACAAGTACAGATACATTCAAAGTACACCGCCCCCATGCCAAATAATTAAATATCCTACAGCGTGGCATTGCCGGGGCGCCTCGGGCGCCCGGCAATACCGCAGTGCAGCTCATAGAGGCTGCTTTGGGAGGGAGAGGTGTACGCTAATTGATTGATTAATTGTATAATTAAAATCAATAAAAGATTATCACAAAATATTTTCTTAATCAATTGGCTGATAGCATAACTAAACCACTCGTGCTTCATCTGAAGATGTATCTTTTAGAAATTTAATTAAATAAGTCATTAATAAAAAATTAAATAATTAATTGATTCACCAATAAATAATTAATCGATTAAATGATTAATCAATAAATCAAAAATATCCTTGATAGCCACATCACTTGGTCAGTGTCATGTCCAAATATTAGCTTCCCAGCTTAAAAGGTGCCTGAGATATTGGCCAAATGAGAAAGAAAATAAATAAATGATTAATAATGAAAATAAATAAATAATAATCATTAAAAAATTAAATTATCAATCAATTCGGTCACAGAACACATAAAGCACCACCATTTCATCAGAATATGTAACTGGGAGAATTTTTTTTTTTTTGTAATTAATCGAATAATTAAATAATTAATCGATTCATTGATTAATTGATTAATCATTAAATCAAAAATAACCTTGATAGCCACATCACTTGGTCACTCATGTCCAAATATTAGCTTCTGAGCTCAAAAGGTGCCTGAGGTATTGGCCAAATGAGAAAGAAGATAAATAAATGATTAATAATGAAAATAAATAAATAATAATCATAAAAAAATTAAATTATTAATCAATTCGGTCAGAGAACACATAAACCACCACCATTTCATCAGAACCTGCAACTTAAAAAAAAAAAAAAAAATTTGTCATTAATCAAATAATGAAATAATTAATCGATTAATTGATTAATTGATTAATTAATAAATCAAAAATAGCCTTTGCAGCCAAATCACCTGGTCATTGGCATGTCCAAATATCAGCTTCCTAACTCAAAAGGTGCCTGAGTTAATGGTCAGAAGAGAAAGGAAATTTGATTTAATAAATAAGTACTGAATTAATCGCTAATAATTAAATAACTCCTCAATTAATTGATTAATCAAAAAACAAAAAATAGCGTTTTTGGCAAAGGACTCGCTCACGACTGTGCCGAAATTTCAGCTTCCTAGCTCAAAGGATGGCTGAGATATCGTCCGGACAAACAAACAAGAAAGCAAGAAAACAAACAAGAAAGATAACAAGAAAGAAAACAAACAAGAAAGAAAACAAACAAACAGAGTGAAAACTGAGTACTCCCTTTCAGCGTGCGTCACTGCCGAGCCCCCTTTGATGCCCAGCAATGATGATTTGCAATGCCTGGAGATGGCATAGGAAAGGTGTGGTGTACAACAAACAGAGTGAAAACTGAGTACTCCCTTTCAGCGTGCGTCACTGCCGAGCTCCCTTCGGTGCCCAGCAATGACGATTTGCAATGCCTGGAGATGGCATAGGAAAGGTGCGGTGTACAACAAGTACACATACATTCAAAGTACACCGCCCCCATGCCAAATAATTAAATATCATACAGCGTGGCATTGCCGGGGCGCCTCTGGCGCCCAGCAATACCGCAGTGCAGATCATCGAGGCTGCATTGGGAGGGAGAGGTGTACACTAATTGATTGATTAATTGTATAATTAAAATCAATAAAAGATTATCACAAAATATTTTCTTAATCCATTGGCTAAAAGCATAACTAAACCACTAGTGCTTCATCCGAAGATGTATCTTTAAGAAATTTAATTAAATAACTCCTTAAGAAAAAATTAAATAATTAATTGTTTAATCAATACATAATTAATCCATTAATCAATAAATAATTAATCGATCAAATGATTAATCAATAAATCAAAAATATCCTTGAAAGCCACATCACTTGGTCACTGTCATGTCCAATTATTAGCTTCCCAGGTCAAAAGGTGCCTGAGATATTGGCCAAATGAGAAAGAAAATAAATAAATGATTAATAATGAAAATAAATAAATAATAATCATGAAAAAATTTAATTACTAATTAATTCGGTCACAGAACACATAAACCACCACCATTTCATCAGAATCTGTAACTAACCATTTAAATTTTTTTTTTTATTAATTATTCGAATAATTAAATAATTAATCGATTAATTGATTCATTGATTCATCAATAAATCAAAAATATCCTTGATAGCCACATCACTTGGTCACTCATGTCCAAATATTAGCTTCCGAGCTCAAAAGGTGCCTGAGATATTGGCCAAATGAGAAAGAAAATAAATAAATGATTAATAATGAAAATAAATAAATAATAATCATTTTAAAAAATTAAATTATTAATCAATTCGGTCACAGAACACATAAACCACCACCATTTCATCAGAATCTGTAACTTGAAAAAAAAAAATTCATAAATTGAATAATTAAATAATTAATCGATTAATTGATTTATTGATGAATTAATAAATCAAAAATAGCCTTTGCAGCCAAATCACCTGGTCATTGGCATGTCCAAATATCAGCTTCCCAACTCAAAAGGTGCCTGAGTTAATGGTCAGAAGAGAAAGGAAATTTGACAATTAAATAAGTACTTAATTAATCGCTAATAATTAAATAACTCCTCAATTATTTGATTAATCAAAAAACAAAAAATATTGTTTTTGAGAAAGGACTTGCTCACTACTGTGCCGAAATTTCAGCTTCCGAGCTCAAAGGATGGCTGAGATATCACCCGGATAAACAAACAAGAAAACAAACAAGAAAGAAAGAAAACAAACAAACAGAGTGAAAACTGAGTACTCCCTTTCAGCATGCGTCACTGCCGAGCCCCCTTCGGTGTCCGGCAATGACGATTTGCAATGCCTGGAGATGGCATAGGAAAGGTGCGGTGTACAACAAACAAACAGAGTGAAAACTGAGCACTCCCTTTCAGCGTGCGTCACTGCCGAGCCCCCTTCGGTGCCTGGCAATGACGATTTGCAATGCCTGGAGATGGCATAGGAAAGGTGCGGTGTACAACAAGTACAGATACATTCAAAATACACCGCCCCCATGCCAAATAATTAAATATCCGACAGCGCGGCATTGCCGGGGTGCCTCTGGCTCCCGGCAATACCGCAGTGCACCTCATAGAGGCTGCATTGGGAGGTAGAGGTGTATGCTAATTGATTGATTAATTGTATAATTAAAATCAATAAAAGATTATCACAAAATATTTTCTTAATCAATTGGCTAATAGCATAACTAAACCACAAGTGCTTCACCCGAAGATGTATCTTTTAGAAATTTAATTAAATAAGTCATTAATAAAAAATTAATAATTAATTGATTAAATGATTAATCAATAAATCAAAAATATCCTTGATCGCCACCTCACTTGGTCACTTTCATGTCCAAATATTAGCTTCCCAGCTCAAAAGGTGCCTGAGATATTGGCCAAATGAGAAAGAAAATAAATAAATGATTAATAATGAATATAAATAAATAATAATCATTAAAAAATTAAATTATTAATCAATTTGGTCACAGAACACATAAACCACCACCATTTCATCAGAATCTGTAACTGAAAAAAAAAACATTTTTTAGTACTTAATCGAATAATTAAATAATTAATCGATTAATTGATTTATCAATAAATCAAAAATATCCTTGATAGCCACATCACTTGGTCACTCATGTCCAAATATTAGCTTCTGAACTCAAAAGGTGCCTGAGATATTGGCCAAATGAGAAAGAAAATAAATAAATGATTAATAATGAAAATAAATAAATAATAATCATAAAAAATTAAATTATTAATCAATTCGGTCACAGAACACATAAACAACCACCATTTCATCAGAATCTGTAACTTTAAAAAAAAAAAAATTGTCATTAATCGAATAATTAAATAAATAATCGATTAATTGATTAATTGATTAATTAATAAATCAAAAATAGCCTTTGCCGCCAAATCACCTGATCATTGGCATGTCCAAATATCAGCTTCCCAACTCAAAAGTTGCCTGAGTTAATGGTCAGAAGAGAAAGGAAATTTGATTAATTAAATAAGTACTTAATTAATCGCTAATAATTAAATAACTCCTCAATTATTTGATTTATCAAAAAACAAAAAATATCCTTTTTGAGAAAGGACTTGATCACTACTGTGCCGAAATATCAGCTTCCTAGCTCAAAGGATGGCTGAGATATCGTCCGGACAAACAAACAAGAAAACAAACAAGAAAGAAAGAAAACAAGAAACCAGAGTGAAAACTGAGTACTCTCTTTCAGCGTGCGTCACTGCCGAGCCCCCTTCGGTGCCCGGCAATGACGATTTGCAATGCCTGGAGATGGCATAGGAAAGGTGCAGTGTACAACAAACAAACAAGAAAAACAACCAGAGTGAAAACTGAGTACTCCCTTTCAGCGTGCGTCACTGCCGAGCCCCCTTCGGTGTCCGGCAATGACGATTTGCAATGCCTGGAGATGGCATAGGAAAGGTGCGGTGTGCAATATCCAAAATAATCGGTTTATATATGCAAAAGGTGTGGGGGATTAATTATATACCTGCTAATTGAAAAATGGTCGCCTTGAAACACCTTGGTTCATCCGATCATCCCCCATGCACAAAGACGCATTCATATCCATCCATGTCGGCCTTGTACAGTCATAGACGTCACAGACGTTACACGTGACAACTGCAAGATTGAAAATGGCGTCGGTTTGCATACCCAATCATGTCTCATCATTTTTATCAATTACCACCTTGATGATTTTATCTCACTATACCCACATTCTCTTCCATTCCGAAATCACAATTATAAAATTTTTAACATCCTGCGTATTGTAATTACAGCTATTGACAGTATATGACCCCCATCCTCGCCCTCCTCTCCCTCCTCTCATCATCAACCTTCCCCACTAGGTTGAGCATGACATCTGGCGACGCTGTTACAGCTAAGGGTTTTTTTTCCCAGCGTCCCTCTGAAGTGACCCCACCATGAACCACAGCATTGGGTACCAGCAGTGGCTGAGGACGTGAACGGGCCGAGAGGGGGCTCAAGGTGGAGGAGAGGGAGGGTGGGCGGGAGTGCGCTGAAGGAGGCATGCTGCCTGGCACGGTTTTGAAGAGTGCTTCGTTCTAGAGGAGGCTCAAGTTGGAGAGGGGCTCAATGTGGAGGGGGATCAATGTGGATGGGGGTGGGGGCTGGCTCAATGTGGAGGGGGAGTTCAATGTGAAGGGGGCCCAATGTGAAGGGGGGTTCGATGTGGAGTAGGGGATCAATGTGGAGGGGGGTCACAATGTGGGGTGAGGGCTCATTGTGGAGTGCGGGCTCATTGTGGAGTGCGGGCTCATTGTGGAGTGCGGGCTCATTGCGGAGTGGGGGCTCAATGTGGAAGGGGGGCTCAATGCAGAGGGGGACTCAATGTGGAGAGGGGTCAATGTGGAGGGGGGCTCAATGTGGAGGAGGAGGCTCAATGCGGAGGGGGACTCAATGTGGAGGGGGGATCAATGTGGAGGAGGAGGCTCAATGCGGAGCAGGGCTCAATGTGGAGGGGGGTTCAATGTGGAGAGGGGTCAATGTGGAGGGGGGCTCAATGTGGAGGAGGAGGCTCAATGTGGAGGGGGGCTCAATGCGGAGGTGGATCAATGTGGAGGAGGGGCTCAATGTGGAGGAGGGGCTCAATGCAGAGGGGGTATCAATGTGGAGGAGAGGGAGGGTGGGCGGGAGTGCGCTGAAGGAGGCATGCTGCCTGGCACGGTTTTGAAGAGTGCTTCGTTCTCGAGGTGGCTCAAGTTGGAGGGGTGCTCAATGTGGAGGGGATCAATGTGGATGGGGAGGGGCTGGCTCAATGTGGAGGAGGAGTTCAATGTGAAGGGAGCTCAATGTGAAGGGGGCTCAATGTGAAGGGGGGCTCGATGTGGAGTAGGGGATCAATGTGGAGGGGGGTCACAATGTCGAGTGAGAGCTCATTGTGGAGTGGCGGGCTCATTGTGGAGTGGGGGCTCAACGTGGAGGGAGGCTGAATGTGGTGGAGGGGGACAGGCCTGGGTACGTCCAATGAGAGAGGCATGCTGCCCGGCACGGTAATGAAGAGCGATTCATTCGAGAGGGGCTCTAGGTGGAGGGCTAAATATGGAGGGGGGCTCTATGTGGAGGAGGGTTCAATGCAGAGGGGGTTCAATGTGGAAGGGGTGCTCAATGTGGAGGGGGGCTCAATGTAGAGGGGGGCTCAATGTGGAGGGGTCAATGTGGAGGGGGGCTCAATGTGGAGGAGGAGGCTCAATGTGGAGGGGGGCTCAATGTGGAGGGGGGCTCAATGTGGAGGAGGAGGCTCAATGCGGAGGGGGGCTCAATGTGGAGGGGGGCTGAATGTGGAGGGGGGCTCAATGTGGAGGGGGATCAATGTGGAGGAGGGGCTCAATGTGGAGGAGGGGCTCAATGCGGAGGGGGGATCAATGCAGAGGGGGGCTCAATGCAGTGGGGGGCTCAATACGGAGGGGGCTCAACACGGAGGGGGCTCAATGTGGAGGGGGCTCAATGCGTAGGGGAGCTCAATGTGGAGGGGGCTCAATGTGGAGGAGAACTCAATGCGGAGAGGGGGCAATGTGGAGGGGGGCTCAATGTGGAGGAGGAGGGCTCAATGTGGAGGAGGAGGGCTCAATGCGGAGGAGGGGGTGCGCTGAAGGAGGAATGCTGCTGCCCTGCACGGTTATGAAGAGCGATTCGTTCGATTCTCGAGCTCGATAAAGTCATTGAAGGTAAAGTGTGGTTGGAGTGGTTGTAACTCCCTGTCCACGTGTCGCCTTTTGTTCATTAAGTGGAACAGAGTGTGTTCTTCCGATATTTCTCATCAATCAATCGCTTTAGAATAAATGAAATCGATGGAATCCATTTCACTGGTAAACGGTACATGAGTGCGGATCAGAGGTTAATGTAAAGGTGTTTAGAGCGCAAGTAATCTGTGGTGTTCACGTCTCAATCGGCTTAACGAGCCCGCTAATCTTCAATCACCTGTTGCAGGTAAACTCGAACGAGCGGGAAACAACTCGATTTATAATCCGGAGGAGGCCATTGCCGTGGGTGGCACGAATGGACGATATGAAGGACACGACCTCCTGCGCCGGGTCTCACGGACAGGAAGTACAAGGCCCAGCTTGACCCCGCGGTGAACCCGAGGCCCAAATGTCACAGCTCTTCGGTTGCACCTGCAGAGGTCACTGTGCACCACGTGATGCGTTCCCGCCATCTTTGCACACACGTCACATCGCCGTGTCGAAGTTCCCACGGAATATAGAAACCTTCCCTCTGGATTGTCTGCACGTTTATATTCATATTTACGAACATTGAGAGAATAAAAAGGTCGATGGAAAGGATCCGTGGTGCGAGTAAGTGAAGCGACCGGGGTGTGGGGAGGGGAGGGGTTTGTGAGAAGAGGTGTGGAGGGTGGGGATGGGGGTTGTGAGGTGGGGGAGGAAAGGGGATTGTGAGGGCGGGGGGAGGAAAGGGGGTTGTGAGGGCGGGGGAAGGGGGTTGTGAGGGCGGGGGGGGGGGGAAGGGGGTTGTGAGGGCGGGGGGGGAAGGGGGTTGTGAGGGCGGGGGGGGGGAAGGGGGTTGTGAGGGCGGGGGGGGGAAGGGGGTTGTGAGGGCGGGGGGGGGGAAGGGGGTTGTGAGGGCGGGGGGGGGAGGGGGTTGTGAGGGCGGGGGGGGGAAGGGGGTTGTGAGGGCGGGGGGGGGGAAGGGGGTTGTGAGGGCGGGGGGGGAGGGGGTTGTGAGGGCGGGGGGAGGGGAAGGGGGTTGTGAGGGCAGGGGGGGAAAGGGGGTTGTGAGGGCGGGGGGAAGGGGGTTGTGAGGGCAGGGGGGGAAAGGGGGTTGTGAGGGCGGGGGGAAGGGGGTTGTGAGGGCGGGGGGGGGAAGGGGGTTGTGAGGGCGGGGGGAAAGGGGGTTGTGAGGGGGGGGAAGGGGGTTGTGAGGGCGGGGGGGGAAGGGGGTTGTGAGGGCAGGGGGGGAAAGGGGGTTGTGAGGGCGGGGGGGGAAGGGGGTTGTGAGGGGGGGGAAGGGGGTTGTGAGGGCGGGGGGGGAAGGGGGTTGTGAGGGCAGGGGGGGAAAGGGGGTTGTGAGGGCGGGGGAAAGGGGGTTGTGAGGGCGGGGGGGGAAGGGGGTTGTGAGGGCGGGGGGGAGGGGGTTGTGAGGGCGGGGGGGGAAGGGGGTTGTGAGGGCGGGGGGGGAAGGGGGTTGTGAGGGCGGGGGGGGAAAGGGGGTTGTGAGGGCGGGGGGGAGGAGGTTGTGAGGGCGGGGGGGAGGGGGTTGTGAGGGCGGGGGGGGAAGGGGGTTGTGAGGGCGGGGGGGAAAGGGGGTTGTGAGGGCGGGGGGGAAAGGGGGTTGTGAGGGTGGGGGGGAAGGGGTTTGTGAGGGTATGGGGGCGAGGGGTTTATGATGGTGGGGCGAGGAGTTTGTGGGAAGGGGGCGAGAAGGGGTTTGGGAGGGTGGAAGGGGATGGGTTTTGTGGTAAGGGGGCAATAGGGTTTGTGGGAAGGGGGAGTGGAGTGAGAAGGGGTTTGTGAGAGTGGGGGGAGGAAGAGGTTTGTTTTGTGGGGGGAAAAGGGCTTTGTGGGGGTAGGGTAGGATCTGGGAGGGTGGGGGATGGGTTTGTGGGCATGGAGTCTGGGAGGGAGGGGAAAATGGTCTGGGGGGGAGGCGAGGACTCTGGAAGGGGAAGAGTGGTTTGCGATGGTGGGGAGAGGGCTCGGGGAGGAAGGAGGAGGGGTTTATGGGTCTGGGAGGGAATGGAGGACTATGGGAAGAGGAGCGTAGTCTGGGAGGGAGTGTAGGACTATGGGAAGGGGAGAGTAGTCTGGGAGGGAGTGTAGGACTATGCGAAGGGGAGAGTAGTCTGGGAGGGTGGGAAAAGGTTTCTGGAAGGAGGTAGAGGATTTGGAGAGGGGAGAGGGGTCTTGGGTGGTGGGGGTAAGTGTGTGGGAGTGGTGGGAGAACACTGGGAGGGGAAAGGGGTCTGCATGGGGGAGAGGGGTCTGCATGGAGGAGAGGGGTCTGGGAGGGTGGGCAGAGGTGTCTGGAAGGGGGTAGAGTGTCTGGAAAGGGGAAATGGGATGTGTATGGTGGGGGTAGGTGTCTGGGTGTGAAGGGAGAACACTGGGAGGGGAGAGGAGTCTGGGATGCGGAGAGTAGTCTGGGATGGTGGGGGAAGGGTTTGTGTGGTCTGGCAGGGAATGGAGTTTCGGATGGCAGAGTCTGGGAGGGACAGGAGGACGATGGGAGGGGGGGGGGGGGAGTTGTCTGTGAGGGTGCGGAAAGGGGTCTGGAAGTGGGAGCGTGGTCTGGGATGGTGGGGAGAGGAGTCTGTGAGGTATGGGAGGACGGTTGAAGTATGGGTTGGAGAGCGGTCTGGGAGAATGGAGAGAGGGGTCTGGGAGAAGGGGGTCTGCGTGGGGGAGATGGGTCTGGGAGGGTAGGGAGAGGGGTCTGGAAGGGAGGGAGGACTCGGGGGGAGGGGTGAGTGATCTGGGAGGGTGGGGAGAGAGGTCTGGGTTTGGGTGAGGGGTCTGGAAGGGGAAGATGACTCTGGGAGGGGAGTGGAGTCTGGGAGGATGGTGTCCTGCTGTCGGCCCCCTTCCCGGATAAAGAAATTTTATAATTTTAACCTTACATTTGTACATTCTAAGACACTCTTTTATACAAACTTAAAGCAGAATAATCATGTTCTCCTGATTCATTTACACCCGAAGGCCGACAGAAACGTTGTCACAACTGAACATTAAAATCGATCAAAAACCTGGACGAAATATTATTTTTTAGCTGCGACGAGCAGCTCTATCAGAGGACCGCGTTGTTGTTGTTCTTGTTGTTGGGGTGCCATTTTGAATAGCGCATGCGCATACACTCGGACGTGCGTTGGTATGAGGTAAGAACATCGCAGACTAAAATCGCGATTTGTTTGAAGAAACCAAAATAAATTTAGCAACAAAGACAACATGAATGTTTTCATATCAATCTCGTTTCACAGAACTTGACACAAATTAGGTGTAATTATTGAATAGCGCATGCGCATACACTCGGACGCTAGTGCATGCGTATAATTTAATGACTGGTCGAATTTGGTAGCGCATATTGCAACGGATATCCTCATGATTCTACACGTCGCAGCTGATGACCACATTGTGGTCATTTTTCTCTTGTTAAAGTGTATTTTTTGCTATTGTTGGACAATAAAGTCGGTAGTCTGTTCAAGTGTACAAAGAGCGTTAGAGTTAGCAACGAAGCAAGTATAATGGCATCTATGTAGTACATATTAAACCCGGGGTTTGGGATATCAGGAAGTCTCTCCCTCCTGGTGCTTGGAATGTCAGGAGTCGTTCCCGGTACTTGGGATGTGTTACGGATTCGTCACTTCCGTCTTTGTGGTTGTCATTCACTTGAAGCATTTTTAGCTTCATGTACTATTATTGTTGTGGTTTGAGTGTGAAATGGAGATAACTGTCTTCAACGGTAAAAAATAATGTCTTAGAAGGAAAACGAGATGGGTGAGGGTTAAACGGAAGAAGAAGTGGAGGCGGACGAGCGGATCGAGTGAGATCGGGAAAGGAAGGCCTATCTGCTTCGAGGTGTCGAGCGGACGCTGGTGGACATTGGTCACGAGCGAATATTGGTTTCCCCGGGAAAGGGATTCCTGTGACAGTGTCGTTATTGCTGTGGCAAACAAGTGAATCCTCTTGGATTGCGCTGAGGTTCGGGCATGGAATTTCGAGCCTCGATCATGGTTCGAGCCTCGATCTTGTATACAAAAATAATCTATCTATAATGCCAGTAATCTCTGTGTGTCTGTCTGTGACCGCTGTTTCTCGACAACCACGGGTCCGATATATTTGAAACTTGCCAGGTATATTGCTGGGGACCCGAGGATGTGCCTTTTCAAGGTTTCATATTAATCGGACAAGTAGTTAGCGAGCTATGTCCAAAAAACGATTCAACCAATCAGAGAGCAGC
The DNA here is from genome assembly GCF_964187855.1 of Myxine glutinosa. Classification (NCBI taxonomy): domain Eukaryota; kingdom Metazoa; phylum Chordata; class Myxini; order Myxiniformes; family Myxinidae; genus Myxine; species Myxine glutinosa. The sequence goes on along the minus strand of NC_136267.1, from coordinate 7,025,272 downwards.
GAGCTATCACGTGTGCCGAACGTGGCGAACAGACTCTGCCTCGGACGGCACATTTGAGAGCGTATTCATTTATTTCACGTTGGCAAACTATGTTGGCGTTAAACTATGTTTTAAAACTAATTAAAACTAATTTGCGATTCTTTCGCTTTCCTGCGCGTTTGTGCACGCTATGGCGATTTCTTTACCAAACTCCGCAAGCCGTTAGCTTTGGACCAAACCATTTCATGTAAATAGAGGGGGGGGATTGTCACCGTACTCGCAAGCCGTTCGCTTTGGACCAAACCATTTCATGTAAATAGAGGGGGGGGGGATATAATTTTAGATATATATATAGTACGGGCATGCCCTAGTAATAATAATAAGAAGAACCTTGGGCCGAATCTCGCGCTTCACCAGTGCGCGTGCGCGAATTTACGTCACGTCGGCAGCGAGAAGGGGTTCCCCAACACGAACCAATCAGGAACTGCCACGTCACACTTATATGATCTCAGAATTCCTGTGACAGGAATTTGCGTTACACTGGCTGGAAGTCATTCGCTAGAGGCGCTTCCTCAGCGCTAATAATAATAAGAACCTTGGGCCGAATCTCGCGCTTCACCAGTGCGCGTGCGCGAATTTACGTCACGTCGGCAGCGAGAAGGGGTTCCCCAACACGAACCAATCAGGAACTGCCATGTCACACTTATATGATCTCAGAATTCCTGTGACAGGAATTCGCGTTACACTGGCTGGAAGTCATTCGCTAGAGGCGCTTCCTCAGCGCTAATAAACCTGCATGACGGGTTTTGCTTTTGGTTCCGAAAGTGAATCATTGCTGGAGAGCAGGTACGCCTCCATTACCGGCCCGTCCGCCATTTCACCTCGCACCAGCCATTCGCCTGGTTCTCGTGTGTGTCGTGGATTTTGCTTGGGAACTCGCGGTTCTTCGCGGTTCTCCGCTTGAGAGCCGCTGATCGTTCATGTCAGCGTCATTGTCTGGTGAACCGAAGGTGTGAATTCCCAGTCGCCTTTTGGGTGAACTTTTACCGGACCGACGTCGGCCGGACACCTCACCGGGCAGCTCTTCTGCAGCGTCGACTGTTAGCCATTCTGGGTTCAGGTCTCAGTACGACCTTTTTTTGTGATCGCGAGAGCCAAGGGGATCGACTTTGGCCTGGTATCGTGACACAGCGACTTTGCGGGATGTTACCGATTGCTCATGTGGGAATACCGTGAGTTATTGATTCAGCAAATTGGTGGTACCATCATATAAATTATATGGTGTTTGCTGTGCAAGTGAGGTTTTCTTGTACGTGCGTTACTTGTTATTATTGTGTGGTTTTAATACAATACTTGGTTTTGGTAACAATTGATTGGTGTGATTTCACCATTGGTCATTGGCACACATAATAGCACATCTTTCTGCCGTGACTCCTTTCGGGGCTTGGAGGTACACCGTGGCCGGGGTTTGGGGAGGAGCACGTAACAGATGTCAGGTTATAGTCACTCGTTCCCAATGCTAGGGATGTCAAGAATAGTCTGTCCCAGTGTTTGAGATGTCTGGAATAGTCGTTATTGCGTTGTGGATGTCAGGAAAAGTCATTGCCGGTGCTTGGGGTGTCAGGAATTGTCGTTCCCGGTGCTTGTGATGTCAGTAATAGTCAGTCGTTCCTGGTGTTTGGGATGTCAGGAATTGTCGTTCCTGGTGCTTGCGAAGTCAGGAATAGCTAGCCGAGTCGTTCGCAGTGCTTGGGATGTCAGGAATAGTCAGTCGTTAAGAGAAGCAAATGATCGGACTCCCCTGCTGAGTGTCAAGCACTCTTGTGACTGTCAGTCAAATGATCGGACTCCTCTGCTGAGTGTGAAGCACTCTTGTGACTGTCAGTCAAATGATCGGAATCCTTTGCTGAGTGTGAAGCACTTCTGTGACTGTCAGTCAAATGATCGGACTCCTCTGCCGAGTGTGAAGCACCATTGTGACTGTCAGTCAAATGATCGGACTCCTCTGCTGAGTGTGAAGCGCTCCTGTGACTGTCAGTCAAATGATCTGACTCCTCTGCTGAGTGTGAAGCACTCTTGTGACTGTCAGTCAAATGATCGGACTCCTCTGCTGAGTGTGAAGCACTCTTGTGACTGTCAGTCAAATGATCGGACTCCTCTGCTGAGTGTGAAGCACTCCTGTGACTTTCAGTCAAATGATCAGACTCCTCTGCTGAGTGTGAAGCACTCCTGTGACTTTCAGTCAAATGATCGGACTCCTCTACTGAGTGTCACTCGTCAAGAGAAGCAATCATCTGGTGCCAATAGATCTGTTATGATTGTCCGGGAATGTAAGCTGTAGAAATACAGTGGCCAGAAACCAGCTGATGAGTGGATTGAGGATGCAGAGAGAGTGTTTTATGCTGAAAGCTTACAGGGTAGAGAAGAAGTAGACCTTTTAGTATTCTACCTTGAGGGATTTGCTAAGCTCGGGTTGAGATGCCACCATTGTGAGGACAATCAGGAAGCTTTTACGACTTTAAAGCAGATATTTGAAGAAAAGGCGTCGGCATCACAGTACGGAGGAGTTTTTTTTATGAGTGACAGCAGCAGGAAGGTGAGAGCCTCTCAGACTTTTCACATGGACTGGTGTTATTGCTAGGTGGGCCGAAACGGATGACCCCGGATAAGGTGACAGCATGCTGAGAGACCAATTTATGGAAGGCTTTCTGGAGCCAAACTTGAGATGGGAATTAAAGAAACAGATTCTCAGGGAAACAAATTGCGCATTTCTTGATGTTCGAGAATTGTGACTGTCAGTCAGTCACAATGACAAAACAAGTAAACAGAAGTGGAAAATGACAAAACAAGTAAACAGAAGTGGAGGAAAGCAACTATAAAGGAAGTCTGTGCCAGAAGCCACCATTTATTTGCCAGAATGTGAGTAGTCTGGACATCTCCAAACAGCAGCAATGTCTCATGGAAACCTTGGCTCAACAACAGACTGCACTGACTCAGCACCTTAAGGATCACAAGCTTTGGTTTGAGGAACACTGACGAATAGTCGACGACCTAAAGGAAAAGGTAAATGTGGCTTTTGTGGAAAGCTAGGTCACTATTGTAAAGGTGAGATGCGAACAACTGGTCTTTCTTCAACAATTACATTGAACATTGCAGGTGGAGATGGATAAGAAGAAACCCCCGGCGACGACATTACCACAGCTGCACGGACATGCCCAACGTCGAGCTCTTATTTAAATCTCGATGTGCACAACGATCATCGGAGACGGGAGACGGGAGACGGAGACAGGCCACATTGCTCGCATCAAGATGGTGGAACTGCTGCCGCCGAGGATCATGGGAATTTATAACAACCGTTTTTTTTTCTTACAAGAACATTACAAGTGTATTACTTGTTACGATCAAATCAAAAATATCATTTAAATGCTCTCTAAAGTAACAATTACAAAAAAAATAACGGAACAGATATGTTCAACCAATATCAAGTCGAAGCAACGAGAATTGAACGACACGGTAATGAACAGGTGTGGTTACATGTTACAGATATCTAGTTTACACGATCAAGCCGAATGCAGATCATTTAAGATTGGTCAAGGAATTGTTTGTCAAACTGCTGAGTCATCAAAGGAGCAAACTTTAAACTAAGTTGCCCTGCAGTGGAAAGCACAGCAACAGGGTAAAAAGGTGGAGGTTGCTCAGGTGATTGGATAGAATCAGTCGTAGGGAACAGTTCTACAAAGACAGTTATATTGGGAGGAGTCGAGATCAATTCACTGCTTGACAAAGGATCCATGGTCTCCATGATCGATACTCACCTGAAGTTTTTACAATACTCACCTGAAGGATAAAGTTGGAAGTGGACGTTGAAGTTGATGGCGTCACGATTCCGAACCGAGGAATTCTCAGGATGAAGGATGAAAGGCCCAAGGCCAGACGAGTGATGGTCCCAGGGCTGATGGGGACAAACATCCTGAGACACTTACCTCATTATTTTAGGTTGTTTTGGTCGCAGTCCGAAATTTAGACGAGTTTTGTACATGCTCCCGGATCAAGCAAAGCCCGGATGTCTGCTCAGTCACAGGTGCGATGTTACAGCCATCGGCCGGTCATGGGGACCTTGTTCTCTGGTAGAACCCCTAACGCCATCACTCCTAGGACCTCGAGGGTACTGAAGACTCTCGTTGATTGCACAGCTCCGCTGGTGTCTTCCATGTGCGGGTCTTGAATCCGGGACAGAAGATGTATAGTTGCCCCCGTGCATGTGGATTGAAATAATTTCAGGTGCAGAGGTAGAGACAGGTGATGTGGACATACGAGTATCAGTGGATTGGATTGAAATTGAGAAGTTTAGTGACTTACCTTGTATTGAAGAGTAGACTCCTGAGAAGTTCCCCATGGTCTGGATTTGAGCAAATTCCCTGAACCTTGGAGGAAAGGTATTGTACCCAATAGTTATTTGCAAATTGCAGCTCTGTATTTGCAACAAGCTAAGATGATTTAGGAAGGACAGGTGTGATTAAGCACTCCATCCATACCAGAGATGACACTCCTGTGAAGGTACCCGACAGCCGAATACCACCCACACAACTTGATGAAGTCAAGGCTCACATACGTGGTATGCTGCGGAAAGGTATCACCATACCCAGCAGTAGTGAGTGTTCGAGCCCCATCGTCCTTGTGAGGAAGAAGTCTGGAGCATTGCGCACACACGTGTCGACTGCTGTCTGTTGAATCCCAGCACTGGGAAAAACACACACACCCTTTGCCGAGAATTGAGGAGTCCATGGATGCATGCAACAATCAGCAAATCAACAAGTGGAGATGCCAAGAATCACTAAATCACTGAGTGGAGATGCCAAGAATCACCAAATCACCAAGTGGAGATGCCAAGAATCACCAAATCACCGACTGGAGATGCCAAGAATCACCAAATCACCGAGTGGAGATGCCAAGAATCACCAAATGACCATCTCAACTAGAGATGCCAACAATCACCAAATCATAAAGTGGAGATGCCAAGAATCAGCAAATGACCAAGTGGAGATGCCAAGTATCAGCAAATGACCAAGTGGAGATGCCAAGAATCAGCAAATGACCATCTCAACAAGAGATGCCAAGAATCACCAAATCACCAAGTGGAGATGCCAATAATCAGCAAATGACCAAGTGGAGATGCCAAGTATCAGCAAATGACCAAGTGGAGATGCCAAGAATCAGCAAATGACCAAGTGGAGATGCCAATAATCACCAAATCACCGAGTGGAGATGCCAACAATCACCAAATGACCATCTCAACTAGAGATGCCAACAATCACCAAATCACAAAGTGGAGATGCCAAGAATCACCAAATCACCGAGTGGAGATGCCAAGAATCACCAAATCACCGAGTGGAGATGCCAAAAATCACAAAATCACCGAGTGGAGATGCCAAGAATCACCAAATCACCAAGTGGAGATGCCAACAATCATCAAATCACCAAGTGGAGATGCCAACAATCACCAAATCACCAAGTGGAGATGCCAACAATCACCAAATCACCAAGTGGAGATGCCAACAATCACCAAATCACCAAGTAGAGATGCCAATAATCACCAAATCACCAAGTGCAGATGCCAAGAATCACCAAATCACCAAGTGGAGATGCCAATAAATCAGCAAATGACCAAGTGGAGATGCCAACAATCACCAAATCACCAAGTAGAGATGCCAAGAATCACCAAATGACCAAGTGGAGATGCCAACAATCAGCAAATTACCAAGTGGAGAAGCCAATAATCAGCAAATGACCAAGTGGAGATGCCAAGAATCACCAAATCACCAAGTGGAGATGCCAACAATCGCCAAATCACCAAGTAGAGGTGCCAATAATCACCAAATCACCAAGTGGAGATGCCAACAATCACCAAATGACCAAGTGGAGATGCCAACAATCACCAAATGACCAAGTGGAGATGCCAACAATCACCAAATTACCAACTAGAGATGCCAATAATCAGCAAATGACCAAGTGGAGATGCCAAGAATCACCAAATCACCAAGTGGAGATGCCAATAACTAGAGATGCCAACAATCACCAAATGACCAAGTGGAGATGCCAACAATCACCAAATGACCAAGTGGAGATGCCAACAATCACCAAATGACCAAGTGGAGATGCCAATAATCAGCAAATGACCAAGTAGAGATGCCAACAATCACCAAATGACCAAGTGGAGATGCCAACAATCACCAAATGACCAAGTGGAGATGCCAACAATCACCAAATGACCAAGTGGAGATGCCAATAATCACCAAATGACCAAGTGGAGATGCCAACAATCACCAAATGACCAAGTGGAGATGCCAAAAATCACAAAATCACCAAGTGGAGATGCCAAGAATCAGCAAATGACCAAGTGGAGATGCCAACAATCACCAAATCACCAAGTGGAGATGCCAATAATCAGCAAATGACCAAGTGGAGATGCCAACAATCACCAAATCACCAAGTGGAGATGCCAATAATCAGCAAATGACCAAGTGGAGATGCCAAGAATCACCAAATCACCAAGTGGAGATGCCAATAATCACCAAATCACCAAGAGTGGCAAAGTCAAGACAACATTCACAAGACGATTAGGCCTCTGAGTTCAATCGCATGTCATTACTCAATGCACCGGCAACTTACTACAGACTGATGTGTCAAGGTTGACCCAGACAACATATCAGCTGCTTAAGACTGGAAAATACTTCAGAATTTGATGGAACTCTGTGGATGGCTCGGACTTTGCAGGTGCTACAGGAGCTTTGTGAAAGGTTTTGCATCCATAACTTCTCCACTGCATCAACTTGTCTCGAAGTGCATTCAAGAGGGTGGATCAAAACACAAAGAATGTCGTAACCCTTTGGGACACCTGGGACGACAAGTGTCAACAGGCCATTGAGTACCTCAAAGCACACTTAACGTCAGCATCGGTCTTGAGGTATGCTGATTACAGGTTGCCATTCATCATGGAGGCAGATGCCTCGAACACTGGACTTGGCGCAGTGTCGTCACAAAAGCAAAGAACCGCTGTAAAGGTCATAGCAAGTTGTGGACACAAAAGTGCTGAAAATAAAACGGAGTGGTGCAGCATCAGGAAGTTGTGCAGCATCAGGAAGTTTGTGCAGCATCAGGAAGTTTGTGCAGCATCAGGAAGTTTGTGCAGCATCAGGAAGTTTGTGCAGCACCAGGAAGTTGGTGCAGCATCAGGACGTTGGTGCAGCATCAGGAAGTTGGTGCATCATCAGGAAGTTGGTGCAGCATCAGGAAGTTGGTGCAGCATCAGGAAGTTGGTGCAGCATCAGGAAGTTGGTGCAGAATCAGGAAGTTGGTACATCATCAGGAAGTTGGTACATCATCAGGAAGTTGGTTCATCATCAGGAGGTTGGTGCAGCATCAGGAAGTTGGTGCAGCATCAGGAAGTTGGAACTGCTAGCCTTAAAGGAATTCGGGACTATCTGCTCGGATCAACTTTTACAATCAACACTGACAACAATCCGCTTACCTACATCATGACAAAGACAAGGCTACCTGCAGTGTTGAGCGGAGATTGGTGTCTGCACTGGCTCCATTAAACTTTGACATCAAGTACAGACCTGGAAAACACAATGCCAATGCACATGGATTGTCCCACAGGTACAGCACAGACCACCGAGAAGTGGCAAATGTGCTTCAATCCAAAGCAGCATCACCACTATCCCTTTGGAGGTTGTGCAGCCAGGTGCAGAAGATGCGTAAACCCATTTTGGGAATCTGCCAGGTGCAGGGGATGCATAAACCCATTTTGGGAGTCTGCCAGGTGTAGGGGATGGTTAACACGATTTTGGGGGTCTGCTAGGTGCAGGGTTGTTAAAACCATTTGGAGTCTCTGCAGTAGCAGGAAGTGGTTAAAACCATTTTGGGTTTCTGCCAGGTGCAGGGGTGGTTCAAAACATTTTGGTGTGTGCTAGGTGCAGGGGTGGTTAAAACCATTTTAGCAGTCTGCCAGGGGCAAAAAATGGTAAAAACCATTGTGGGGGGTCTGCCAGGTTTAGGGGATGGTTAACACCATTTTAGCAGTCTGCCAGGTGCAAGAAAGGGTAAAAACCATTGCGGGGGTCTGCCAGGTGTAGGGGATGGTTAACACCATTTTGGGGGTCTGCTAGGTAAAGGGGGGTTAAAACCATTTGGGGTCTCTGCAGTAGCAGGAAGTGGTTGAAACCATTTTACGTGTCTGCCAGGTGCAGGGGGTGGTTCAAAACATTTTGGGGTGTGCTAGGTGCATGGGTGGTTAAAACAAATTTAGCAGTCTGCCAGGTGAAAGAAATGGTAAAAACCATTGCGGGGGTCTGCCAGGTGTAGGGGATGGTTAACACCATTTTGGGGGACTGCCTGGTGCAGGGGATGAATAAACCAATTTTAGCAGTCTGCCAGGTGCATGGGATGCATAAACCCATTTTAGCAGTCTGCCAGGTGCAAGAAATGGTAAAAACCATTGCGGAGGTCTGCCAGATGCAGGGGTGGTTAAAACCATTTGGAGGTCTGCCAGGTGCAGGGAGTGGTTACAGCAATCTGGAGAAGGTGTGCCAGGTGCAGGGAGTGGTTACAGCAATCTGGAGAAGGTCTGCCAGGTGCAGGGAGTGGTTACAGCAATCTGGAGAAGGTATGCCAGGTGCAGGGAGTGTTTACAGCAATCTGGAGAAGGACTGCCAGGTGCAGGGAGTGGTTAGAACAATTGTGGAGGTCTGCCAGGTATAAGGGATAGTTAAAACCATTTTGGGGGTCTGCCACGTGCAGGGAGTGGTTACAGCAATCTGGAGAAGGTCTGTCAGGTGCAGGGAGTGGTTACAGCAATCTGGAGAAGGTCTGCCAGGTGCAGGGAGTGGTTACAGCAATCTGGAGAAGGTCTGCCAGGTGCATGGAGTGGTTAAAGCAATCTGGAGAAGGTCTGCCAGGTGCAGGGAGTGGTTACAGCAATCTGGAGAAGGTCTGCCAGGTGCAAGGATGGTTAAAGCCATTTGGAGGTCTGCCAGGTGCAGGGAGTGGTTACAGCAATCTGGAGAAGGTCTGTCAGGTGCATGGACTGGTTAAAGCAATCTGGAGAAGGTCTGCCAGGTGCAGGGAGTGGTTACAGCAATCTGGAGAAGGTCTGCCAGGTGCAGGGAGTGGTTAAAGCAATCTGGAGAAGGTCTGCCATGTGCAGGGAGTGGTTACAGCAATCTGGAGATGGTCCACCAGGTGCAGAGGTGGTTAAAACAATTGTGGAGGTCTGCCAGGTATAAGGGATGGTTAAAACCATTTTGGGGGTGTGCCAGGTGCAAGGGTGGTTAAAACCATTTGGAAGTCTGCCAGGTGCAGGGAGTGGTTACAGCAATCTGTAGAAGGTCTGCCAGGTGCAGGGAGTGGTTACAGCAATCTGGAGAAGGTCTGCCAGGTGCAGGGAGTGGTTACAGCAATCTGGAGAAGGTCTGCCAGGTGCAGGGAGTGGTTACAGCAATCTGGAGAAGGACTGCAAGGTGCAGGGAGTGGTTACAGCAATCTCGAGAAGGTCTGCCAGGTGCAGGGAGTGGTTACAGCAATCTGAAGAAGGTCTGCCAGGTGCATGGAGTGGTTAAAGCAATCTGGAGAAGGTCTGCCAGGTGCAGGGAGTGGTTACAGCAATCTGGAGAAGGTCTGCCAGGTGCAGAGGTGGTTAAAACAATTGTGGAGGTCTGCCAGGTATAAGGGATGGTTAAAACCATTTTGGGGGTCTGCCAGGTGCAGGGGTAGTTAAAACCATTTGGAGGTCTGCCAGGTGCAGGGAGTGGTTACAGCAATCTGGAGAAGGTCTACCAGGTGCAGGGAGTGGTTACAGCAATCTGAAGAAGGTCTGCCAGGTGCAGGGCGTGGTTACAGCAATCTGGAGAAGGACTGCAAGGTGCAGGGAGTGGTTACAGCAATCTGGAGAAGGTCTGCCATGTGCAGGGAGTGGTTACAGCAATCTGGAGAAGGTCTGCCAGGTGCAGGGAGTGGTTAAAGCAATCTGGAGAAGGTCTGCCAGGGGCAGGGAGTGGTTACAGCAATCTGGAGAAGGTCTGCCAGGTGCAGGGAGTGGTTACAGCAATCTGGAGAAGGTCTGCCAGGTGCAGGGGATGGTTATAACAATTGTGGAGGTCTGCCAGGTATAAGGGATGGTTAACACCATTTTGGGGGTCTGTCAGGTATAAGTGATGGTTAAAACCATTTTGGGGGTCTGCCAGGTGCAGGAGGTGGTTAAAACCATTTTGAGGGCGTCCCAGGTTCAGGAGATGCTCAAAACATCTCGAGAAGGTCAGCCAGGTGCAGGGAGTGGTTACAGCAATCTGTAGAAGGTCTGCAAGGTGCAGGGAGTGGTTACAGCAATCTGGAGAAGGTCTGCCAGGTGCAGGGGATGGTTAAAACAATTGTGGATGTCTGCCAGGTATAAGGGATGGTTAAAACCATTTTGGGGGTCTGTCAGGTATAAGGGATGGTTAAAATCATTTTGGGGGTCTGCCAGGTATAAGGGATGGTTAAAGCCATTTTGGGCGTCTGCCAGGTGCAGGAGGTGGTTAAAACCATTTTGGGGGCATCCCAGGTTCAGGAGATGGTCAAAACATCTGGAGAAGGTCTGCCAGGTGCAGGGAGTGGTTACAGCAATCTGGAGAAGGTCTGCCAGGTGCAGGGGATGGTTAAAACAATTGTGGAGGTCTGCCAGGTATAAGGGATGGTTAACACCATTTTGGGCGTCTGCCAGGTGCAGGAGGTGGTTAAAAGCATTTTGGGGGCGTCCCAGGTTCAGGAGATGGTCAAAACATCTGGAGAAGGTCTGCCAGGTGCAGGGAGTGGTTAAAGCAATCTGGAGAAGGTCTGCCAGGTGCAGGGAGTGGTTAAAGCAATCTGGAGAAGGTCTGCCAAGTGCAGGGAGTGGTTACAGCAATCTGGAGAAGGTCTAGCAGGTGCAGGGGATGGTTAAACCAATTGTGGAGGTCTGCCAGGTATAAGGGATGGTTAAAACCATTTTGGGGTCTGCCAGGTGCAGGGAGCGGTTACAGCAATCTGGAGAAGGTCTGCCAGGTGCAGGGAGTGGTTACAGCAATCTGGAGAAGGCCTGCCAGGTGCAGGGAGTGGTTACAGCAATCTGGAGAAGGTCTGCCAGGTGCAGGGAGTGGTTACAGCAATCTGGAGAAGGTCTGCCAGGTGCAGGGAGTGGTCACAGCAATCTGGAGAAGGTCTGCTAGGTGCAGGGCGTGGTTACAGCAATCTGGAGAAGGACTGCAAGGTGCAGGGAATGGTTACAGCAATCTGGAGAAGGTCTGCCAGGTGCAGGGAGTGGTTACAGCAATCTGGAGAAGGTCTGCCAGGTGCAGGGAGTGGTTACAGCAATCTGGAGAAGGTCTGCGAGGTGCAGGGGATTGCTAAAACAATTGTGGAGGTCTGCCAGGTATAAGGGATGGTTCAAACCATTTTGGGGGTCTTTCAGGTATAAGGGATGGTTAAAACCATTTTGGGGGTCTGCCAGGTGCAGGAGGTGGTTAAAACCATTTTGGGGGCGTCCCAGGTTCAGGAGATGGTCAAAACATCTGGAGAAGGTCTGCCAGGTGCAGGGAGTGGTTAAAGCAATCTGGAGAAGGTCTACCAGGTGCAGGGGATGGTTAAACCAATTGTGGAGGTTTGCCAGGTATAAGGGATGTTTAAAACCATTTTGGGGTCTGCCAGGTGCAGGGGGTGGTTAAAACCATTTTGGGGTCTTCCAGGTGCAGGGGATGGTTACAGCAATCTGGAGAAGGTCTGCCAGGTGCAGGGAGTGGTTACAGCAATGCAGAGAATGTGTGCCAGGTGCAGGTGATGGTGAAAACCATCTAATGTCTGCATGAGCTTTCTTGATGCCCCAAGCGAGTTATTGGAGGATGAAAGAGTCCTGTTGGTAATGATGACCATTAAATGACACAATAAAAGCGGCGTTTCATCCATCACCTGTGAATCATTCAGTGTGCCGGTTCAAGTGAAAGTCAGACCCGTCACAAAGGGAAGAAGAACCTCTCACGGACATTCAAGCGGTCTCCATATCTCTCCTTTCCTTTTCCCAGGCTCTACAAAGGCCTTTGGCGTGCCTCAGGCCATGCTGGTTCCACTTTATTGAGCCGTTCTCCTTGTCACGAGGCCATAAACGCAACCACAAAAGGACGGGGCACACTTTCTGAGAGACGTTTATGACCCTTATCGTCTCCATGCTCGACCTGGGAGCGATCTGAGGGACACATTGCTCAGATGAATCCTTTATACCATTTGTTTGGGACCATGTCACGTGGTTCTCCTGGAAATCCTCCTAGGCTAAGTGTCAGTGTCCGTGTGGACCAAGTACCTGTGGAGGTATTTTTTACACGCACGAGGATCAAAGCGAGGTGGAGGTTTCTCAATGGAAAAAGTCCTGGAAGAGGTTCATCCATCACCATAAAATGGATTCCATGCCATGTACAATGGGCAGCTCTTCCATGGCGTCAGGGAAGCAGTGGTGGCAAACCGTCGTTGCCAGGGAAGAAACTCGCAGGGGAAGCCCCCCGAGCCCCCCTCGCACCTCATTACCCACGTCCTCCAATCCCAGCCCACTCCCCATTGCGAACGTTCATGCAAACACCTTTAATCAGCAGCTTGCTCGCTCTGTACGGCGGGCTGTCCCCCCAGGGAGAAACGTGGGGAGGGGGACGGGGGGCGGGGGGCAGAGATCTCCGCCGGAGAGAGGGCGGGAGGGGCAATGGGGGAAACAAATAGATTTCCTTTCTTCGGTCGTATGTTGACCGAAACGTGACCCCACAACCCTGACAACGGCGCGCAAATCGACACGCAGCCATGTTTGGTTGAAACGGCCTTTTGGGGTGAGAGAGGATCGAGGAGAGGGGGAAGGGGTCCAGCATGATCCCATGGTGCACTCACTCGTCATGACGTCACGTCACGCTTTCTTCGTTTCGTCCCTTTCTGATGACGGCAACGATATCTCGCACGGGGATCATGTGGGGTTCATGCTTAACCATCGAGGGCATTCAAAATGGCGGACGGCGTCGGCTTTGCCGTGAACCTTCACGAGCAACTGCTCCGATCGCCAGACGGTCTCGGTCCCCTCACCGTACACGGCTAATTTGCCTCGATGCCAGAAGTCGAACGTCTCCGCGGCCCGGGTGTTGCGGCGCCCTCCTCACCCCGCCGTCGGGGTCACACACCGGGCCGGGCGAACGCGCGCCCGCGGTCTCTCGGTGGTCAGAGGGTCACGGATAAAAGGGCTGCCCGAGGGAGACGCGGCCACGCTTTTGTTTGCCTCGCAACACAGAGGAAGCCGAGTGCCGATGAATCGGTCTGTGTGCACCGGGCCGGTCGATCTAGCCAAGTGCGAAGGAGCGACCATCGCTGATTTATTCACTCAATAAACCCGTCCTGCTGCTACGGATTCCGCCATGTCGAGGCCTTCTCGTTCGGGTCACACCAAACAGCCATTTATTTCATCAACGAATAAAGATCACTCCATGTACCATTCGTGCCTCACTCAATCTACCATTCGTGTCTCACTCAATGTACCATTCGTGTCTCACTCAATGTACCATTCGTGCCTCACTCCATGTGCCATTCGTGCCTCACTCAATGTGCCATTCGTGCCTCACTCCATGTGCCATTCGTGCCTCACTCAATGTGCCATTCGTGCCTCACTCAATGTGCCATTCGTGCCTCACTCCATGTGCCATTCGTGCCTCACTCCATGTGCCATTCGTGACTCACTCAATGTGCCATTCGTGCCTCACTCAATCTACCATTCGTGTCTCACTCAATGTACCATTCGTGTCTCACTCAATGTACCATTCGTGCCTCACTCCATGTGCCATTCGTGCCTCACTCCATGTGCCATTCGTGACTCACTCAATGTGCCATTCGTGCCTCACTCAATGTGCCATTCGTGCCTCACTCAATGTACCATTCGTGCCTCACTCAATCTACCATTCGTGTCTCACTCAATGAACCATTCGTGTCTCACTCAATGTACCATTCGTGCCTCACTCCATGTGCCATTCGTGCCTCACTCAATGTGCCATTCGTGCCTCACTCCATGTGCCATTCGTGCCTCACTCAATGTACCATTCGTGCCTCACTCCATGTGCCATTCGTGCCTCACTCCATGTGCCATTCGTGACTCACTCAATGTGCCATTCGTGCCTCACTCAATGTGCCATTCATGCCTCACTCAATGTACCATTCGTTCCTCACTCAATGTACCATTCGTGCCTCACTCAATGTGTCATTCGTGCCTCACTCAATGTACCATTCGTGCCTCCCTATATGTACCATTCGTGCCTCCCTATATGTACTATTCTTTTCCTCACCCAATGTACCATTCCTGCTTCACTCAATGTACCATTCATGCCTCACTCAATGTACCATTCGTGCCTCACTCAATCTACCATTCGTGCCTCACTCAATGTACAATTCGTGCCTCACTCCATGTGCCATTCGTGCCTCACTCAATGTGCCATTCGTGCCTCACTCAATGTACCATTCGTGCCTCACTACATGTACCATTCGTCCCTCACTCAATGTACCATTCGTTCCTCACTCAATGTACCATTCGTTCCTCACTCAATGGACCATTTGTGCTTCACTCAATGTACCATTCGTGCTTCACTCAATGTACCATTCGTGCCTCACTATATGTACCATTCGTGCCTCACTATATGTACCATTCGTGCCTCACTTAATGTACCATTCGTGCCTCACTATATGTACCATTCGTGCCTCACTATATGTACCATTCGTGCCTCACTATATGTACCATTCGTGCCTCACTCAAAGTACCATTCTTGCCTTACTCAATGTACCATTCGTGTCTCACTCAATGTACCATTCGTGTCTCACTCAATGTACAATTCGTGTCTCACTCAATGTACAATTCGTGCCTCACTCCATGTGCCATTCGTGCTTCACTCCATGTGCGATTTTTGCCTCACTCAATGTGCCGTTCCTGCTTCACTCAATGTACCATTCATGTCTCACTCAATGAACCATTCGTGCCTCACTATATGCACCATTCGGGCCTCACTCAATGTACCATTCGTTCCTCACTCCATGTACCATTCGTGCTTCAGTCCATGTACCATTCGTTCCTCACTCCATATGCCATTCGTGCCTCACTCAATGTGCCATTCCTGCTTCACTCAATGTACCATTCATGCCTCACTCAATGTACCATTCGTGCCTCACTATATGCACCATTCGGGCCTCACTCCATGTACCATTCGTACCTCACTCCATGCACCATTCGTGCTTCAGTCCATGTACCATTCGTTTCTCACTCCATGTGCGATTCGTTCCTCACCACATTCACTATACCTTACAATATTGCCTATTCGCTAAAGCTTACAATATTTCCATTCCCTACACCTTGCAATGTTCCCATTCCCTGCACCTTACAATGTTCCCCATTCCCTACACCTTATAATGTTCCCCATTCCCTTCACTTTACAATATTTCCATTCCCTTCACCTTACAATATTCCCATTCCCTACACCTTACAATGTTCCCAATTCCCTACAAATTGCAATAGTCCCCATTCCCTACACCTTAGAATGTTCCCCATTCCCTAAAGATTACAATATTCCCATTCCCTTCACCTTACAATGTTCCCCATTCCCTACAAATTGCAATATTCCCCATTCCCTACACCTTACAATGTTCCCCATTCCCTACAGATTACAATATTCCCCATTCCCTACAGATTACAATATTCCCCATTTCCTACACCTTAGAATGTTCCCCATTCCCTACAGATTACAATAATCCTATTCCCTTCACCTTACAATGTTCCCCATTCCCTACAAATTGCAATATTCCCCATTCCCTACACCTTAGAATGTTCCCCATTCCCTACAGATTACAATATTCCCCATTTCCTACACCTTAGAATGTTCCCCATTCCCTAAACTTTACAATTTACCCATTCCCTTCACGTTACAATATTCCTATTCCCTTCACCTTACAATGTTCCCCATTCCCTACACCTTGCAATGTTCCCCATTCCCTACACCTTAGAATGTTCCCCATTCCCTACAGATACAATATTCCCCATTTCCTACACCCTACAATGTTCCCCATTCCCTACAAATTGCAATGTTCCCCATTCCCTACAAATTGCAATGTTCCTCATTCCCTACACCTTACAATGTTCCCCATTCCCTACACCTTACAATGTTCCCCATTCCCTACAAATTGCAATATTCCCAATTCCCTACACCTTAGAATGTTCCCCATTCCCTGCAGATACAATATTCCCCATTTCCTACACCCTACAATGTTCCCCATTCCCTACAAATTGCAATGTTCCCCATTCCCTACAAATTGCAATGTTCCCCATTCCCTACAAATTGCAATGTTCCCCATTCCCTACAAATTGCAATGTTCCCCATTCCCTACAAATTGCAATGTTCCCCATTCCCTACAAATTGCAATGTTCCTCATTCCCTACACTTTACAATTTACCCATTCCCTTCACGTTACAATATTCCCACTCCGTACAGCTTGCAATGTTCCCATTCCCTGCACCTTACAATGGTCCCCATTTCCTACACCTTACAATGTTCCCCAATTCCCTATAAATTGCAATGTTCCCCATTCCCTACACTTTACAATTTACCCATTCCTTTCACGTTACAATATTCCCACTCCGAACACATTAAAATATGCCCATTCCCGACACCTTAAAATATTCCCATTCCTTACACTTTACAATGTTTCCCATTCCCCACATTTTACAATATTCCCATTCCTTACACCTTGCAATGTTCCCCATTCCCTACAAATTGCAATGTTCCCCATTCCCTACAAATTGCAATATTCTCCATTCCCTACACCTTAGAATGTTCTCCATTCCCTACAAATTACAATATTCCCATTTCCTACACCTTACAATGTTCCCCATTCCCTACACCTTGCAATGTTCCCATTCCCTGCACCTTACAATGTTCCCCATTTCCTACACCTTACAATGTTCCCCATTCCCTACAAATTGCAATGTTCGCCATTCCCTGCACTTTACAATTTACCTATTCCCTTCACGTTACAATATTCCCACTCCGTACACCTTGCAATGTTCCCATTCCCTGCACCTTACAATGTTCCCCATTTCCTACACCTTACAATGTTCCCCATTCCCTACAAATTGCAAGGTTCCCCATTCCCTGCACTTTACAATTTACCTATTCCCTTCACGTTACAATATTCCCACTCCGTACACCTTGCAATGTCCCCATTTCCTACACCTTACAATGTTCCCCATTTCCTACACCTTACAATGTTCCCCATTCCCTACAAATTGCAAGGTTCCCCATTCCCTGCACTTTACAATTTACCCATTCCTTTCACGTTACAATATTCCCACTCCGTACACATTAAAATATGCCAATTCCCTACACCTTACAATATTCTGCATTCTCTTCACCTTACAATATTCCCATTCCTTACACCTTACAATATTTCCCATTCCCTACAAATGATAATATATATCCCATTCCCACCTTGTAATTATACAGTCGTGGCGAATTTTTTTTGCACCCTTGCACTTTTTTCAAATAATTCACCATTCCTTCCAAAAAATTGTTGAAATTAAAAAATCTTTCGGTATCCACAAATGTATTTCTTTGGTTTGCAGTGAAACAAAACAAAAAAAGCTGAAAAATTACTAAATCTTAGGATATTCCAAACCGAAATCCTAAAATGGCCCGACAAATTAAAATATTCCCCATTCCCTACACCTTACAATATTCCCATTCCTTACACCTTAAAATATTCCCATTCCCTACACCTTACAATATTTCCCATTCCCTACACTTTACAATATTCCCATTCCATACACCTTACAATTTTCCCATTCCTTACAACTTACAATTTTCCCATTCCTTACACCTTACAATACTCTGCATTCCCTGCACCTTACAATATTCCCATTCCTTACACCTTACAATATTTCCCATTCCCTACAAATGATAATATATATCCCATTCCCACCTTGTAATTATACAGTCGTGGCGAATTTTTTTTGCACCCTTGCACTTTTTTCAAATAATTCACCATTCCTTCCAGAAAATTGTTGAAATTAAAAAATATTTTGGTATCCACAAATGTATTTCTTTGGTTTGCAGTGGAACAAAACAAAAAAAGCTGAAAAAATTACAAAATCTTAGGATATTCCAAACAGAAATCCTAAAATGGCCTGGACAATATCATTTGCACCTTTTAGAAGTTGTGACAAATAAATAAATTTCAATCAGGTGATTCTCCTTTACTTTGGAATTGAACTCACCTATGGTGAGTTTCCGGTGCCTGCAATATAAAAATCACTCATTAAACCAGTTTGAATGGAGAAAAGGAGTCATTCTGCTGGTTTGTGTCACTGTTTGTATCGCAACGAGCATGGAGAAAAGGAAGAAAACCAGAGAATTGTCTGTGGAGGTCAGACACAACATGGACACTTACAATAGCCAAGCATGGACAATCTCAAGGCTACAAGTCCATCTCCATCGACCTTGATGTTCCTGTGTCCACTGTACGCAATGTTATCAGGAAATTTAAGGCCCATGGCACTGTAGCCAACCTCCCTGGACGTGTCCGCAAGAGAAAACTTGATCGAAGATTGCCGCGAAGGATTGTACAAATGGTGGAAAAAGCAACTCGATCAACTGCCAAACAGATTCAAGCTGACCTTCAGACACAAGGTACGACAGTTTCAACTCGCACCATCCGTCACCACCTCAATGAAAGGGGGTTCTATGGTAGGAGACCCAGGAGGACCCCACTGCTGAGAAAGCCTGACTGGAGTTTTCCACACACATATGAATACGCCAAAATACTTCTGGGACAATGTCGTGTGGACAGATGAGACCAAAATAGAGCGTATTTGGGAAAGCACATCATCTCTATGTTTACAGAAAACAAAATGTAACCTTTAAAGAAACGAACACCTTCCCTATAGTCAAACATGGAGGAGGTTTAGTGATGTTTTGTGGTCTGAAAACAGCCGTTGGGAGAGGCACCCTTCAAATCTGGGAGAACTGGAGCAATTTCCAAAAGAAGAGTGGGTCAAACTGCCAGTAGAGAGGTGTAGGAAGCTTATTCATGGCTATGGGAAGCGCTTGACTGCAGATATTTTGTCCAAAGTCTGTGCTACCAAATTTAAGTCGAGGATGTCAATAATTTTTTCAATGCCATTTCTTTTTATTTTCTGATGTAAAAAAGAAATATTAAGTTCTGAATCAAAAACAAATGATCTGTAATATTAACAGTGAAATAAAGAATTGTGGAGACCAAATACTTTTGTCAATTTCAACTTCGTTTTTAAAGAAGATTATGAGTTACTTCAAAAAAGTGCAAGGGTGCCAATATTTTTGGCCACGACTGTATATCTCACCCCCCCCCCCCCTCATTCTCACCTTTTAATTCTATCCTCACTCCCCCATTCGCACCTTGTGATATATCTCCCCCCAATTCCCACCTGTGATAAATCTCCCCCCCCCCCCCCCCCCCCAATTCCCACCTTGTGATATATCTGAAAAAGGATTACTGGTCAGGCCAGTTTTGGGTCTCGCACAGATTACTGGTCGGGCCAGTCTTGGGTCCCGCATGGATTACTGGTCGGGCCCGTCCTGGGTCTTGCACAAATTACTGGTCGGGCCAGTCTTGGGTTTCGCACAGATTACTGGTCAGGCCAGTCCTGGGTCTTGCACGGATTACTGGTCGGGCCCGTCCTGAGTTCCGCACAGATTACTGGTCGGGCCCGTCCTGGGTTCCACACGGATTACTGGTCGGGCCTGTCCTGGGTTCCTCACAGATTACTGGCCGGGCCCATCCTGGTGGTCGGGCCGTCCTGGGTCCCGCAGGGACTACTGGTCGTGGCCAGTCCTGGGTTCTGCACAGATTACTGGTCGGGCCAGTCCTGGGTCTCGCACAGATTACTGGTTGGGCCTGTCCTGGGTTCCGCACGGATTACTGGTCGGGCCAGTCCTGGGTCTCGCACAGATTACTGGTCGGGCCAGTCTTGGGTCCCGTATGGATTACTGGTTGGGCCCGTCCTGGGTCTTGCACAAATTACTGGTCGCGCCCGACCTGGGTCCTGCACGGATTACTGGTCGGGCCAGTCTTGGGTTTCGCACAGATTACTGATCGGGCCCGTCCTGGGTCCCGCACGGATTACTGGTCGGGCCCGTCCTGGGTTCCGCATGGATTACTGGTCGGACCCGTCCTGGGTCTCGCGTGCCTATTTATTTAATTCATTTCCCCCGAGGCCCATGTGCTCCGCACGCGACCATCAATAATGGCGCGAAAATGGCGCGTTCTCACACTGTAAAGGGCGAGCGATGAGCGATGTTTCGGCAGCCTTAACCCCCGTGTGAACCCGCCCGTTAACTCGGCCGAGGTTATCATTTCCCGATCCGTCTGTTCGCTGCCGGCACGCCGACGGGATTTTGGGGCTGAGATTTATGGAGCCTCGTGTCTGTCGCCTCTACGGTTAATCTGCAATACCTCCGGCCAATAGGGGGTCGAGGCGCATAAAAATGCCGTTTTATCGGCCTCACTTTCATTTGTGTGTTTTCCGCCAACAAGCAACGGCGACGATGCGACTCGTGTATCCCCAGCACAAGGTACTGACTGCTGCAGCAAATTGACCTCATAAGAACTCCATCCCAATCAACATCATAATAGATAACTATTCTTGGTCATATTACATCACCCAAAACATTGCCCCCCATAGCATCTCACTCCCCCCCCCCCCCCCCCTCAACACCCGTCGTATACTTTACTGTTCTCTTCAACAATATGTCCTTGTGGTTATAACAACATCTGTACAGATATTATTCTCTGAGGATGTGAATGAGATGAGGTGAGAGTTACAATCACAGGAGACGCATTTCATGGCAAAGGAATGAAACAGTTTTGTGATGTACTTGTGGTTCTGAAGTGCGGAACATGGAGTGTCGAACACACGTAACACTACACGTCACACTACACACACACACAACACTACACTACACTACACACATTACACTACACACATTACACTACACACATTACACCACACTACACTACACACATTACACTACACATTACACCACACTACACATCACAGTACACATCACACTACACATCACACTACACTACACAAATTACACTACACACATTACACTACACACATTACACCACACTACACTACACACATTACACTACACATATTACACTACACACATTACACCACACTACACTACACACATTACACTACACATTACACCACACTACACTACACACATTACACTACACATTACACCACACTACACATCACACTACACATCACACTACACATCACACTACGCTACACAAATTACACTACACACATTACACTACACACATTACATCACACTACACGTCACACTACACTACACACACTACACTACACACATGACACCACACTACACATCACACTACACTACACACACTACACTACACATTACACCACACTACACATCACACTACACTACACACACTACACTACACACATTACAATACACACATTACACTACACACACTACACTACACACATTACACCACACTACACATCACACTATACTACACACACTACACTACACACATTACACTACACATTATACCACACTACACGTCACACTACACACGTAACACTACACTACACACATTACAATACACACATTACACTACACACATTACACCACACTGCACATCACACTACACACGTAACACTGCACTACACACATTACACTACACACATTACACCACACTACACGTCACACTACACACGTAACACTACACTACACACATTACAATACACACATTACACTACACACATTACACCACACTGCACATCACACTACACTACACACATTACACTACACATTACACCACACTACACATCACACTACACAACACACTACACTACACAAATTACACTACACACATTACACTACACACATTACACCACACTACACATCACACTACACTACACACACTACACTACACACATTACACTACACATTACACCACACTACACGTCACACTACACTACACACTACACAACACATTACACTACATACATTACACTACACATTGCACACACTACACATCACACTACACATCACACAACACACTACACTACACACATTACACCACACTACACATCACACTACACTACACACACTACACTACACACATTACACTACACATTACACCACACTACACGTCACACTACACACGTAACACTACACTACACACATTACAATACACACATTACACTACACACATTACACCACACTGCACATCACACTACACACGTAACACTGCACTACACACATTACACTACACACATTACAATACACACATTACACTACACACATTACACCACACTACACGTCACACTACACACGTAACACTGCACTACACACATTACACTACACACATTACAATACACACATTACACTACACACATTACACCACACTACACTACACACATTACACGACACATTACACCACACTACACATCACACTACACTACACAAATTACACTACACACATTACACCACACTACACTACACACATTACACTCCACATTACACCACACTACACTACACACATTACACTACACATTACACCACACTACACATCACACTACACATCACACTACACATCACACTACACTACACAAATTACACTACACACATTACACTACACACATTACACCACACTACACGTCACACTACACTACACACACTACACTACACACATGACACCACACTACACATCACACTACACTACACACACTACACTACACATTACACCACACTACACATCACACTACACATCACACTACACATCACACTACACTACACAAATTACACTACACACATTACACTACACACATTACACTACACTACACATCACACTACACATATCACACTACACACATTACACTACACTACACATCACACTACACATATCACACTACAGACAACACATCACACTACAAATTACACTACACTACACCTCACACTACTGTACATTGGCACAACCAGGTAGTGGGGTGGGGGCTCAGGGAGCTCGAGGTCCATCCTTGGCTCAAGTATTGTTGAAAATCGTCTGATTGGAATAACACGAATGGCAGCGCATCTCACTGGAGATTGTGATTGGCGCTTGCGCTCTCATCTCGTCACCTTGATTTTGTCCTCTGCAGACCTTTGCTAGTTGAGGACCTCTGCTGAGGCACCGTCCCCCCTAATGATAATCCTGGTTGCGCCCCTACTACTGTATGGTACATCTTATGGGAAGAAACTCATCATTACTGGGTGAACTTTCGACCCGAATCATAGAGGTCACAGCCTTCCGGGGTCACCGCCCTGTCTGACCTCTTGCAGCCCCATCTTGGTGTGGATGTGATGGTGGGGGAAGGTGCATTGCTGTGTATACAGTCATTGTTCTTGGTCACCTGTGTCAATCTACAGAACTACTATCCACTACATGAGACGCACACGCGGTAAATTCAAGGTGACTTCAAGTTCAAACATGCAGAAATGAGCACAAAGTGTACTCATTCGTAAAGCACACTTGATTACACCAGTCAACAACGAAATAATGTAAATAATAAATAATAATAAATAATAAATGATATTACACAACGACTAAACAATGAAAATATTAAATAATAATAAATAATATTACACAACGACAAATAATGTAAATAATAAATAATAATAAATAATAAATGATATTACACAACGACTAAATAATGAAAACAATAAATAATTGAGTAAATAATAAATGATATTACACAACGACTAAACAATGAAAATATTAAATAATAATAAATAATATTACACAACGACAAATAATGTAAATAATACTACACACACACAATAATACTACAAATAATACTAAATAATACTATGGCCTAATAACGAAATAATGTAAATCATAAATAATAATAAATGATATTCCATGACTAAATAATGTAAATAATAAATAATTAATAATAAATAATATTACACAACGACTAAATAATGTAAATAATAATAAATAATAAATGATATTACACAACGACTAAACAATGAAAATATTAAATAATAATAAATAATATTACACAACGACAAATAATGTAAATAATAAATAATAATAAATGATATTATACAACGATTAAATAATGAAAATAATAAATAATAAATGATATTACACAACGACTAAACAATGAAAATATTAAATAATAATAAATAATATTACACAACGACAAATAATGTAAATAATACTACACACACACAATAATACTATAAATAATACTAAATAATACCTAATAACGAAATAATGTAAATCATAAATAATAATAAATAATAAATGATATTCCACAACTAAATAATGTAAATAATAAATAATAAATAAATAATATTACACAACGACTAAATAATGAAAATATTAAATAATAATAAATGATATTACACAACGACTAAACAATGAAAATATTAAATAATAATAAATAATATTACACAACGACAAATAATATAAATAATAAATAATAAATGATATTACACAACGACTAAATAATGAAAATAATAAATAATAATAAATAATAAATGATATTACACAACGACTAAACAATGAAAATATTAAATAATAATAAATAATAAATGATATTACACAACGACTAAACAATGAAAATATTAAATAATAATAAATAATATTAGACAACGACTAAACAATGAAAATATTAAATAATAATAAATAATATTACACAACGACAAATAATGTAAATAATACTACACACACACAATAATACTACAAATAATACTAAATAATACTATGGCCTAAAAACGAAATAATGCAAATCATAAATAATAATAAATAATAAATGATATTACACAATGACTAAACAATGAAAATATTAAATAATAATAAATAATATTACACAACGACAAATAATGTAAATAATAAATACTAATAAATAATAAATGATATTACACAACGACTAAATAATGAAAATAATAAATAATAATAAATAATGAATGATATTACACAACGACTAAACAATGAAAATATTAAATAATAATAAATAATATTACACAACGACAAATAATGTAAATAATTCTACACACACACAATAATACTACAAATAATACTAAATAATACTATGGCCTAATAACGAAATAATGTAAATCATAAATAATAATAAATAATAAATGATATTCCATGACTAAATAATGTAAATAATCAATAATAAATAAATAATATTACACAACGACTAAATAATGTAAATAATAAATAATAAAGAATGTTACAGAATGACTAAATAATATAAATAATAAATAATTTTTCATGAATAATAAATAATATTACACAACGACTACTTATTGTGGAATAATAAGTAGTCGTTGTGACTGGTTTAGGCTTAAGATCTTAGGGTCCTGAGTGCAAGCACCTGTCATGTCGTTAACTAACACCACGTTAACTAACACCACACCACGTTAACTAACTAACTAACACCACTCAGCTTGTCATCCTTCCGAGGTCGGCAAAATGAGACCCAGCAAAATGAATACCAGCAAAATGAGTACCAGCAAAATGAGTACCAGCAAAATGAGTACCAGCAAAATGAGTACCAGCAAAATGAATACCAGCAAAATGAATACCAGCAAAATGAGTACCAGCAAAATGAATACCAGCAAAATGAGACCCAGCAAAATGAGTACCAGCAAAATGAGTACCAGCAAAATGAGTACCAGCAAAATGAGTACCAGCAAAATGAGTACCAGCAAAATGAGTACCAGCAAAATGAGTACCAGCAAAATGAGTACCAGCAAAATGAGTACCAGAAAAATGAATACCAGCAAAATGAATACCAGCAAAATGAGTACCAGCAAAATGAGTACCAGCAAAATGAGTACCAGCAAAATGAGTACCAGCAAAATGAGTACCAGCAAAATGAGTACCAGCAAAATGAGTACCAGCAAAATGAGTACCAGCAAAATGAGTACCAGCAAAATGAATACCAGCAAAATGAGTACCAGCAAAATGAGTACCAGCAAAATGAGTACCAGTAAAATGAGTACCAGCAAAATGAGTCCCAGCAAAATGAATACCAGCAAAATGAGACCCAGCAAAATGAGTACCAGATTATTGGAAACAAATGGGCACGACACTAAGAGTTGCAGGTAACGTCCCCTTAGGAAATGGGAGGGCCGGTGAGGCCGATGTTAAAATAGCAGAAGCAGGATGAAATTTGGATAAGAACGAGAATAACCTGAGACGTAAAATGGCGTATTATACGAAGCCTGTTCTCCAATAACATTCTGTACAATGTGGTGGAGGCAAGATCCAAGCTGTGCTTGTCAAGGATGGAGTAACAACCATGGAGTAACACCGTATTATAAATCAAATAAATGGTGGTCGATCAATAACGCTGCATCAATCTTACTGTGCCATTACTTTTGATAACCAGTAACATTCCTCGAATGCATAGTGTCGCCTCACACGCTCATTCTGAACAAAAATACTATTGTTAACTGGACACTCCACTAGTATGGCCCATGCACCCAATTATGTCACATGCACACTCCACTATTATGGCTATGCACCCTATTATGTCACAATCCACTATTATGGCCATGTACACTATTATGTCGCACTCCACTATTATGGCCCATGTACCCTATTATGTCACAATCCACTATTATGGCCATGTACACTATTATGTCGCACTCCACTATTATGGCCCATGTACCCTATTATGTCACACTCCACTATTATGGCACATGTACACTGTTATGTCACATACATTGCCAATATCCGAAACTGTATTGATTACTTGTAGGGTTACCTGGCGTTGCCCGGTGTTGTTCTAATCGTATTGGCATTTTGAAAAAATCAAATTTTGTTTCTTCTTATTTTTTGTGGAGGAAAATAATCTGAATCAAAATCCCTCCAATCTAACACAGGTGGAGGACAATTAACTTGGTGTTTGATTTTGAATGTGATTGGTTACATCTCAGCTAATTTATAATTGCTATTATAAGGGGGGGGGGGACGACGACAATTATCCAACCAAGATAATCTAGTTTTGTATTTTTAATAAATTTTATGACATTTGTAGAATGTGTTTTTCACTTGGAAGTTGTGGGTTATGATGTGTAAATATAGGTGAAAAAGTCTCATTTAATGCAATTTAATTCCAGGGCATAAGGTAACAAAAGGTAAAAATTTTGCAAGAGGGTGTAGACTTTCTGTACGCACTGAACATTCATACATACATAAGAATATACAGACAAACGGACAGACAAACACTGTTCTAGACGACTTTGCCCGATGGGCTACGAAATAAAAACCCGATATGGATGACGCCTCAACTATTTCTCGGACATGCATTTACCGATCTTGTTCAAACCTGGTAAACAGATCATGAATGATGGCTTACATATGCACGTCATTTTCTTTCGAGATCAGATCCAAGATGGCTGACTGGCGGCCATTTTGGTACTTTAACGTGTCCCCAACCATTGGTTGAACATGCATGGTCTGATTTTGTTCAAACTTGGCACGAGAAAAGTACATGATAGCATACATGTGCACCCCACTTTATTTGCGATCTGATCAAAGATAGCCGACTGGTAAACTGGCGGCCATATTAGTTGTAAATTAGGGCGACACTGTTCGACGTCATAATGTCAACCAATATACCTCCGCCCACATTATTACATCATTATACTATACTTGCAATAATACAATCAGTTAATATTTGCATCATATATACTTATACCAAATATGTTCAAAATCCCATCACTTGTTCACAAGTTGGCACGGCAAGATAATTTTTATTTAACATGACCTCTGTCCTTTGACCTCTTGACTCCAAAATCTAGTCAGTTCATCTTTTCATCGTTATACATACCTGCACAGAGTTTGACTTGGATCCCTTCAGCCATTCTTAAGTTATCATGGTAATGAAACAATTGTAGCTTAACATGACCTTTTAACTTAACAATGACTTTTTAACATGACCTTTCATCTGGTCTTTGACCTCTTAACTGCAAAATCGAATCAGTTAATCTTTTCACCATAATATATAATTATACCGAGTTTGGTGAATATCCCTTGACTGGTTCACAAGTTAGCTCGGTAACAGAATTTTTACCTGATGGGATGTCTGACATTTGACCTTTGAACTCTTGACCCCAAAATCTAATCAGTTGATCTTTATGTCATAATACATACCTGTACCGAGCTTGAATTAGATCCCTTCAGCTGTAAGCAAGTTATAACCCTATTGCAGACTTTACCCTTTGACCTCTTGACCCCAAAATCTAATCAGTTCATCTTTGCATCATAATACATACTTGAACCAACTTTGGTCAGAATCCCATCACTGGTACACAAGTTATCGTGGTAACAGGATTTTTGCCTAACATGACCTCTGACATTTGGCCTTTGACCTCGTGACCCCAAAATCTAATCCGTTCATCTTTAAATAATTATACATACCTGGTTATCAACCACGATTGAGAGAGGATGCCATCCCCATTATTAAGTGGAAGAAACAGCCATCACTCAAAACTGTAACACCATCTCTTCCAATCTACGAGCACAAGCACACAGGTGGTTTGAGTGGTGAATCGAACAGCTGTGCTGGCCTGCTGGTGAACAATCTCACCTCGCAACCACTAACCCCCACCAATCCTTCACTGGGGCGGGACATAGACACGGCACAGACGAGGCACGACACAGCATGACCACAGACACAAATGGCGTCCCGGGAAAGTATGAAACGGGACAATCCTGTGATGTACAGGACACAGAGTCAGCCTGAGACAGTGGGACAATGCATTTGTCACCCATTTTGTTGGTGGTGTCAGAGTGTACCTAGGCGGTGGCCGTGTTGTGTCGTGTCCATACTGTTCGTGTCATGCCATGTCCATGCTGTCGTGTCCATGCTGTGTCGCTTCCGTGCTGTGTCATGTCCTGTAATATAATACTGTACTTTAATGGGTGGGGACAGGAATACTGTCCTATAATGGGTGGGGACAAGAACACTGTACTATAATGGGTGGGGACAGAAACACTACTATAATGGGTGGGTACAGGAATACTGCACTATAATGGGTGGGGACAGGAATGCTCGCCTTTAGAGGCCATTTTTCCCTGCAGAGCAGGGGTTGGCCTTTTTTGGAGCAATGTTTTATGGCTGGATGCCCTTCCTGCCGCCAACCCTGTTAGTCGCCTTTTGCGACACACAGGGAATTAACAGTGAACTGGTACTCAATTTGCCGACCTGGGAAGGATGACAGGGACAATCCCCCTGGTCAACCCCCCTGGCGTTAATTTAGCGATCGACCGAGATTCGAACCCAGGATACTAGGATCCCAAGCCAGCACCCGAACCGCGATGCCAAGACCAGGCTTGGTGGGGACAGGAACACTGTACTGTAATGGGTGGGGACAAAAACACTGTACCATAATGGGTGGGGACAGGAATACTGCATTATATTGGGTGGGGACAGGAACACTGTATTATAATGGGTGGGGACAGGAACACTGTACTATAATGGAAAATGTTTACGGAAAGGGCAGCCATACAATGTAATGAGTGTTTTTGTGTTTCAGATTGCATGAACATGGGTGCCAAAGCTCAGCTAACGCCATAAAAAAGACAGGCAATTTTAACTTCAAGAAAAGAAGGCTAATCCTTGAGATAAATTGCAGAAACATTACAAGCGTCAGTAAATTCAGTTGCTTGAGCCATTAAACGACAAAACAAAACTGGTAAAAATGCGGATAGAAAACGTTCTGGTCGACCAAGAATCACAACAGAATCGCAGGACAAGTAATCCGAGTCACCTGTCTGCGCAACAGACGTCTTACAGCACCGGTAATTGGAGCCCAGCTAAACAGCTCCAGCATTGCAACTGTTTCAAGGCCTTCTTTTCTCAAAGTTACAATTGTCTGTCTTTTTTCTGGTGTGAGCTGAGCTTTGGCACCCATGTTTATGCAATTTGAAAAAGCACTCATTAGATTGTATGGCCGCCCTTTCTGTAAACATTTCTTTACAACGCCTGCCAATAATAGACATTGCATGTGATGAGGAAACCGAGCACAAATATTCATTCCACACAGAGCAGAGAATTTGTAAACAGTTTTTGCTCCTGAGATGAAACGTTAATAACATTAACTTCGCGTTTCAGTTTGAAAAATTGTTTTAAACCCACATTCCACACAAGAAAGATGCATTGAAGCACAACATATTATCAGTAGATAAGCAGATATATATTTGGTAAGAGTTTTGTTCCCATCTTATGTTCATTTTTCACATTGAACACATTATGTTGGGTGTACCTAAACTTTTGACTGGTAGTTTATTTATATACAGTGCATTCAGAAAGTATTCAGACCCCTTCACTTTTTTCACATTTTGTTACGTTGCAGCCTTATGCGGAAATCGTTTAAATTCATTTTTTCCCTCATCAATCTGCACTCAATACCCCTTAATGACAAAGAGAAAACAGGATTTTAGAAAGTTTTGCAAATTTATTAATAATAAAAAACGGAAATATCACATTGACATAAGTATTCATACCCTTTGCTATGACACTTGAAATTAAGCTCAGGGGCCTCCCATTTCTCTTGATCATCTTTGAGATGTTTCTACACCTTGATTGGAGTCCACCTGTGGTAAATTCAATTGATTGGACATGATTTGGAAAGGCACACAAAGATTTTGGAAAGGTAAATCATAAGCCGGCACCCTAGACCGGTGCAGAATGCACTGCATATATATATATATTTGTACCGGGTACATATACATATCACCGTTGATGTGAGATTTCATAAACGAATGTATTTATCGATTGTTTATCGTGTATATTGAATGCGCCACCGATACTGATGATGATGTAAGTGGCTTCAAACTGTGATGACGTAGTTCAAGCAGTGGTGTGAACGCCGTGCGTACGTACTGTATGTAACACGTGCCGCGTACGTTACAAACGATGTACTGTACCGTCGAGCAGGTGGTATTTTGATCGTCACCAGAACTGATCTCTGCTTTGAAAGAGATAAAGCAGCAAAGTTGTGAGCGACCGGTGCAGACATAAATCCGGTACAAAGCGATGGATGCTTTGTAGGGAAAGTGCAACGTGGGATCGTTTAGGGTAAAAAGCAGTAAAATAGGGAAGATGTGCGGAAATTGGAAAAATTGGAAATTTTTGAAATTGAATTGTGCGGAAAAATTGGAAAATTGAAAATTGAAAAATTGGAAAAATGTGCGGGGAGTCCGTGAGTTATTTGCGCGTTCGTCGTTCCACAACGATGACGTACATAGTCCCTGTGTGTTCGGCGCCAGCGATTCCTGCCCATCTTCTGAGACCGAGGCACGCGTCACAACGCTTGGGGTAGCTTACGTGGAAATCCATGGGGTGCACACGGCACACTTGTTAACTCGTCACATCGTCTGAGGATTCTGGGTACAAGGAGGACGCAAGTACGGCAATCGGAGCACAGGTGCGCATCAGGGAACGAGGTGCATCATAAGGATTTGTTTTTATCTTTATAACCGGGAATTAAAACGCATGAGAAATTCATGTGAAATTACATCTGCGTGACGTCATTCTGCAAGCGAATCCTTTGATGTTCTTACAACTTCTCTTTTACGTGATTTGTCGTACAGGATCCACACGGAGGCAGACACGGACAAAAAATGGACGCCCCATCAAATGTGTACAAAATGATACTGTGATTAGCTATACTATCGATACCATAAGAGAGACGTTTATGTGTGTGTGTGTGTTGGTGTGTCTGTGTGTGTGCTGGTGTGTGTGTGTGTGTGTGTGTGCTGGTGTGTGTGTGTGTGTGTGTGTGTGTGTGTGCTGGTGTGTGTGTGTGTGTGTGTGTGTGTTGGTGTGTCTGTGTGTGTGCTGGTGTGTGTGTGTGTGCTGGTGTGTGTGTGTGTGTGTGTGTGTGTGTGTGTGTTGGTGTGTGTGTGTGTGTGTGCTGGTGTGTGTGTGTGTGTTGATGTGTCTGGGTGTTGGTGTGTTGGTGTGTCTGTGTGTTGGTGTGTGTGTCTGTGTGTGTGTGTGTGTGTGCCTGTGTGTGTGTGTTGGTGTGTCTTTGTGTGTGTGTGTGTCTGTGTGTGACTGTGTGTGACTGTGTGTGTGTGTGTGTGTGTGTGTGTGTGACTGTCTGTGTGTGTGTATTGGTGTGTCTGTGTGTGTGTATTGGTGTGTCTATGTGTGTGTATTGGTGTGTCTGTGTGTGTGTATTGGTGTGTCTGTGTGTGTGTATTGGTATGTATGTGTGTGTGTGACTGTCTGTGTGTGACTATCTGTGTGTGTGTCTGTGTGTGTATTGGTGTGACTGTGTGTGTGTGTGTGACTGTCTGTGTGTGACTATCTGTGTGTGTG
Source organism: Myxine glutinosa (assembly GCF_964187855.1). Taxonomy (NCBI): domain Eukaryota; kingdom Metazoa; phylum Chordata; class Myxini; order Myxiniformes; family Myxinidae; genus Myxine; species Myxine glutinosa. Next base: position 6,992,817 of record NC_136267.1, on the reverse strand, counting down.
TCTGTGTGTGACTGTCTCTGTGTGTGTATTGGTGTGTCTGTGTGTGTGTGACTGTCTGTGTGTGACTGTCTGTGTGACTGTCGGTGTGTGACTGTCTGTGTGTATGTGGCTGTCTGTGTGTGACTGTCTGTGTGTGTGTGTGTGTGACTGTCTGTGTGTGACTGTCTGTGTGTGACTGTCTGTGTGTGACTGTCTGTGTGTGTGTATTGGTGTGTCTGTGTGTGTGTCTGTGTGTGCTGTCTCTAGTGTAGATGATCCTGTTACTATAGTAAAGATGATCCACAGGATTGAAACATCCAACATCATAACGATATGGAGAGAGTGGATTTCTGTGGCCGATCTGACAGATGATGAACTGGGGAGTAGTTTCTGGATCTACATTTACATACATGTTCCCCATTTATAAACATATACACATAAAAACACACGCGCACATCGCTGGTCCCATTAAGAGTTCGGAACCATAATCGTTTACGTTCAATTGCTCATCTCTTCGATTCTTCACTTTAATTCATCTCGCAGAACTAACAAGTTCCCGACACCACGGAATAAAAACCGAACTTCTGCCCGTTGTGCCATAATGGCTCCAAAGGTTAATTCCTGGTCCATAAGCAGCTAATAAGGTCCTCACACACTGGCCCAAGGTTCATTCGAATCATTAAGAGATGCGGCTCATCCAAGGGCTTTTACTATTAGTCGTTACAATCTTTTATGTGTCTATAAAAGCTTCTTATTAGGTAGCCCGATATACGAGGCGACACCTGTACGTGTTGAACACCGAGCGAAAGGAGACTTCCACAAGCTTCCACGTGCTTCACACATGCTGCCACATGCTGCCACCGCTTCCACGCGCTTCCACACGCTTCCACACGCTTCCACACCCTGCCACACAAGCTTCCACATGCTGCCACATGCTTCCACACGCTTCCACACGCTTCCACACGCTGCCACACGCTGCCACACGCTTCACACATGCTTCCACATGCTTCCACATGCTGCCACATGCTGCCACATGCTTCCATATGCTGCCACATACTTCGACACGCTTCCTCACGCTTCCACACGCTTCCACATGCTTCCACATGATTCCACACACTTCCACACGCGTCGACGTGCTTCCACGTGCTTCCACATGATTCCACACGCTTCCACACGCTTTCACATGCTTCCACCATCATGAAAAGAACATAACAACCATGGCGACATACCCCAAGGATGGAAACAGCACTTACAGCGTCACACACAATAAACAAAGCTGCACTGTTTACATCACACATTTATACACATATACCATATACATACAGACTTGGCATTTAATATGGAATATTTTTTTGTGGGGGTGAACTTACTTTTCAAGATGTCTTAGAACCAAAAAGTTCATTGGAATTATGTTGAAATTATTCTAGATTTTGTTAATGTGACCTTTAAAAGAAACAAAAACCACATTTGACATTTCGAAACAAATAAATTGATCCTTGAAAGTGATGTAAACTGATATCGAACTCGATTCACGGACAGTACTGTGTTAAACTTCTGTACATTTTCCAGAAATATCTCTTTATTTTGCACATTAGCCAAATTTTTTTTAACAAAAACAAAAGTTAAATTATGACTGGGATTACGGACAGTAAAATTACAGTTCAGTACTTCCTGTAACCCCCACGAGCATTCAGGAGAGCACGTACACGTTGAGGCATGCTGTTCACGAGATTTGCCAAGGTTTGGACAGGAATCGCTTGCCATGCAGTGACAATAGCCTGCTGCAATTCACGCACAGAGGTCGGCTGCTGGTCCAAGTGGTCGATTTGACGCGTTAATTCTGCCCACAAGTTCTCTATCGGATTAATATCCGGGACATGGCAGGCCACTCCATATGCTCTACACCACGGTCAGCAAGAAAGTGTTGGATCATGCGAGCACGATGAGGCCGTGCATTGTCATCTTGGAAGACAAAGTTTCCTCGAAAGGCTGCATGAGCAAATGGAAGCAATGTTTCTTCCAGAATGGCCCTGTACTTGAACTGGTTCAGGTTTCCATTCAGAACAACCAGGTCAGTTTTGCCCCCTGCATGAAAAGCAGCCCAAACGGTCACCCCACCACCTCCAGCTTGGACTCTTGGCACTATACAATCTTTGTTGTAGGCTTCATGCACTTGTCTGCGCACTCGGACGCGGCCATCTTGACGATAGACCAGAAATCTAGACTCGTCACTGAAGATCACGTGATTCCAGTGTCCTGGCTGCCATTGACGGTGCTCTTTGGCCCACTGCAATCGGCGCTGGTGGTGTTGTCTGGTCAGGCATGGCTTTCTCAGGGGACGCCTGGCACGATAGCTTGCTTGAACCAGTCGTTGGTTGACTAGCCTTCTGGATACAGACACATTTGTCAGTTGCTGCCACTCAGCCCTAAGCCGAATAACTGACTTGGTACGGCCATTGCGGACTAACCGGTGCAGCTGGCGATCATCCCTCCTTGTGGTTCTGCGGGGACGTCCTGGCCTCGGTATTGGAGTAGGGACACCCCTCTGAGCATTTCGTTTCAGGATCTTTGACACCTGACCTTGAGTGATGCAATACTGCCGAGCAATAGCACGCTGTTTCATGCCGTAATTTCGTAAAGCCACCACTCCATGACAAACAGCATTGTCGAGTTGACGGACCATCTCCAGGGGAAGCGGCAATAACTTTTGGAGACGTGCAGCAGTTGTTTTCCACTAATACAGAACGAACAACCCTTGTATACCCGACTGTGAAGCCAATCATCAAATGCACCTGTCCGTCCATTTTGCCACGCCACCTGTGATATAATCCTGTTGTTGACTTCTTGCTGCGACAGACAATCAGTGACATGGTTCTTTTAACAAATAAATCACAAAAGTGGAAAAGAAACTCACCAGATTGATATACTGAGTTAAGAAAGTAAACCCAAGTCAAGAAAAAATATATATTCCATGTTAAATGCCAAGTCTGTATATGGTACTGTATCCATATATGACTTCCTCTCATGTATATGATTATGTATATTTGATGGCTTTGTGCCTTGAAGCAGTTTGGCTCAGAACTTGCTCCCGTGCTTGCTCGTTTGTTTCGTTTTTGTTTAAAAACCCAAACTTTTCCTCTTTCCTGGAAACATGCCTTAGTGCAGCCTATTTTAAAGAAGGGTGATCGTTAAAACCCGTCCAACTTCCGTCCTATTGCTCAGACTTCTACTATTTCCAAAGTGTTTGAATGTCTTCTCAATTCCCATTTCTTCAAGCATCTTGAATCTCACAATCTTCGGGGTTTGATATACAAGCTTCCCTCTTTCGGCTTTCCTCCTTCACTCTGCTCTCTCATATCGAGCTTTCTCTCTGACCGCTCTATCTCTGTAATTGTCCAGGGCTCAACATCTCCCTCCTTCCCTATCAACAGCTGTGTTCCTCAGGGTTCTGCCCTGTCTCCAATACTCTTCCTTATTTTTTATCAATGACCTTTCTTCCACAAATAACCAAAAGCACTCGAATGCTGATGACTCGACATTACATTCCTCCATGTTTTTCCGATCTGCCCCATCTTCCCTCGCTTTATCGACACCTCGTTTGATCACAGCCTGCTTATTAAATTCGGACTTCGACAAGATTTCCCAATTAAATGGGGAAAATGTAATCAGGTTAAGCTTAATGTTTATAAAACTCAACTTCTTCCGATCCCTCTCTTTAAAACTCCTCTCAACTCTCAATCTCTTTTGAAAGCTTCACAATTACACCATGTGATTCAATAAACCTACTAGGTATTACCCTAACATCAAATTTATCCTGGAATCCACACATTACACAAATAGCTACGTCTGCCTCAAATAAACTAGGAGTCCTGTTCAGATGTCGAAGGTTCTTCTTCTCTCAACAGTTGCTTCAACTATATAAAGGATTGATTCGGCCTTGTATGGAGCACTGCTCTCGCATCTGGGAGGTTCTAGCTCCACATACTTCTTGGATGGAATTGAATCCAAAGTAATCCGACTTACCAACTCTCGCAATCTGACCTCAACACTTGACCCGCTCAAATTACCTCGTAAAGTTGGCTCTTTCTCTTTTCTACAGATATTACTTCGGTTTCTGCTCCCAAAAACTTGCTGCCTGTATACCTCCGCCATTAGCGAGACCACGGAATACTCGACAAGCCACTACATCCCATGATTATTGTGTGGCCATTGGCAACTCAAGGGTGGTTTGTTATGATGTTAGTTTCTTCCCCTCCACTGCCAAACTCTGGAACTCTTTACCTTCCCATGTATTTCCAAACACTTACGACCTTCCCCTTTTCAAAACGCAGATTTTTACTTCCTCCAAAACTCTCAGACTATTTGCTCTTTCTTCACTTTTCTATCAATAGCTTTTATTTAAGGCATGACCTCGATGAGGACTACTGTATATAGTCTGTGACTGGAGCCTTCAACATATATATATGCCTCAAATGGTGTATATATATATATATATATATATATGTACATATATATATATGCAGGAGGAGAGATGTTATTTGTGTGGAGGTGTGGAAACGGTGCAGCATGCACTGAGTGCATGCTCAGTAGCATTGGCAGCAGGAAGATACAGGTGGCGACATGATCAGGTGCTGGTGGTGGTGGTGCAGATGGTGTAACAAGAGGTGCTGAGATCGAGAGAGAGAAGAGTGGAGAAGGAGACTGATGGTGGAGAGGTGTGCTTTGTCAAAGAGGGCCAAGTGGAAAGAGGTGGAAAGAGGAGGAGGAGGTGGAAAGCAAGAGGGCTGTCAGATGCTTGTGATTGGCAGTTGGTGGCAGACCTAAAGCCACAATTGGTATTCCCAGAGGAGATCTGTGTGACAAGGTTGCGGCCTGACATTGTCATTTGGTCAAGTGCAACAAGACAGGTCATCATAGGGGAGTTGTCGGTACCTTGGGAAGAGAACATGGAGGAGGTGCATGAGAGGAAGAGAGGAAAGTACAGTGAGCTGGAGGCAGAGTGCCGGGAGAAGGGTTGGCGCGTTTCGTGTCAGCCATTTGAGGTGGGGTGTAGAGGGTATATTGGCAAATTCCTTTTCTGCATTTCTTGCTAGGCTGGGAGTGTGTGGGACAGAAAGAAGGAGGATGTGTGACAAGGTGGCCCAGGTTGCCTTGAAAGGCTCATTTTGGATATGGAGGAAGTTTATGGAGGCACGTCGAACGGTGTAGGTTGGTTGTGTGTGTGGGTTTTTTTTTGTTTTTTTTGTTACCATTATTACTTCTTATTTTGTGTATATGAGTGAATGGGTGAGGGTGTGTGTTTTTGCATGAATTAATTTTTGCATGAGTGTGTTTTTGTGTGTTGAGTGGTGTATGATGTAAGTGTAGGTGGTTGTTTGGTTGGTGTTCTGTATGTATATGTGTGTATGTGTGTGTATGGGTGTGTATGTGTGTGTATGGATGATCTGGTGTGTTTTGTTGGTGAGTGATGAAGGGTATAAAGGTGGGTGTTTGAGTGTTCCACCATGTTTGTTTGGTGCTGTGGATTCTGGATGTGGAGGTGTTGTTGTTGTTGTTGTTGTTGTTCGCACTGGCTGGGGGTGGGGGTATGTACGCATCCAGGTGCAGTTGCTGCATGTGGATGTGTACGTGCCCCTGCTGGCCCACCTTAGCTGACCGTATCGAGGTTGAAGGGTCGAAACTGGATGATGCTGAGGACCTCGACTGAGGACCCGGTCAGTGCGGCACACTTGTGACCAGGTGTGTTTTGAACTTATATATATATACATATATACATATATATATATATATATTGTTGCGGATCTCGCCGCCGGCCTTCTCCCCTTTCCAAGGGGGGATTAGTCCCCTTGTCTTTGACTGGCCGACGAGACCCGGGACCGATGACGTCCTTCCCGGACAGCGTGAAATAGGGTGTTAGGACTAGAATCACTATTACCTAATTACTCGCGCTGCCCTGAAATGAGGAAATAAGCCCCGTACGAATCACGCGTGTTGAGACGCCGAGCGGTGCGTACACGCGATCCGTGCCGTTTATATGGTGAACCCGGTTCTAGCGATCTTATTCGTGCCACGCTTAGTCAATGGATAAATCACCAAAGAGGTCGAATAGGAAAAAGGAAGAACAGGTTTATTTACACTATTTACAATGGTTCAGAGAAAAAGGGGGACACAATGCAGCCTTAAAACAGTCTTAACTTACTACCCAGGACAAATGGGCCCGTCACACACACACTCACACGGGGCTTGCAGCTACAGGATGATGGTCCGCGTCCAAGGATGGCTCTCGTGCAGCTCCCTCCGGTCTCCGGGTGTATTGGTGCATCAAAAGGTAGCAGGGGCACCGCACAAGTGTAGCCAGGCGCCGCTGTACAGTTCAGGAATCCTGCACACTCCCCTCCAAAATGCGCCCATGGGTGGGGAGGAAGACAAAGCACAGTTAGCCAAGGAAAGGGCGCAAGGGTACACATCAATACGAGGCAATGCAACATGAGGGGCGCGGGAGAGCGAGCAGAGCAAGCTCGTCCCTAACCGTTCGTACCCCCCCCCCCCCCATGTCAGCCTACACTACCCTTGCCCCTCCCTGTATTTACACTTTACAAATTCGTCGCTACGTCTTGCCTCCCCTATCCCCCTCTCTGCCAAATTCGTCGTCCAATCCCTCCCAAGAAGAAAGAGATGGAATTACACACAATGTCTCATCCCGTCGAGATGCGTCTCACCCACTCAAATCGTTCACAAAACCTGGTGTGGAGTTCCGTCTCCCTTGGTGAGTGGATGTGGATGGTGCGAAGAGATTTCTCATCCTAACTATACTCTAATAACATTAACTCATTTAAACTACCCGGGGTCTTGCCCTGCCAATTCAATTGGCCACCGTTACACTATGTGGTTCTAAAAACCAATTCCCATTGACCCACCCTGTGGTGCCTCCCAATTTGGGTCTCACTCCCCAATTTTTCACGACTGTGCCTTCGCACAATTTCGGGGCTGGGTCGTGTGGCTCCACTAGCAGGTCTACCTACCTGTGCACCTCCGCCACTGAAGTCGCCACCCGAGCTTACCTTGCTCCTTGCGACTACCCTAAATCGGGGAAGACCCCTCCTGGCTCTCTCACCCCTCTGATGCCCCCTCTGGCATTGGGCTACCCGGGTCCTTCTCCTGGATCCTCGGGCCCCACTGAACACTACGCTGACTCTAACGGGCTCCCAGAGCCTACCTGCGGCCTCACCTGGCCGACAGACTACCAGTGACGGAGTGCCCCAATATCCATACGCACCAACAAAGCCCACACGCCCAGCCATTTCCACAGACTCATGCACCCATCCAAGCACTTCATTGCCACTACCTGAACCACAGGTGTCAATATCCAACAATTTACCTAAACCCTCTACCTGACTTTACACTACCCGCCCCGGGTACTCGTGAAGGGGTCCATCCTCCCCCATCCACTCCTTTGCACCATGCATTCCACACCACTCATTCCACACCATTTACTCTCCACACCAAGTCCTCTTGCACACTTCTTGTGCTCACATTCCTTTTCGCACTTGCACACCATGCAAGTCAATTCACTCGATACCATTCCATTTGTCCTCAATACACCACTCATACATCACCTCTGGTCATCCCCGACCAATGCCTCATTTGCTCAAGCCCAAGCACACCGCGATTTTCATCCAATTCCTCATTTGCTCAAGCCCAAGACGCACACACAATTTCTCCATACTACTACACACACAGCATCATCTACCTAACTACTTCCCTCTAATACTCGTGCTTTCCCGTCTTCCCTTACACTAAGCACTCATTCGTCATTATCATCCTTCTAATCTCTCTACGTCCCCTCTACCTGTACAAAAGTCACTACGTAAATCTTGTCCCTACTGTCATCTCTAAATCCCTAACAATATCCTAGCCTGCCCTCAGCTAGTTTTCACTGCCACCCCTTAATCTAGCGCTCATGTGCCCCCACTTGAGGGATGGTAGCTCTACCATCCCTCTACACAGGGCACCATTCCCCAACACTATCAACCCCCCCCAGTTCTCTGCACTATGAGCCCCCGTCATTCAAGGTACTGGGTCCTGCCTCGGCCTCTAAAGCCGAGGCGATTCATGAGGGCGCCTGCTCGCCGGTGTAGGGTCTTACCCGGTCAGCGTGGATGATCCGAGGGGGGGCTCGTGGTCCCATTTTGATCTTAATGACCACGTCACAAATTTGCACCAGGACGACCCCCGGGCCTTGCCAGGGTGAGGTGAGTTTGGGACACCTGCCCTTCCGCCTCCGGGGATTGAAGAACCAAAGCTTCATCCCCAGAGCGTACTGACTCCCCTGGTTCCGGTGGTCGTACCTGTGCTTCATTTTGGCACCCGCCAGCTGAAGCTGGCGGCGTGCGAAGGCATGGACCCTCTCCATGCCTTCCTCCAGGTGACATGCATAGCCCTCCCCCAGCAGTCTATTGGGGGTCCAATCCCCAATCCGCCGTCATGGTCTCCTCTATTAGAGGTCTCTGGCACGGGACCGCATAGCAGGTCGGCGGGAGCCCACAACTCCCGCCCATACATAAGCAACGCTAGACTGCATGCGGTGGCCCCATGCTGGCTAGTTCGGTAGGACATTAACAAATACGGGAGATGTTCATCCCAGTCATCCTGACGGATGGTGGTAAATAACCATCCACCTGCTTTAACAGCCACCTGCTTTAACCTCACTCAACATGTCAACTTTCCTACGCATATCCGTGGTCACATTTTGGACCTTGTCTGCTCCACTGGATTAATTTTGCACCATCTCTCTGGCTCCGACCTCACCCTCTCTGACCACTTAGCCATCACTATGACCATCAACATCCCCGCCCCAACACCAAGACATTATCGCACTATCAACTTCCGTAAGCTAAACGCTCTTTCACCTACCTCATTCTCATCCACCCTCTCTGAAAAAATGTCCACTTCTCCCTTCATTGACCTCCACACCCCTTCCGACCTCACTGACTACTACAACCACACTCTCTCCTCCTGCCTTGACCAGCTTGCGCCTGTAAAAACCAAAACAGTTTCCTTCACCCATTCTGCTCCCTGGTTTACCCCTGAACTCCGCCTGATGAAAACTCGTGCTCACCAACTTGAAAGACTCCGCAATAAAACAGGTCTCACAGTTCACTCCCAAACCTACAAGGACCACCTACAACACTACAAAGATGCCCTCTCCCACGCCCGCTCCGCCTACTACTCTCAAATTATCCACTCTGGCTCCGGAAACCCAAAATCACTCTTCTCGACAATAAACAAACTCCTCCGCCCCCTGGACACCACCACCCAGTCATTCACAGTAGACAACTGCATCTCCTTCCTTTCTTTCTTCCAACACAAAATTGACAACATCTACAACAGCTTGACCACCGCCGCACCCGCTCCCCCTCCAACCACCTGCCCCCCCTTATCCTGCCTTCCCCTGTCTCAATTCTCCCCGGTCTCCCCTACTGACCTCTCTGCACTCCTCATAGGAATGAAAACTGCCACCTGCACTCTTGACCCCATCCCCTCCAGCTTTGTCAAGGCCTCCCTCCCTGCTCTCTCTCCACTTGTCATTGCAACAATAAACTCCTCCCTGTCTACAGGCATCGTCCCACCATCCCTCAAAATTGCTGCTGTTACCCCCATTCTAAAAAAACCTGGTCTAAACCCTGACACCCAAAATAACTTCAGACCCATCTCCAACCTACCCTTTCTGTCAAAAGTTTTGGAACGCGCTGTAGCCACTCAACTCAAACATCACCTCTCTGCCAATAACCTGTATGAAACATTCCAATCCGGATTCCGCTCCAACCACAGTACTGAAACTGCTCTCCTCAAAATCACCAACGACCTTCTCCTCTGCTCTGATGCTGGCAACCTCAACATTCTCGTCCTCCTCGACCTCAGCGCTGCCTTTGACACCATCGATCACACCATCCTCCTCACCCGACTTGAATCCACCTTTAACGTTACCGGTACTGCCCTCTCTTGGATTAAATCATACCTCTCTGACAGACGCCAGTTCATCTCCATCAATAACTGCAAATCCCCCACTGCTCCCCTCCCCCAAGGTGTCCCCCAAGGTTCAGTTCTTGGCCCCCTCCTCTTCATCCTTTACCTGTCCCCCCTCGGTCACTTAATCCGCCGTCATGGTCTCCAATTCCACTGCTTCGCCGATGACATCCAGCTTTTCATCTCCACCAAGTCCATCTCCACCGACACCCACTCTATCCTGACAAACTGCATCTCTGAAATAAAATCCTGGCTTCAAATCAACTTCCTCAAACTTAACTGTGATAAATCTGAAATAATCATCATTGGCCCAAAAACGCTCACAAATCCACCCATAACTTTGCCCTCAACATCGACGGTATCCCAGTATCCACCTCCCCTCTCATCCGGAATCTTGGCGTCATCTTTGACCAAACCCTCTCCTTCAACAAATACACTAAACAGATCACAAATACAGCCCTCTTTCACCTGAAAAACATCGCCCGTCTCCGCTCATCCCTCTCCTCCACAGCTGCAGAAACCCTCATCCACGCCTTCATCACCTCCCGTCTGGACTACTGCAATAGCCTCCTCTATGGTTCACCCTCAACAATCACCAATAAACTCCAATACATTCAGAACTCCGCTGCCCGTCTACTCACCCTTTCCCGGACCCGCGACCACATCACCCCCGTCCTTTACAAGCTTCACTGGCTCCCCATCTCCCAGAGAATCCAGTACAAAATCCTCCTCTTGACCTACAAAGCCCTCCATAACCTGGCCCCATCCTACCTGGCTGACCTCCTCTCCAGACACACTCCCACCCGCAACCTCCGCTCTGCTGGTACCAACCTCCTGACCCCCACCCATCCGGACCAAATTCAGATCCTGGGGGGACAGGGCCTTCTCCATCGCTGCTCCCACCCTCTGGAACTCACTACCTCACACCATCAGAGACTCCTCCTCACTCACCACATTCAAAACATCACTCAAGACCCACCTGTTCAGCACTGCATTCAACATTCAACCCACAGCATTTAACCCCTGACTATCACTTCTCCTTCTCCCTCCTTTTGCTTTAAATATTTCCCTAATGATTCTTGTCTTTTTGCAATTGTTGTTTTCATGTTTTGTTATGTATTATGTTTTGCACTCTGTCAAAGCACCTGTCCTGCCCAAATGGCCGCCGGAGGTTCTATTGGGTAAATATGGGGCGCGACATACAGGACTGGTGTCAGGAGCGTGGGATTGGACCAGAACCAAATTTCTCTATCATCTAAAAAATTTGGTCAAAATTTGGAGCGGCCGAAATTTTATTTAATATTCCAAATTAAAGTCGTGCCATGGATGATCAAGGCGATTGGGTGCCGGTAGGGGAGAATGAGGAGTTAGAGGCAATCCAGGACCCCAGGGAGGAATTGGAAGAGGAGAGCAATGAGGGTGCGGTAGCGGGGGTTGCATGCGCACAAGATGGCGGCGCCTCACACGAGGTTGCAGGAGCACAAAATGGCGCCTCGCACATGGCAGCGAGGGCCACGCCTGCCGCGCAAATGGGGGTTATGGATGTGCAATCCTATCTGGACACCTTCATGGCACAAATGAGGGCCTATATGGTAGAGTCGGGGAGTAAGATGGATGCAATGAGGGACGAAGCGAGGGGTACCAGTGAGCAATTGAGAAACGAGATGGGAAACCAAATTGGAGGATTGGAAAGTAGAATGGGGGGGTGATTAGAAAACCAAATAGGGGGGCTAGAAGGCAAATTGGGAGGATTAGGGGGCCAACTGGAGGACGTGGGTAACCAAATAGGGGAAGTAAATGAGGGGTTAGCGAGGGACAAGGCCACATATGAGGTAAGGGAAGTTGAGAGGGTGTGTTACGGTTTTTAGAACCTCCACTAGTAAATTTTAGTAAATGTTTCCCTTATAAATGTTCCCCTGTAAATATCCCCATCAATTGGCTTGTTAAAGATCGCACCCTAGTTAGTCCATGTACAACACGTAGCGAACCATAGGACCTCTCCGTAGTTATTTCATTATTATGTGTTTCAGTTAAGGATCTGTTCCCAATAGTTGAATCTGCATTGCATTAATCAAATAAGATAGGCCCCAGTACTTCATTTGCCAGCAGCGTTCGCCGCCGTTGTACTGGGATGTATACTGGCACCACGCCGCCATAAGCCATGCGGTCTGAAGCCGAGAAAGAAGGGGGCGGGACCACCAGAACAAGGTGTGGCACGTCGACTCATCAGCAGAGGTGGAGTCAGCAAGCCCTTACCGACCAACCAGCGCCGTGGTGAGCCAACCGGTAGGCGTGTCATCAGAGCCGGCGGCTTGATTCCAACACGAACAATAAAAGCGGCTGCAAAGGACTGCTTGAGTGAGGGAGAGGAGTGAGGGAGTTGAGTGAGAGGGTTCGAGAAGAGACGAGTGAGAAGGTACAGATGAGAAGAGAAGGAGCTGGGAGTGCGCTACGAACTGGCATCTCCCCCATCTTGTTCAGGAGAGAGAGCTTTGACACGAGCCATTTATTACATATGGAGCATCCCAGTCCCACTGCTATATGCAACGTCTGCTCGCGGTCAACGATACGCGCTCGCTGCCTGCCAGGGTTTTCCTGCCACGACGCGAGTCGACTCCTGGAGCCGGACCTCGATGCCTACCGTCTGCCTGGGCCTTCTCATTCCTTCCAGTCATTCCTGCCTGCTATTCCCCTTTCGTGTAAGTCTGTGTGTTTGTCCTGGGCGTTGATAATTAAGACTGTTTAAGGTTTGCTCTGTGTATCTGCTTTTTCCTACTTGTAAATGCCCTTCCTTCGTTTCCCCTTTTAGTATAGAAATAAACCTGTGTTCTTCCTTTACCCTTTTTGGTTCTTTGGCTTCCTCTCATCCGGTCGCTTT